>NC_060166.1:22754810-22785777 GCF_021292245.1 Micropterus dolomieu | reverse complement strand
TGATGTACAGAAAGACAGAGTGGTCATCGGGCTGGGTCACTCTCCAAGCTGCTGCAGAGCTTGTAATTGATGCTGAACTCCTTGATGTAATAAACTTTTATGATCAAGAACAGTGTCAAGCGGATTTCTTCTCAACACATCATCGCAGCATTATTGTTCGGACACCACACCAGTAAACATAATAATTATATTAAAAATGTTCTCCTGGAGGGAACCACTTATAGAGTATATGATATACATATGGGGATTGTCCATCGTTCTTTTCAGAGGAAACCAATTCTATTCTTGTCTGGGTTTTCCCCTTTATGGTATGTTGTAACATAATCAAGTATAATCAGTTTGAGAAAATGTTTGCAGTTTCATAAAGAAATAAATGATCTAAAAGGGTAAAATGTGTTTTTTTCACACTGCTTGAACAAGTAATAATTTTACAATGCATCGACAGTATGCAACACTATTCTGTCCATTTTTAAATTATAATTGAGCCTGTTCTTCTTCCCGCAATGAGGAAAACATGCACACACAGCCCTTCTGATCTCTTAGATAACATGTGCATACACCCTAACGTTAAGTTTTGTCTCATTCACTTTTATACAGATCTTTCATTAAAGGTACCCCGTGAAGTTAGTTATTAGTAGCGCTGTGGAGCAATGTTTTCAAGGCTGGTTCCTCATTTTCTTTGTATCATGCACGTGTACACACACACACACACACACACACACACACACACACACACACACATACACACACACACACACACATACAAGCAATCATTTTAAAATGTTCAGAAAGTACAGAAAGATAAAGTGCTCAGGTATAATAAAGGTTTAAAACAATCTCAGTGTTGTATTAAAGCCATAAAAGTGTTAGTTGTAAACAGCAGCCATATTGTTATAGCAGCTCACCTTCAGAGAAGTGGCCCCATCAGGGTCGTCAGCCTGACAGACACGGTGCTTTGGCTTTGTGTTTACACGTTTTCTGCGCTTCCTCAGGACCACATAAATTTGCACATAAACCAGCAGAGTGATGATGAAGGGAACATAGAAGGACACGATGGAAGAGTATACCACAAACGCCGGATTGGCGATCACACAGAGAGACTCGTCACGAGTGGCTGTGGAGATAAGCACAGGGTGAATGAAAGCTTCAGACTTCATGTCATGTTTATTCCAAAATAGTTTTTTGTGTGTAGTTTTGTTGTATTTTTGTCTCTTTCAACACATGAAAAACATTCTACAATGAAATGGGGAACTTAGTTTGGCTTGAACCTGCAGCTACAAACCAGGGGTGCTCTTTGATTTCAGTCTCTTGGAAATTTAACCACTCCTACTACTCCTCATGGGTCAGTCACACAATTTTCTTTTCCCCTCTCTTGCGATTTGCTCAGGCCATTGCAATCCTTTTTATTCCAACCTCCATCACTCAGAACTGCCTTATAGCTGATCCAGGATGCTGCCACAGGGCTTCAATCTGGTGCCAAATGTAGAGATCATATCATCCCAATTTTAGATTCCCTGCACTGGTTGCTTGTTAATTTTAGATTTCACTGATTTACTTTTAAAAGCAGCCAAATCTATCTAGACCCCATCACTGACTTTTTTAACTTCCTTCACACAAGAACACACACACACACTGAGGTGACACTCTTTATACTATAGGCCAAGTAAAATTATGTAACAATTGTTACATAACAACAGGCACAGATTCAACAACAACTGAGTCATGGATTGTGCAGATGTCACAGTAATTGTGAAGTGAATGAGAGGCGCACTGTAAAGCGATTTGAGTAAAAGCACTATATGCAATGCAGTCCATAATCTGTGTTTGAAATAATCAATGGACACCTCTGGCAAACCTGTTCTCCCTCCGCATTTAGACAAGCTTTCAATCCATTGCTAAAAAATAATAGAAATGTTTTACACTAAATAATAATATGCCTTTCAATAAGACACTGATATCTTGAGTGCTTCAGTTTCAGTGGTCCATTTCATTGAGGCCTTTGCTTTCATGTTTCTTGCAGCTTACGGTGGCTAGATCTGCAGTTACTGCTCACTTGAAAGCAGTTGTGGGGCTCGCAAACCTAAACTTCTGAGGCAGAATCGACATTACACCTAGGCACTCAAAGGGATGAGTGGAGCTTCAAAGTGACAGGATACAAGCCACAGGAGCTGATCACCAACAAGCCAAATACTGTAAAGTATTGTAGCTGTTAATTGGCGCTAATTGTATCCATTTCCATCTAATTGTCATGCTAATTGTCATTTTTAAGCGGACTTAATATGTGCATTTCCATCACTTGGTTCGGAGCGAATAAACTAGTAGTTGACGTTACACATGGCTGTAATAAACAAGATGAATGGGTTCCTAACCAGAGACAAAATGAGTCGCATGGACCTGATGGCCATTGATGGAGAGAGGTCCTCAGGAATGTGTTTCAAGAATATCCAGCAAGACACCGACAGCGGCAACAGCTGATCAGACGTGAGTTGCAAGTTTGCTACGTCAGAACTTATTCGGCCAAAGTGTGTCCTTCTCCCATTTGGCGCATTTACTCTTTTCACACAGGCAAAAACCACCTCAAGTGAGCGTAAAAACTTTTTTTTTCCATCAATCTTTTCTAATGCGATGCTTCAAAATGTACATTAAAAAACGTTGATGGAAAAACGGCTAGTTACATTCTGTTTTAGTGCAATATTAATGCAAATATGGGCAAGCATTTAAAAGTTTCATCAGCCAACTATTCACAGTGTTTATGTGTCTACAATGAACATAGTGTACTGTGCAGTGGATATATCTATGAATAATACAGTACCACCATTATTGCCCTAGCAGTTTTGTCACACACCACTGAAACACATTTCTGTTTCAAAGACTGTGGAGCAGATTGTATATCATACTCTTTCTTACCTGTGTTATTCAGGCCAAACAACAGGGGGCATGATATGGCGAAAGACAGCACCCACACCACAGAGATCATTACTGTGACCCGTCTCCTGGAACTGTAGCGAGTGTTGTACAGCATTGGCATTGCAACTGCTGTGTAACTGTAAGGGGGTAAGAAAAAACTAGACTCTTTAGTTTGAATGCATGAAAACATGACACATTTCTACATGACAACAGGGAAAGCACGACCAAAGTTTAACAAAAATGTTTGTCTTAAACTTTGTATGGTATTAAATCATTCATCTTGGATTCAATGACCTTGGGCTAAATTAAATATCTTACTGTTACTAGCTCTCCTTCATCAATGGGAATTTTAGCTCAAAGGAGGACAGAGAACATACAAGTGGTAAAACCAAGAAAAGTTGCCTGTCATCTTTGACAAGATCCTTTTTGATGGTGGACTGGCCCTTTGGAAAACAGCTACGTGCTGTGGGCTACAGTTTACATGAAGAAGAGGAACTGTGAGGTTGGCTGTGTTTTTTTTTACCAGTGTCACATAGGAAAGACCTTGCTACATTGACCTTATTAGTGAGCTTGTTGAAATCACCAGGAAATGTACAGTGCTTTACAGTGTCTCATGCATTGATTTTTGTGTCATTTGGTGCAATAGACATAAAGCCAAGTGGGTAAGGCTTTTAAAAGACTATTTTGATTGGGTTTCTTTATGAAAACACATAAGGGAAATCAGGATAAAGGTAATATTAGGTATATAAGGTATATATAAGGTGTTAATCACCTATGTTGCCATGGATTGTGCAACACATTGTATCAACGTCTTGGGTAAAACAAGCCTTCGGTATGGAAAAACATCTTCAATTGGCCTAAAAGTGATAATGCACAGTGCTGGTGCAATGCCAAAAGATATGCGTATTTCTAGAATCTGAGTTTTTTTATAGTAAGTAAGAAACTTTTTTTGTCCACCTGCTCCTGTATCATAATTTTAGGGCTGGATATACTCTTGGCTGCACCAAGATGGTGCTACACCAAGATGGTGCAGCTAAGGCACAGAAAAAATACAATATTTTACATTTTGAAATGAAATTCATACGCATCTGCCTGCAAAGCGAAAACCATAAAAGTTTTCTGTTACTGTCATGGCTTTAGTTGGTAAGGAAGCACACACAGTCCTCTCAAATGTCACATAGACCCCATTGGTGAACGCTGATAAAATAATATTATTAATAATAATGCATTACATTTATATAGCACTTTATCTGAGATACTCAATGGGTTCTCATTTTAGTTCTTTTCATGTTTTTAACTACTGGCTTCCTATTTTGTTTGTATCATGCATATACGCAAGGATACATTCTTGTGAGCACACACGATCCAGCCGCTGGTTTTAGAGAATTCAGCTGATTGATAGTTAGTGGTGGTCATTCCCAAAGAATTGTAACAATGTGCCAACACAGGCAGTGAAGACGAAAGCTGCAGGTTAGAAGGATATAAACAATAAAATGTCTAAGCTTTGTGAATTTTTGTATGATGATGGACATGCATGCAACAAATTTTTTTAGGCCTCAAGGAAAACACATTGTTTTTTAAGAGAAAACTTCACAAGGTATCTACACACAGTACACATAGCTAGCACGTGTTTTCAGCTGTACATGTCACAATGTCTGATAGTTTTCTCCTTTTAGGACTTAAGATACTTCAAAATATAATTTTAACCTGATTATAGGAAGAATCTGCACTGTGTTAGATTATTTATTGATTTGAATCAATAGTGTAAAAATGTGTATATGTCTCAGATAGTTAAATCTTGCATACCACATTGTGTTTTGGTACCTTAAAGGCAAAATTAATTTGTATTATCATAAAAATGACATATTGGGTTTGTTGTTAAATCTTGTGACATGCTAATGAGCTTTAGTAAAATAAATCCACATACACGTCTATACTTTTCTGCACACACAAATGTGAAGGATAATTTTTCTTAAACCAAAACTCCAAAATCTTTTTTTTTCATTATTATTTTAATGACACATTAATGGGATTATTTTGAAGAGTTATGAGACATTGTAATTTTGTAAATAGTTTAAACAGTTATCCTCACAGCACGCACCACACAAAAATTACACAAAATATTTTGCCAACGTGTCATTAAAGTTGAAGGTTAACAGCTCTGACATCATTGTCTAATATTTTAGTGCACATTATGACTCACTGAGAGCATTATGATAGGGAAGTGTCTTGTGATTCAACTTAAAACAGTTCCTTTTGGCAGCATAATTGGAGTCCTGTTAAATCACATTTGGCATGCTTATATTCATATCAACTCCTACACAAAAGTAGTTTTGTCTTAGGCCTATTAGTCCGCATACACACATAGATTCACAAAAATAGAGCCCATAATGTGATCACCTCCCAATTTGCTCCACAGTGGTAAATAAGAACAGCGTTAGTAGAGAAAGAAAGAATCTTTTGATGTATAAATTACGAAGCTGCCTAGGGCAGCTGAATTGATAAAAGGAAACACATTAGTCTGTGACTCTTATCTGAACTTTTACAAATCAGCATCACACCGGTGGACCCTGAAATGTACTCAGACTCATCATTTCACAAGTCATATAAATAATCTAAATGTTCATTTTGATGCTATTTTACTGTGCTTGCAACATTCATTTCAAATACACACAAACAATGATCCACCAAGGGATTATTTAAAGTAATAATCCTTTTCTCCACATATGCAAAACATTTGCATTCTAATTAAATAATGTCAATAAGAGTTAAAATTCTGTCTGTGTGTAACCATAGAAAGTATTTATTTTGTGCATGGATTTAAGATGAAAATGTAAAACTAAATTTGACAGAATTCCTCGCTATTCTTCAGACTAGTCCATAAGCGCTTAATTTAGAGTAAATGAGCTCTCACGTTTTCAATATAAAATCTATATAAAAAACGTGATTACTTCCTGCAGTTCTTTATTGAAAGCTTGAGCTTAATAACAGCTTTCCAGATTAACTCTGCTTCCTACAGCAGTGTGTAAGACTTTAATAGAGGCAGTGCCATAAATCACAGTCATCAAGCCAATTAAGCAACTAAATAAGAGAATTTATTTTTAGACATTATGAATCCAGGATGAGGTGGTTTTGTGACAAAACAGGTGCTATCATGAACTGGTGTTTTAAATAGAACTTTATTTGTTTCTGTATTTATTTATAGCAGCTGTAATCAACATTTTTATATTAACAATCAAGTGTAGATGCAAGAGGTCGCTTGTAGTAACAAACTCACAGAGAATGATTACTCAACTTTGCAGTTTGGTGCATCTTTCAGCATGCAACATTATTGTTTAGATTCACTTTTACAGCATCGTCTTCTTCAGAACAGCAGGCAGACAAATTAGCAACTAGCTGGTAAACATAATCGAGCGTTTGGCAGCTGAAGAGCCAGATACGTTCTTTGGGATGTATATTTGTCAGGTAGAATACTAACATTGCTCCATATCTGCTCAATGTTGAAATTAGCTGCTATTTGCTAATATATTTGAAATATCATCTTAAAAGATGATAATTTGTCAGAGTATGCATTTACAACTTGTTTCCGTAGCCTCCAAATTACCCCCCAAAAATCAGTAAATGTAGGTTTACATAAAAATATTGTTTCAAAGGATGTGGGTGTTAATTAACTCGTTAAATATGTTTCTGTCACTGTGAACTTTTACCACACTCGTGTTGTTTCTACAGATGTGGTGCTGTTTCTATTTTCAAATGTAACTCAAAAAAATAATTTTATTTATATAAAATTTATTTATTTACAAAAATGTAATGAAATTGTAATGAAACTTTTGTAAAGAATGTTTTTCTCTTTTTAGCAATTTTTTTTAAATTTTATAAGTATATGCTCTTATTACTGCGTTGTTTGTACCCCACACTGTGTAACCATGGAGTTGATTAATTTTAAATCTGAGGAAAAGAACCACTTTGGATTTTGCTAGTCTTCATCTTCTGTTAGCCCAATGTAATATTTGATATTAGGCTATTTATTCATTTTGTTAATATTTTCTGCAGTGGTACTTAACGGATTAGTTTTACATCTCTTTCCAGATCACCTTTGACATTTTGATATTCTTTAACCCTTTTATTAGAGCTTTATATATTATTGTATATTTTCTTGAAAATAGTAGAAGACCCAAACTGAATACAATCATCTCTTCCCACCTTTAAGTTTGTTTGTTGATAAATATTTTTTGTAGCTATTTCCTGTTGCCTTTCCCTGATGTTTCCTCATCAGTGTTGAATGGTCTTTTTAAGTATGAATTTTTGATTAATGTATGCATTTAAATTTATTACTGAACGTGTAATACTTTTAGGTGTTCCTGTGATTTGTCCACTTTTTTTAATTATTTAAAGTCTGTAGCTAAAGATACTGCTTTATTGCATTGTTTGTGTTATACCTGACAGTGGTCGATGCTTGCAACATAGCTGCTTCATTAATAATGTTTGCCCTGCCAGTCCACAAGTCCATTAGATTTTATTCTCCTACAAGTATGCACCTGTCTTACAGGTGTTCATGAGATTACACCTATTAGTTCTGAAATTAAAATATTTACATTTATGACCCTGGAACAACTGGTGGCCAGTGATTAGGATAGGTGTACACATATAAATATACATAAAATAAAGACGTGTATGTTGTTAAATCCATGTCTGGAATAGGCATTTAGTCTTTAATTAGGCTTTTATGTTCATCCACTTGAAAGTTTTTCTTTATTATCCAGAAAGCAAAGGTTTCCATTGAAAATCAGCTTGACTTAACAATCTGTGCAGCGGCAAACTCACCGATCAATGCTTATGGCACAGAGATTGAGGATGCTGGCTGTACACATCATCACATCCAGAGTGACAAAGATGTCACAGTGGATCTTGCTAAAGCGCCACTCTCCCACTACCTAGAAGAGAAAAACATCAACAAATGGCAGTTTACAGCAACAGTCAAAAGAACAAAGACACTGCGCTTGCCCAGCAAAAGCAACACCTCAGCAACTTCATATTGTTTCCACACCGGTAACAGAAAGAGAGAGGGTATGAAATGCAGAAGTGAACCGTGCGAGGAAAGAATGAATGAGATTATGAATAGGCATAAAAGAAAATCTCAGAGTACAATAAGAGTGCTCTATGTTGTGAGTGATAGATAGATAGAAAACAGATTGATCCAGTGTGACTCATCTGAAGTGATAAATTGCAGGTGAAAACCCCACATTTTACCATATACACAAAATCCACATAGTCTATTATAATATATATATATATGTCAATTTCTACCTGGCATGGTAGAAATTGACAGACGACCTGATTAGATTGTTCACTGTCTTCATGACTCTTTACATCTTTTCACTGAGAAAAGTAGGAATTAAACACTATAGATTTTTGTAAAATTATAGACACCCTCAGTGTTAGTGAGATAATTATCCTTTAACATGCATGTTGGTCTGCAGCCCCAGGTGGCAATCACGACATGACATGACATGACATGACATGACATGACATGATCAAAACCTATTTGTATTCATACCTCTTTTTCTCTCTATAATATGGCCGAAATCCATGCTGAAACTAACATCATCACTGATGCTTTGACAGGTCTGAGTGATCCAATGCCACCCAAATTGCCTGACACTACATCCTACATGCTTCCTCCCACGACTCTGAAAAAGGTACGAGAGATGCATGTAAGGAGGGGAAACGCCTACCTCTCTGTGGCTGATTAAACTTTGTCCCCAGGACGTGTATTCATAAAATTTAGCACCAGCTTAAAGAGCCGTATGTTGTTGCTGGTGCCTACAACACTAGCACTGATTGCAGAATGATCTGACAGCCTAATGAGTGCCCTTCTCCCTGTTGCAACCTCTCCTCTTTTTTTGCATTTTCCAACCTTTTGTTCCTGACATTTGTCTTCTCAGTACACTGTCCTCTTGTTCTCTGCATTCAGTTTGTCTGTTTCTCTCCTTTGCTACCATCACTCAGTTACACCACCAACACAACCATACTTCTTTTTACATCCTCATCAGTGCTGCAGCCCATGACAAATTAAAGAGCCTCACAAGAGCTGATGGTTAAGCCAGTACAGGGCTTCATGGCTGCAACACAGATCTATGTGGGGAAGCTTTTTACCGCATCATGTCTCAGGGAATGGAATCAGGCATAGATAAGGTGTTGGGAAGTAGAAATCACAGTTCAGGTGGACAACTCACATGAAATGTTTATCACAGCAGAGCATGGTTACAGTTTGGAGTCTAGGCTCTGACCTCTTTACTCCCTGCAGATATGTCCCCCTGCCCCCCTTCCCCCGACCCTGCATGCAGGTGGATGCTGGGGTGATGGTGGGGCCGAAAGAACAGCAGCAATAGTGAAGCAGTTGTATGACAAAGCAGAGGGAGAGATGGGAAATATTTACAGCTTAAATAGACTGCCAAATTGAGAGGGTGTGATTGTTGGATGATGGGGAATGTGCGGCATGTTATGTGTGTTGTCAGTGCAGCTCCAGCTGACTGCCTGAACCAGCTCACAAGCGTTAATGGAGCGCATTAATGGGGGCTGGGGAACTGAGAAAGTACAATTTGAGACGTCACTTAAAATCCGAGTAAACACACTTTGCTCTGTCATCTTAAAGTCAGCGGTCTTTTAGCATTCATAATAGCAATAATAAAGCATACACAAAAAAATTACGTAAATATAACAAGATAAAGTATACAACTCAAACAGCTGTTAAAAAGTACATAGCATACAATATTTGCACATATTACTCATAATGGTAAATGACAGATACTAGTCATCATTTATCTCTGTATCACAATGTTGGATGGACTGTCTTACTGACAAGAAGGACTAATCATATCAAGACATTCTTCTACAGACCTAACATTACCCATATGGGTATGCACTAATCTTGGCCGAAATGGTTTCATGTATTATGCACCTTTTAATTCCAAGGAACTGTAAACTGCACTTAAGATAATTTTTTTGTTTTACTATATGACATATTAATGACTCTTGTAATTGCTTTTATTAATCTTGTTTTGTGTCCTGATTGTTGGTTGTCTTATATGTTGTTCTTGCATGCAGGTTTTGTGGTTGCTTCTTCTTGATCTAAATGAGACTACCTAAATTATTTATAATTCCTGTATGGGCATAATGCATTTATAAATACAATATCTTAAAATAGTTCTTCATGTTATTTGGACTGCATCTTTGTTAGTCTTGGAAAGCCAGTTCTGAAGCCTGTCCCAAGATGAATGACCACCATTCCCTCTCTTCTACTGGATTGTAAACAAACTCTGGACTGCAAGTGATGCATAAAATTCTCTCCATATGCTCTAAATCAGTCACGTTGGGCAGAAAGCGAAAACTGTGGTAATTAATGCTAATTCAGCATTTAATAATAAAGGGCAAGTTGAATGCCCTGCCCACACTCTATGACTAAGCTCTCACTGTAGTTCATGCTGATGCATTATCATCATGAGAAACTCAGTTACGGCCACCGTCTGTGACACTAAAATAAAAAAAACAAAATGTCTGCACATAGATAAAGATAGAATAAGAATCTATGTATGGTCTGTTCTTTCATTATTCTGTTTCAAAATCAAATTGGAAATACACAACATTGACATGACGAACAAGACATGAGAAAGGGGGACAAAAAAATAAAACAAAGTACATGACATCAATAACAACAGCAGCTAAAACAATTACTTAATCTTATGTGTGTGTGTGTGTGTGTGTGTGTGTGTGCTCATGTATGTGCGTGTATGTACATGCGTCCCATATCATCAGGGAAGGGAATGTGTTTATATATATATATATATATATATATATATATACACAAACACATAACACGCACATACATGCACAGGGTCACATATATCTAAGTAGTTACGCATATTTAATACTAACAATAATATTATTACTCTCATTACCATCCACAACGTCATCCTTACTAACAACAACAACCATAATAATAATAATAGTAATAATATATAATACAGGTATAAATAACAATAACATCACATCGTAATTTTGTCTAGATAATAATGTCTGAGATAACAGAAATAGTAGTCATAACATTATTCATAAAATCAGGTTTGATGTAATGATATTGATAGTAGCAGCAATAGCAAGAAAATGGAGTCTAAACAAATAACATAAATAAATGAGCATAATCTGAGTCAAAGAAAAGCAGTTCGATACAGCAATAAAGAAACTTCTTCCCCACTTATTTTTCCTTTTCCTCCCTTCTTCCTACGGTTTCCCCTTTCCCTGATTATATAGGCCTCTAGAAGATATTGTTAAAACCCATACTTAATGTCTATTATAGTTGGTTGATCAGGCAAAAACAATGGAATCAGGATTGAATGAATTTAATGACGGGGTCAGGTAAGTTTTCCATAGATACGTACTCTATCAGTAAGTTTTTCCAATGTGTTATATGTATGGCGGTCCTTGATTTCCAGTTCATGAGGATGGTTGTTTTCCTTGTTTTCCAGATTGATTGTTGATATGTCTCCTAGTAAGCAGAGGGAAGGTGATTTGGCAACCCAAGAAAACGGATAATGATGTACTGATGTCTTTCAAAAATTATTTAATTGGTGTGCAGTTCCAGGTGGCGTGAATATAATTATCAGGGTAATTTTGTAAGCAACGTGAACAAGTTTCCGATGTGAATCCCATTTTAAACAATCTTTGCCCATTGTAATAAATTCTGTGGAGTATCTTATATTGTATGAGTTCTAGGTTAGCAATCTTTGTCATAAAATAGGTGCTTTTGCAAATTTGGCTTATAAGTTAGCCTCAGGAGTGATAAGTCTATCTTCCATTTTGTTGACCGTATGGATATGGATATTGTCTTGTCTGATTGTGATATTATTTTGTAGATTCTGGAGAGGGTTTTTTTTGAAGAGGGGATGTTAATTATCTCTGAAGTTAAATAAGAAAGATCTAAGTTAGTAGATATAATGTTAAGTTTTGTTTGGATGGATGATTTCAGCTGTAAATATTCCAAAAAGTATTTACTCCCAATGCCGTACTTCTGTACTGTGGGAATATGAGACAAGGGTGTTATTATGGAAGATATGTTGAAGGTGTGTGAGGCCTTTTTCAAACCATGAGCGGAAGTTACATGGTTTCTTGTTAATTGTAAAATCATTGTTATTCCATATGGGAGTATATTTGGAGGGTGCAAAAGTGGTGTTTGTGATGGTTTGGGTGAATCCATTTTGGTATATACTGAAGTTGATTAGCCAGATAATAATTGTGAAAATGAGGCCTCCTTGTGTCTTTAATTTTTGCAGAGAAGTCAATTTAATTCTTGGTGTTTTGTTCTCCCAATTAAATTTTGAGATGATGGAGTCTAATTGTTTAAACGAGATGAGAGTGGGTTGTGTCGGGATCATTGAGAATAGATTTTTAGGGAGTATTGTCATTTTGATGATAGATATTCTACCAATAATGGATATTGGTAGGTTCATCCAGCGTTGAAGGTCATCATTTATTGTTTTAAGTAATGATGTAAAGTTGAGACTGGACAGCTCTGACAGCTTGGGGGAAACTCTAATGCCTAAATACGTGATGTGACTTGTGCATAATGGGTGGTGAATGGGCTGCCACATCCCAGCTACTACTTTGAAGTGGAAGAATAGATGATTTTTCCAAGTTGATAGAGTATTCTGAAATTTTGGAGAATGTTTCAATTAGTTTTATTGTTTCTTATAATGATGGGAGTGGGTCTTGTAGGAATAGTAATATATCATCTTCATAAAGACTAATCTTATGATATACATTTGGCGTTTGAATTGAGTTCTGACGGATGGCTGCCGCTAATGGTTTGATGAAAATGGTCAATAGTAAATGGTAATAGTGCCTAGTACCCCTGTGTAGTGTGAAGCTTTTCAATGTTAGTCCATTGGTAATGATGGTGGCTGATGATGTAGGGTATAGGATATTTTAATCCAATTAATAAATGATTCCCCAAAGCCAAATCGCTCTACAGAAATTTCCAATTTACCCTATCAAAACCTTTTCAGCATCTAGTGTGGTTATGATGGTTCTTGCTTCTTGGAATGACGAGTAATGCATTAAGTTAAACAAGCTCTGTGTGTTGCTGTGTCGGTCTGTAATGAAAACAGTTTGATCTGGATGGATTATGGATGCGTTGACTTTTTCTACTCTGTGGGCTAGTGCTTTGCTGATGATTTTTATGTCTACATTGGCTGTGTTCATATTAGCTGGAAATTTAGAATTGTTTTTTGTTTCAGTTATCATTCGGTTAAATAGTGGAGCTATAATGGGCCAGAAGTATTTATAGAACTCAGCAGGGAAGTCATCTGGTCCAGGTGCTTTATTATTAGACATAAGATTTAGAGCAGTAATAAATTTGTTCTGAGTAAATGATGAATCAAGTAATTTGGTTTGATCTTCATTAAGTTGTGGGAAATCAATACTGTTAAGAAATTAATTGATGTCCTGTTGACTTGGGTCGATTTCTGATGAGTACAAATTGCTGTAAAATTTTTGATTTCCCAAAGATTTCATTGGGTGAAGTGGTAGGCTTCCCTGCTTAGTCCTTAATGACAGAGATTGTTGATTTTTCTTTGTTTCGTTTGATTTGATTTGCCAGGTACTTACCACATTTATTATTGTGGTGGAAATGTTCCTGTCTGAGCCTTTGTATCATAACTTCAGTTTGCTTATTCATAATTTCATTTAGCAGAGATTTATTTTTTCTTAATTCATTCTGGTTATCCTCTGTCGGGTTTGTTATATTAATGTTTTCAACTTGTTGACTGAGAATAATATTATTTTTCTTAGAACAGCCTTTCTTGTTTCCCACAGAAGAGTTGGGGATGACCCAGGGGAATCATTTATTCCTTGGAAGGATGTCAACTCTCTTTTGATCTAGCTGTCAAATTCGGGATCTTTAAGAAGAGATGTATTAAAGCGCCATCTGGTGATGGGTTTGGACAGATTAGTTCTATTCCATTTAACTGTTAAGGTTGCTAATAAGGATGGGGTGGATCTTTGATTCTGAAATATTACTTATAATTGAATTACTGCTGAGGAAGAAATCAATACGAGAATATGATTGATGAGTTGGAGAGAAGGATGAGAATTCTTTATCTGTTGGGTGCTGTGGTCACTAACTATCGCCAAGACCAAAATCACTCATGAACTGTTTTATCAATTCTGTGGAACACCAAGTGCGTTTATTACTAAAATTATTAAATCTATCTATTGATGGCAGGATGATTGTGTTGCAGTCGCCTCCTATTATGACTGGACAATTGGAAATGTTTGAAATACAGGAAATGTGATGGGTCATCTGTGTTTGGATCATAAACATAAACAATTTTTACTAGATTATTATTGATTGATAAATTTATGTTAAAAAATGTCCTTCAGGGTCTGTAATGTTGGTGTTGTGGTGCTTGATTTTTGCAATGATCGGCCGTGGTCTGATGCTATCATGCTTAGTGCCCATACGGTGTACTCGGCGGAAGGTGATGTTGTTGACAGTTTCTCTGGGTAGTTTGAGCTGGGTGGACATGAACTCCTTAATAGATTTTTCAGGGTCGTCTGGTGTTTGTTTGGGAATGCCGGTGAAAACCAAGTTATCCCTCATGGTCCAGAATGTTCTCTTTCATGATTTTGTTTTCTGCGCTGACAGAGGTTAGCTGGGTGTGTTGGCGGAGTGTTATAGTGAGTTGTTTTCTCTGATGAGTGTTTTGATTTGATCCTGAATTCCAGGCTGTGGCGCAGTGCCTGGAATTCCCGGTGTAGTACTTCTATTAGTGCAATTCTGGTGTCCAGTCCGGTAAGTTTCCTTTGAATAGAAATCAGAATTTCGCTCACCTCTGCACAGCATGGAGGTTTTGGGGATGTGGATGGAGTTGTACCTGTACTGGAGAGGGAATCAGGATGGATTCTTTTGGGGTTTGGAGTAGATGTAGGCTTGGCTTTCTTGCTGTCGTCTGTTTTGTCCTTTTTCATGTTGCAAAGTCGGTTGAAATGCTCGTCGATGAATTCTTCCAGGTTGCTTGATGTTATAGTCCAGTTTTGAGATGAGAAAAAAACAAAAAGAAAAGAAAAAAAATAGAGTTTTATATCCGAAGACGGATGTGTTATTTCAGCTCCGTAATCTAGCAGCTGAGGGCCGCCATCTTGAATCTCGTACCTTCCCGTGAGAGTAGCGTTCACAGATCCCTCCATTTTTCTGTTTTAAAACCAAAACGGAAAAATGGTAAACAAAAAAACAGACATCTGTTTTGTTTTTCTGTTTTAAACCCAAAACGGAAAAACAAATCAGCTGCGTTTTGTTCTATATATGACCGGTGTATCCACAACCCATTCTTACCCCCCCTTCTTCACAAAGAAAATACCCGAATATGTTTATCAAGGGTTTTTTCTCGAGGCTATGGCCAGGGTGAATAAAGGGGGAGCCAGCTGGGAGCTCCTGAATACGTGATATTGTGAGGGGTCTCTAAAATATTGACAATATGCTATTTTTGCCTTGCCTAAATAACTAGCGTTGGGCTTCATCCAGCCACAGGTATCACCGACCGCACTGCAGCGCACCAGGTCGCTCTCCGGTAGACCTAATATGAGTTGGGTTTCCCATGGAACAGGCACACTGGACGGTCAGTGGTTGTTCCCTCTGGCTGGATGGAAGTCCAATGCTACTGATTTTACACATAATCCATGTGCTACTGCTGTGCAGGCTCTCCAGCTCAATTTTCTAAATTTTTCATCTCATGAAGAAAATAAAGGTCAGATCGAAACAGTGTAGCCTAGAGAGGCTGAACAAAAATTACCCGAACATTTTAATACGTGTATGATTCGTTAATACAGCTCGCCCAATTAACTAATAACAGTTCAAGTTTGCTTCGTACCATTGGATGTACTGATAACTATCTCTGAATTAATTTGATACTGAAGAAATCTTAAAAACCGGAGGATTCTCAGGCAACAAGTTCTGAGGCGTTCCTCTTCTTTTCCCAGTTACAAACTGAACATTGAGCCTCCACTTATGTTGATGTTCAAGCTCATTTTAATTACATTTAATCATTGCACCGCCCTCCCAAATATAGGCTGTAGCAGGTTTATCAAGTGTAACACACAAAGCTACACAAATCAGACACATTAAATAGCCTATCAATATCAATATTTTTTCCTTTGCTGATTTGGTTTTGAAATGAAATAATCAAAGAACAAACCATACACGGATTAATAAGCAGTGTGCATGCGGTGGGATTAGAGGTTGGTATGTGTATTAAAGAAGAGACAAGACAACATTGTTACCCAACACTGAAAAATTCTGTTAAAAAGTTTTGTTGCCATTAACTGAAGATGTACATCATTTTATTTTGTGTCTCTGATGGTAAAAGCGTGTTCTGAAAAACATGAAATGAATAAATACCATTCCAGTTGTTGTTTTCCACCTAATTCCACCAATTTTCAATCCCAATCATAATTACTGCTCTCCTTAACAAGCTGGTCGTAACATCCTACTACTACTGTCTCAATTTATCTTCATTAGCAGGATCCACCCCCTCCCCCACCCTTAATTATGGCAGTCTGATGTAGATTTGAATTTCTGTGGCTCATAGAAATGATTAAATATGTGGCATAATTTCTATATATAACGGACAATGGGTTATCCATTAAAACACATTACAAACCTCGCAGCGCTCAAAGTTTTTTGCATATGATATGCATAAGGAATTTCAATACTGAATACCTGGAGAAACCCCTTTAACCCTTAAGTAGCCCTAAACTACTTTTGATGCTTGATTCTGTCCTGTGGCAATAGTAGCTTTCTTCAAAGATAAACACAAAGAAGCAGAGGTGTTTGTTTGTCTTCACCAATACAAAGTTACAGGAAACACGACTTTCAAATTTGTGTCCAAAAACATGTTGTGACACATATTTGATGAAAGCTTGGTGTGTTTCCAGCGCTCACCACTCTCCAAATGTGTTCTTGGTAAACAAAACCAACTCACACCTGGGTAATTAAAACACTTTACACCATCAGAGACTCATTTTTCTGCTATGATATCAAATTAATATTTAATTGAAAAAGTTTTATGCTACAGTTTGGAGCTTTGATAACGTGGCTGATTACAATTCAACTCCTACTTTTCTAAAACGCTTTGATGTAGGCTCCCCCTGTGTGCACCCTGCTGTCCACATCAACAGAGAAAGCAAGTAAATAATTCTGATAAAAACAAACACAGTATGCAGGTTGCATACTTTATGGAAACAGAAATTTTAGTCTTAAGAATAACTGGTGCCAATGATTAAGTTGTTTTGTTTACTGGTAACAGTAACAGCATTTTTATTACACTCGCCACTGGTAAAAGGTTTCATTTTGCTGTAAGACAACCGTTACAATGTGAGTGACACATTTTCTATCACCACTGTGCTGTATGTGCAAACAAACATGCATGGAGACAGGCAGAGACAATTACAGCCTATGGAATTATACACAGTAATATGATCAGAGTGATAATCAACATGACTCACTGAGAGACACAAGAGGATTATAGTCCTTGTAGTCTTAGATTGCCTTTCTCTCCATCAGACAGCATGACCTAAAGCCTGATGGTCAGAAAACAATTCAAGACCAGGAAGATAGACAAGAAATGAGCAACAGTCGAGAGATAGCGAGATATTTTTCTAAAAGACAGCCCACATCCCGCAAGCTCTGTTTAAGGTTGAACTGATTAGTGAGCATCAGTGTGTCATAACTGCTTTAAAAACACGGGTCTCCATTATCCCACACAGCAGTGCACACACAGGCGCAAAAAGATGTGTCCCAGAATTAGGAAGAATTAATCATAAACATCTGACCTCTGACTGAATAGACTGGTCTGACATTTGATATTGTCACACGGTGTTGCTACGTTATAGGCCTTTAACCATTGTAGGACTGGTATTTAAAATACTGATGTGAACATATTAGCCATTGCACTTGTTTCACCTTGAGCCTTTGACCTGCTTATAACTGCTTGCAGCTTGCTTGGCTCATTTCGCTGGTATTTTACTGGAACCACATTTCATAAATGCCTGTCATATGCATAATGTCATTTGCTATAGTTTAAGCTCTTAATGCTGAACTGAATTCTGCATGTTAAGCTGAACATTTTCTTTGGAAAAGTTATTTGTTTATTGCTGATGTTTTCTAGCACCGTTGAAATGATACAAGATAAACAGAGAGAAAAAGAGGTATGGGTATAACGATAGGGAGAGTCTTCTGCATTGGGCATGCCAGGTTAGTTATTTGAGCGTACATGTGTGTCAATGGTGTGTGTACATCTCTGCTATCCTACCTCTAAGTAGACAACCCAGGGCATAACTAATGTTGCCACCAGAAGGTCAGCGACAGCTAGGCTGACGATCAGGTAGTTGGTGGTGGTTTGCAGAGCCTTCTCTCTGGACACAGCCATGCACACCAGCACGTTGCCGAAGACAATGACAAAGATGAGCAGAGTGAGCAGCATGGCGTAGTAGTTGTAAGGGTGCTTCTGCTCTTGATCTGTTCCGTTGAAGCCCCATGTTCCATTATCGTAGAAACTGTCATTGTAGGCATACTGGGTAAAGACATCCATTAGCTGTTAGTGACGAAGGCCAAGAACGGGCCCTGCAAAACATGCAGATACAGGGTTAACAGCATTTGAAGGCAGTTGTGTTCATGTTTGCAAACGTTAATGAAGAAAACAAACGTGTAACTTTTTGGTATAATCTGGATTTCTGCAGTAATTGCTTTGCAGAAGCAACTTGTTTATTAATCTCTTAAATGCTGATGAACCCAGTAACGGGATTGTCAGCTTTATTTTAAATTATGCTGGAGTTGTATATTAAATGATGTAGAAGTCATCTGCCATATTTTCATCTAATCAAATTATAGCCCTGGTCTCTTGAATGAAAATGGGGTTTTCAACTACATATACGTGAGTGGCCTTATGTATAAAATTACTCAAAAGTCTGCATTCGCCACAACATATTGTGGTGTAATAAAGATGTGCGGTGGTGGGTATAGTACTGTAAATCTTTACTTACAGTTTTTTCAATTGCTTACATGCATTGGTCAAAACTTAAGTAACAGTCCGTGAGTGTATGTGGACCAAACTGTGAATCATTTTTCATTGCTTTCACACTACTCCACCACCTGCACTGTTGCAGCAACGCTAACACACTGTGTCCAAAACTGTTAAAAACACATTCAAAATATTGGCAAATGTCCTGCATTTCTGCAGTAACCAGACAATATATATGGAAAATCTTTATGTAAATTTTATGTTTACATAGTTTATGTCTATGTGTGTGGAGCACTGTGTAGTGTTTTGAACAAAGTGTGGTTTAGAACTGCAATCTGAGTGTAAATCAAAACTGTGCTTGTATTTTAGCAGAATCGGTTTAGGGGGTTGGTACATGAATTACAGGTTGTAGGCATTGTGTCAAAGTACCTGTGTTACTGTGGAAACAAGTTAGACTGCACTGTATTGAATTTAAATTTGAATTTATTAAAGGATAGCCTCTTGAGATACATCATCTCATTTTCACGAGAGGCTCCCGCAGTACTAAAATTTCAGGAATTAGTTTTTTGTTTCAACTTTTTATATTTCAAGTCAATTACTATATGCAATGTTATAGAAAAATACTGTAAAAATGTTTAGGCAAATTTCTGCATTTCTGATTTATTCTTGTTACATATATTTTGTACAGTCAAAGAAGTGGAAATATCTTTTTCCTATTCGATAATGAAATACAGATTAATGTGAAAAATTATTCAAACTTCAAAGATAAAAAATCATAATTTATGTAATGCTCCCTGTTGTTAGTGTTTTTTAGGTCCCTGTGTTCAGACTGTATGAAGAGTTTTGAAAAAATATATCAGTTTTGACAATTGCATTTAAGCAATTGGAAAAAACTATAAAGTATAAAAGTACTCCATCAATAAACTACTCAAAGTACAGGTTACTTTGTGTTTAATGTTGTGATCCATCCATCCATCCATCATAAACCGCTTATCGTGCATACAGGCTGGGATTGACTGGAGCCAATCGGCTGGAGCCAATCCCAGCGTACATCGGGCTAAAGGCGGGGTACACCCTGGACAGGTCGCCAGTCCATCGCTGGGCCACACATAGACAAACAACCACACACACTCACAAGATTTGAAAAGTTACCGTTCCTTATAAAAAAAACCTACTTCTTCTCTCATTTGCATTATCTGTAACAAGTTACTAGCCACCTCTTTTACAACTACTCAAGAAATTGTAACACAACGCACACACACACACACAACCATTTCAGAATATATATATATGGTGGTAATTGTGCTTTTTGGAACAAAAAAGGGGTGGGGGAGTTTTCTTGGGTTTGCATTTAAATTTGGTGTTTCCATAAAAAAAACAACTACGGTGTGGTGTGACTTGTATCCACTTCACATTTGCCTTACCGCCCTCTGCAGTTGAAAGGTATTTAAATCGAATCACCCATGTGCTTGTGAGTGTATACATACATCTTAATGTGTGTAGCGCATGAGATACAATCAAAATGGGGAAATGCTCATCAAATATTGCTCCATAATGGTATTTGTGGTCAAAAACTCTTCACGGGGTCTGTTCAGGTCTGTGGTGAAGTATCACCAACAGGTTTGCATTTAACAACAATTAGTGCTTTCAAATCTAAGTGCCAGATCTTTTAAAAGAAAACCAACAAAAAAGCAATGTCAGGTGTCAAGACAGGTCAAAACAGACCTGGCGACCTGTCCCGGGTGTACCCCGCCTCTTGGCCAGTTTCAGCTGGGATTGGCTCCAATTTAGGGCCAAGCAGGATACAAACAATATATCATGGTATAATATCATGGTACATAAACTACAACTTGGCAACTATACAACATGTGGCTACATAACAGAAGGATGTAGACAACTAGATGTATTTAACTTGTTATGTTATGTGTTGTGTGTGCATAAAGTACTTCCATGTGACACTATAGCACTAAAGATGGAGCATCTGGCATTTTTGAGCCCAGTAGACAGCAAAATTAATAAGAAAAGTTACCATTGGAGGGCAGAGGAAAGCCTCAGTGCACGTAGGATTTAGAGAGAAGCCGTGAGAGAAGAAAGAGATTGAGTAAGGGAGTGAGTGAGGGAAGAGTGCCCCTGTTAGGATGTGTAAGCATTGCTCAGGGGCACCAGTCTGTGTGTGTACACTGCAGATGCCCTGTGCTGTCTAATCCTATTTATTTGCCTGCTCTACTTCCTTACTTACAGTTCTTGAGACTGTTCTCACTGCTGGCCTGATAGCTGGTGCTTGCTTATAAACTAAACCTCTGTTTCTCATATTCTTTTCTCTTTTGTATTCTCATATTCTTATGTCTTCTGTGACCTGTACCTGATGATGATAAATATAATAATAACCGTGTCTTCCCCCATCGCTAAGTCAGAGGTCAGGGTCAATGACCCAAACAGAGTTGATACCTACAGAATGCTAAAAAATGAACCAGTGTCCCTTTTTTTAAATGCAGTGTCACCAAGGCAATCTTGTAGTGCCTGCAGTATTTGTACTGTCCATGTAGTGGCTGTCTGCTACATTAATGATCCTCTTTAATGACATTATTGGTTGATCTAGCTATTTTTCTAAATTCTGGCTATAGTTTGACTTGACTAACAAGCAACTATATCTTTGAGCAATTTTATAATTTTTGTGATGTGTGTTGTATTGTTGACACCTACCATCCAGTAGGAACTATTAATACTAATGCCTCGTAGACTTCCCACCCACAAACACTGTTAGTTGTAATAGTTGAGGGCACTTGGCCAAACCTAAGGCTCTGCTCCGAAGGATTGAACACAGATCTCTGTGGGTAAGCATTTTTTCCCTTGTGGCCTGGGCACCCCATGAGTAATTTGTTTTTCTTTCGTTATTTTGATATTTGAAGCAAGCAGACCACCCGCTGCCCTGTGTTATTTACAGTGCTTTTGCAAATTTACATAAATGATTTGGTCTGACCCAATTGATTGCCAAGCCAGCCTGTGTTTGTGACAAATCCCACAGAACTGTTGATTTTATTCTTGTGACTGATACAGGAAATGTGTCACGTGTTGAGGTGATTAAGCACGGAATCAGCAATCACATTATCTCCCATTGCAACAGAAAGATTCACAAGGAGGTTATTTCAGGTTTAACAATTGTGTCAAGCCCCTTCTCCCTAGGAGAAGATAGAGCAACTAGGTCAAACATCGGTGAAATAGCAACAAAGACAAATCATCAAGGATGCAACAAAAGGGGCATACAAAATCTCCTTTATGATTTTCAGTTTTGTAAAATCTTGTTCAACTTATCTATATACTATCTTTAGAATGGAAAGTATGCATGGTTTAGTTCTACTTGACTTACAAATTTCCTAAACTTTACTTAAAGTAAATATACTACGTCAGGAGGAAGGGACTGGATTGAGGGTGGTGGGCTTTTGTCAGAGGCTATGCCTGTCAGTCGTGGGGTTCCTCAAGGTAGTATACAGGGTGCTGTTTTTTTGTACATATGACATGAAATTCACTTGCACTAATTATTTGTGTTTGTATGATTGTTCTTACAGGATTAAATAATTT
The DNA here is from genome assembly GCF_021292245.1 of Micropterus dolomieu. Taxonomy (NCBI): domain Eukaryota; kingdom Metazoa; phylum Chordata; class Actinopteri; order Centrarchiformes; family Centrarchidae; genus Micropterus; species Micropterus dolomieu. Next base: position 22,763,221 of record NC_060166.1, on the reverse strand, counting down.
TAGTGTCACACAAGCTCAAAGATATGACACAGGAAACATGTTGATGGTCAAGGTAGAGTAAATACTTGATTATCAGACAACAGGGTTCTGCTAGCCTGGTCGTAGATCTCTGAATAACTGCCAACATCTAAATTTTGATTCAATGATCTAATGTTGCTCTCACAAATTGCTGTTGTCCTAGTTTGAGAAAAAACCAAACCTATCATCTTACTTCCCTTAACTGGGACCAAGGGTGAGATTATCAAGTGTCCCGGAGCCAGAATCCAAACATAGAGACAATCTACATAGCTACTCTATCGAGGCTACAGCTCAGCTCCCATACCAGAACACTGAAACAGAATGGACAGAGTACATTTCTTCAAAAGAATAATGTTTCTGCTGTTGTCCCTATAGGTCCTGAAAAAAAGTTTAATTATTTGTCAAGTGGACCCAGTGGTACCTGAGGAAATAGTTTTAGAGAATTGAGTGCTTACAGTTGGTTCTCCTTTGATCAAAATGATGGAGAAATCAGAAAACAAAGCAGAACGGCTTAGCTTAGAGTGCACAGTGAGAATAAAATTGTAAATAGCTGAATGGATATTTATCTATTTACACATTACAAATATACATAATTGCCACGATTCTCTCTGTCTGCTCTGTATTGTTATGTTCTTGATATTTGTTTTGGGAGGTTAGTAAGATTTCTCTGCCAATCATCATTTTGTTGTTTATTTGATTATGATCTGTCTGCTCTGTCTGTCCTGTGTTCTTGGTCCTTGTTATAAGTCCATTTGGTTTTGGTGGGTATATCGGTTTATTTGTGTCCATGTGCCAGTTTAGTTAGCTTTGGTCTGTTTTGGTTCTGGTCCTGTCTGTTCCCTGTTTTGTTTTGAAGTTGTCTGCATTTGCTGTCCAATCCCCCTGTTTTGTATCCCATCAGACACCCTTCATTTCTGTATGCCTGTTCTGTCCTGATTGCCATGATTTGTGCTCCTGCCCCGCTCATTTGCCTGTGTTTAGATTGTTGTCAGTTCTGTTCAGTCTTTGTCTGGTTGTCATCATATGTTAAGGGTTCTGCCTGTCACAGTGCTGTTGTATGAATCTGCTTTGTTTGGATTTTGTTACGTTTTATGAACTATAACGTTCATTTGGACATTCCAGCCTTGTATCCATGTAAGCCTGATCACTCTGCTTTATGTATTATAAACCTTGCAGGCTAACATCAGCTCTCTGGTGTTGTGAGTTTGGGCTCAACCCTGTTTGTTCACTCGACAAACGTGAAAATAATACCTTAATCCACACAACAAGACCAACCAAACTGCTTTTTGCTACTACTACCAAAGCTTATGTACAGATGATATGGAGAAGATTCAAGTCAAGTAGGTTTTATTTATACAGCCCAATATCACAAATCACAGATTTGCCTTAATGGACCCTGCAATCTGTACAGCATATGACACTCTATATCCTTGAAACCTTGATTCAGATAAGGACAAACTTCCCCAAAAAGCTTTAAACAGGGAAAAATGGAAGAAACCATTAAATCCATGCAATAGATGTACAGAATAGACAAAAATAGTAAAATTACAATTTGGACAATCAGCATGACAAAATTATAGATAGATTTAAAATATATTAGAATATAGATCCGGGTGGATGTAGAGCTACTTCCAGGAAGAAACTGAGCTACACAACCTCTACCATAGGGACCTGGAAGAGGACAGACTGCACAAACACAAGAGGCAAAGCTCCGGGCTGAATCTCCTGGAGGACGTGTACCCAGATCTAAAACATCTGGAATGAGGCACTGACAGTAAGGGGAGCAAGAGAGGTCCAGTATTTACATTTATTCATTTAGCTGACGCTTTTATCCAAAGCGACTTACAATTGCTATATATGTCAGAGGTTCTCTCACACCAAAGGCACATGTCTTATCCACTGCTCCATCACCATCTACAGAGAAGCCAATGTGAAAAGAGGACAAGGAGGAGAAAATAGAGAGAAAGAAAGAGATAGGCAAATAGCTTATGGGCTTGTGGGTCAGAAACAGACAGAGGGTTAGAGAGATGCAGTGATTTTCAGAAAGTTTACAGCATTCTCATCGGCAGGACAAACTTGGACTATAAGTACTATGCTTATAACATTCATTGAGACTGAGACCACCCTGCTAGAAGGATAACAGAGGCATGGTAACAGAGACATGGTCTGAATTATTCAAAGAATAAGCAACTGTAGCAACTAGCATAACTGAAAAGATATGACTGAGCTAAAAACACAATGCAAACAACCCAGAAAGCAAAGCAACCCTGAGCTTTGTTGCTGAAGTGGAGAAAGTCCTCGAGGCTCTTAAATGTGGAAAGACAGAAGGATATGACAACATCTCTCCAAACTTCATGAAACATCTAGGCCCCTGAGCTCTAACCTGGCTGACCCAATTCTACTACAGGATAATACAAACAAACTCAATCTCAAAGAAGTGGGGAACACCAAAAGTAATTTCTGTACTCTGTATTCCCTCTAAAATCTCATGCTACAACATATATATTCAAGAGTAGAGAAGATACCCTGTCAGGCTGGTTTCCACAAGGACCACAGCACAGAAGAATGAGTACTGGCCCTAACCCTCTACATTGAGAATGGCTTCGAGAGCAAGCTAAAGGCAGGAGCAGCGTTCCTGGACCTCATGGCAGCCTATGACACTGTCTGGCACCAAGGTCTCCTACTGAAACTCACAAAAGAACCCCTACCTGGGTAACAGCAACAATCAAAACTCTGCTAACCAACTGGAGGTGCAGATTTCACTCTAGACAGAATAAAAGTACATGGAGAACACAGAAAAACTGGCTCCCAGAAGGGTCAGTTCTCGCTCCAAGCCTCTTTAACGTCTATACAAATGACTTAACCAACATTAAATCCAGCAAATGCATCTACCCCAACGACATCTGCCTGGCAACCCAAGCACAAACACGAGATTTTACAGGTGCTCACTGAGGACCTTGCAAAACTGGACCAATACTGTAAACCTGGTACATAAAACCAAACACTCCACTGAAGGGTCTTAGCTAAAGCATGCACCCAACCCAGCCTATCTGGGAGTAACCATTGACCCTGACATTTATAAAACATTTGAAAGAAGGTTAAGTCCAGAAACAACTGGTTTTGGAATTTTGCCCACACTACATACATCAGCACTGGCCCTTGCATACTCTGCAGCAGAATATTGTGCCTCTCTCTGGTACAGGTCATCCCACAGACACCATGTGGACACCAAGCTTAACACAATAATGCAAATCATAACCGGAATTATTCAACACCACTCCCCTGATTCCCTGTCCTATCAACATAATGACCCACATATAGTCGCATATAGTCCAGGTTTGCTCCCAAAGTAGTCTAGGTAGGAAAAGGCCCTGACTTATTTTTGACTCCATGGAGAGACAGGAGATCTGTATACTGACAGCGGAGTGCATGGCATGGAATATAAGGTTTAAGTAGATTGGATAGAAGCTCTGATGTAATGCCAACGAAGGGACGCTAAAATTGATGTAAAATGTTCAAATCTTTTAGTTTTAGTAAAAATTGCTGCAGCATTCTGAACCATTTGAAGACTGTTAGTAGCAAACGTAAGGCCTGACAATGAAACTTTACAATAATCAAGTCAAGAGGAAACAAAGTCATGGATTAACGTCTCTGCATCAGCAATGGAGAGAAATCATAACATTTTTAGCTAAGAGAGTGTACGATCAAATGTACTCTCGGTTGTCAAACTGAGAAATCACACAGTGATCGAGAGTTACTTTTACTTGATCAAACTGGTGTTTGTAGAACAGGGCCAGTGACCGAGCATCTTCAGTTTTTTAGTATTTAGGAGCAGGAAATTATGTCATATCCAGTTTTTCACAGCTGACAAGAATGCCTCTAATTTTATAATTTGGGTATGATCATCTGCCTTTACAGGCACATAAAGCTGAGTATCATCAGCATAGAATCAGAAGTTGAAATTAAGTCCATGACTATGTATAATTTGGCCAAGAGGAAAAATTAAGAGAGAAAAGCAGAGGACCAAGAACAGAGCACTGAGATACTCCATATTTCACATTGGAATAATTTGATGTGAAATGCATCTAGGTGAATTTTGAAATCACTGATAATTAAAATCTCATAAGAATGAGTAACAAGGTCTGAGAAAAATTCTTCCAAAAACTGTGACTACAGGCCACATGCATAAGGTGGAATGATCTTAGTCTGAGTTCCTACAACACTTAGAAGAACCATTCCAATCTTGATCAAAGACCAGGCTAAGTAAACGACATTAACTTTGGAAGGAAATTAGTTCAGTTTAGTTTATCTGTATCCAATGACAAATATTTCATGTTTATTTTTGAAGATTTTGAGCAAGCACAATTCATAGACAGCGGATGTTTGAACAATTGGCCTTCTACCCAGTCTAGTGTCATATTGTATGTGTGATGAGCTCATTGCACTGGGCCAACAATAACAGCACGAAATAGCCTGTCAATCGGTTGGCGGTTCAATCCCCAGCTGTTCCGCCAGTGTATGAATGTGTGTGAATGTTAGTTTCTGTTTGAGCACTTAGGCTCAGTGTGTGAATGGTGAATGCAGATGTAGTGCTTTGAGTGGTCAGAAAGGCGCTATACAGAGCATTATATTTAGTGGAGCAAACCAGAATGTTTATAGACCAGGATGAGTCATCTTCTTTACGTATGCCAGTGCAATAAATCAGATAAACTGCCTCGTGTAATTACAGAGGTGCCAAATATGATATTTAAGGCTGAGGCTGCTCAATAACTTTTCCAAATAAAGCAATATATATCTTACTTTACAGAATTTCTTGTACTTTTCAATTTAATTTATTGCACTTAAAAATATTTTTTCTAAAGTGCACTGGAGTCAACAGATTTCATCCTTCCCACTTTTGCAGAAGGGGTAGATAATCAATGGTATGTCCTGGTGTTTGTTGTCAAAATGATACACATATTAGAAAATGACCACTAACCATGATAAATGTAGTCATTTTACTTAAATGATTATGTCAACAGTGCAATAAATAAAAGGTTTACTCTCTTAAATTGGACTCTCCATATCTGCAAAGGTTAAACAGTGTTGCTAATCAATACTATTGTTCTCATTGCTTTTGTGAAAATGTAACTCTTAAGTTTCTGTCTGTGTTTTTAGTCATGGCTATTTGGGGCCACAGTAAGCAGTGCCAGACACCTGTCAGTGGTGTTGCAATCCTCTATTATCCTCTCAGCTCAGATGCTTCTGTGTGTCATGTGGAGTGTAAATAAGAACAGCAGTCAATAAGCTGCTGGTTCAGAAAACTCTCACACACAAACTCAAATACATAAAATGACCAGGATGCAATTGGGAGCTTTAACTTCAAAGTGGAGTTTACAATCACAGAACCTGAAGTAGCCCAATGGGTGTTCTTCGTGTCCTATTAAACAAACCTGGAAGCCCAGCAAAATAAACAATGTGTGAAAGAAATGCTATAATTTATGAAGTGGACTAATATAGCTGAAATTATGTGAAAACTGTTGCACCAGTTGCATCATTCATTTTATATGTAATTCAAGTGTGAGTGTGTATTTTGGCTTCAACTGTTGGACCTTTTTCAGGCATTGTGTGTTTTTGTGTATGAGATCAATTCTGCCAGTAAACTGAAGGACTGTAAAGTCGTAAAATGTGAAATACAATCTGACATAGTACAGTAGAAGGCACGTTTCATCTTAAATATTGGTTTAACTTAATGCTCACCAACATACATGTGTGATCGTACAGGCAAATACAATTCCACGCATATGCAATGACATGATGCAATAAAAACATGGTACAATTCATGTTTGTTTGTGGATGTGGTCTCTCAGGAGAAGCAAGACTGCAGGCCAGGTTTTTCTTTTATACAGTATAGCACAGGCTATGTCATAAAATGCCCTACTGTAATGACACAGCTTGAGATTATTTAGAATGATAGAAATCTGCGGTCATAATAAAGGCAGTGTGGGCTACAAGCATCCTTAACACTTCCTGCAGATAAACTGTCTGAAGCAACTAAAGGAAATAACAGTAATGCTCTTTTATAGACTCTATTTTTCAAGCAGTCAATACTCATGAGTTATTCATGGTAATTTTGAAAGTACACTCTGGGTAGATAATGAAAAATAATGACTTTGTTAGGCATAAAATACCAAATGTTCCAATTGCTTGTAGGCTGTGAGGAATGCATGGATGTTTTTAGAAATTAATATGTTTGCTGCATTACTCAGTGTTAGATAAAAATATCAATTTTATTAGTGTACATTGAGTTAGCCTACCTTACCTCAGAGACTGGAACCTGGGTAAATGGTTAAAGTCAACACGTTATATGTTATATACACTTAGGGATCAACTTAACAAAATCCATCTGACAATCAAAACTGTGTGATATGGTCAAAAGCTCCAGAACAAGCAACTTAGTGGACCTAGAGCTGAGATTGGGGTGTTGATGGCGCATAGATAAGATGCTTGCCTATGATCTGGGAGACCAGGGTTCAATTCCCACTGTAAGCCATCCACCAATGTGTCCCTGAGCAAGACCCTTAACCCCTAGTTGCTCCACAGGCATGTGTCCTCTAAATGAGATTGGCTACATTCAGACTGCATGCCAAAGTCACCCAAATCTGTTGTTTTGCTCATGTGTGACTCAGATCTGATCTTTTTATGTGAGTGTGAACAGGCCAAGTCACAAGGAATCTGATCTTTTCCAGTTTAGATTTGGGCCATTTTTATATGTGGTCCAAATCCGATACAGATTGGATCTTTTTAAAGGTGTCCTGAGTCTGGACACTCAGGTTGGAATTGACCCTTCGCCAAGCCACGCCCCCCTTAGTTACTGTTGCTAAGTCCGACAAACTGCTGGGACCTGTCAGACTTTTATCACGGTGCTGCCACAGTCTATTACTGCACTCCCTAGAGAAATATTGTTTAATTTTTGGAAAAAGCGATCTCAGAAAGAAGCAGACAGTTTTGCAGTTGCATTGTGCATTTGTGGACTGTGGATCAGCTGGTAAACCCAACCCCTCCTTGTGCCTCTGCTGGAAGTAATGATGACTGTGAATTGTTTTTATCTTATTTTACCAATAAAGTGGTGTCAATCAGAGCCTCTATTACCCCCATGGCCTCTTACTCAGAGGTTCCTCACCAGCAACAAGAGAGTTTTAACCAGTTTTATCCCATCGACTTGTCTGAGCTTTTAAAAACAGTATCACAAATGAGAGTGTCCTCCGGCCCACTTGATGTAATACCTACAAAGTTTTTACTGAAAGTAATAGATTCTGTTGGGCCCCATTTGATCTCTGTTTTCAACAGCTCCCTATCTACTGGTTGTGTCCCTGATTATTTTATAACGGCTTGTGTGAACCCACTTTTAAAGAAACCTGGTTTAGATCCCTCCCTCCCACATAATTTTAGACCAATGTCAAAACTGCCTTTTATTGCAAAGATTCTAGAAAGAATTGTGTCCAAACAGCTGCTCACTGTACTGGAAAATAACAAAATATTTGAAAAGTTTCAATCTGGTTTCAGGAAGTACCACAGCACTGAGACTGCCCTGCTTAAAGTCACCAATGACCTTTTAATGTCTGCTGATGAAGGTATGTGCTCAGTCCTGGTACTCCTGGACCTTGCTTGACCTGCTTTTGACACCATTGATCACAACATCATGTTAGACAGACTGAGGCACTGGGTGGGGATCTCTGGTACTGCCCTAGAATGGTTTTCATCCTACCTGTCAAATAGGAATTTTTGCATGTCTGTAAACAACTATGTCTCTTCGTTCTGTCCAGTTAAATATGGTGTGCCTCAGGGGTCTTAGGACCCATTTTGTTTTCCTTGTATCTGCTTCCCCTCGGACATATTATCCATAAACATGGCATTTCTTTTCATATTTATGCTGATGACACACAAATATACTTGCCCGTCAGATCCACAGACCCTGGAATGCTGAGTTCACTTAACAACTGCCTTTGTGAAGTTAAAAAATGGATGTCAAATAATTTCCTCCAGCTGAACTCAGACAAAACAGAAATCCTGGTCATCGGGTCTCAGCAGATGGCAAAACAAATACTGCCATCTGCTGGTTCCCTAGTGAATCACATTAAGCCAGTGGCAAAGAACCTTGGTGTTTGGTTTGATAGTAATTTAAATTTCGAGCAGCACACCACAAAGCTTGTTCAATCATGTTTTTATCAACTTAGAAATATAGCAAAAATTCGATCTATGTTAACTTTTAAGGACACCGAGACCATTTTACACGCCTTCATCTCATCACGCCTGGATTATTGCAACAGCCTTTTCACCTGTTTAACCCAAAAATCTATTGATCGACTCCAGACTGTCCAGAACTCAGCTGCCAGGCTTTTAACCAGAACAAA
>NC_060166.1:22738788-22754790 GCF_021292245.1 Micropterus dolomieu | reverse complement strand
GATGTTTTCTTGGCACACTTTAGGCCCCTTAGTGCCAATTGGGCATCGTTTAAATGCCACGGCCTACCTGAGCATTGTTTCTGACCATGTCCATCCCTTTATGGCCACCATGTACCCATCCTCTGATGGCTACTTCCAGCAGGATAATGCACCATGTCACAAAGCTCGAATCATTTCAAATTGGTTTCTTGAACATGACAATGAGTTCACTGTACTAAAATGGCCCCCACAGTCACCAGATCTCAACCCAATAGAGCATCTTTGGGATGTGGTGGAACGGGAGCTTCGTGCCCTGGATGTGCATCCCACAAATCTCCATCAACTGCAAGATGCTATCCTATCAATATGGGCCAACATTTCTAAAGAATGCTTTCAGCACCTTGATGAATCAATGCCACGTAGAATTAAGGCAGTTCTGAAGGTGAAAGGGGGTCAAACACAGTAATAGTATGGTGTTCCTAATAATCCTTTAGGTGAGTGTATTTTGAATTGGTAAGGCTACAGCCTACTCCTTATTTCTCTCAAATACAGAAACGGGAGGGGGGAGGTCACATTAAACTAGAAATAAAATATACAATATATAAAAAGTATTGATATTGGTATTGGTATCGGCAATACCAATCTGGGTATTACTTGGTATTGGATCAACCCACAGCCGATTTATTATTGAAACTTACTACCTCGTGACAGAGCGTTTCTATTTTAACCTGTGCAGCTTTTCTAGCATTTACTGTACTGGTTTAGCGGACCAGGAAACTCACAGACCAATCGCATGTGCTCCAATCGTCTCATGTGACGCTGCTCAGCCAATCAAATCTGTGCATTCCGATGCTTGCGAGTCGAGTCCGCGAGATTCACCACAGACATTTTGGAAAAACACGAATTGAGGAAATGAAGGGGAAAAGAGATTTCACATGGCTTTTAATCAAGAATGTACAGATTTTTACATGTACATTCCTCCCACAGCAGTTCAAAACCAGAATATCTCATTGAACTTCAATGCTAGCTGGCAGGAGAAACTAGAGCTCACGTTTCTCACTGAACAAGAGAAAGTAGGAGTGGTAGCTCTGTAAGAGGGAATGAAAGAGAAGAGGAGGCATTACAGCTGTTCATTTGTCATGATGTGTTGAGTGTTTATTATAAAATTGGTTAAGACTACACTTCATCACTTCAAGCTACACTTTTTATTTAATTTTTTAAAAAAATTAGGCACTTTATTTTAGTTTACTTAAATTTAGAATTTATTATTAGAGTAGTTATTTATTATCCCTCCAGTTTGATATGAAAACTGACTGAAATATTATTTGATTTGACAGTCTATTGTTGACTACAACTATACTATGGTACTGAATGATAACGCAAGTTAGTTGTTTTGATGTTCTGGACCTTTGCTTCGGGAAATTTTCTCTAACTGGAATTCTAATTGAATACCCCTGATTTAGAACAATAAAGCAACAGCCCCCCATACTACTTCTGTAGTTTATTTTTCAAAAGTGCTTATGGGTTTTAGACAATAACTCAGTGGAGAACGTTCTGTAGGCTATACCACGAGCCAGATGTTCCTTGATGTACTCTAAACCATTACTCATTACTAATAACTTTTTTAAAGCTGGGTCTCTGACATTGACAGCGTTGTGTTGGACAGATTTGTGCTGTGGTGTTTATGAGAGAGGGAGAGAGACGAGCGAGAGGATGATCTGCGCGAATATGCTGACCTGCAATCATATAAGATTTTGATGAAAATCAGTATGTGGCCGGTCAGCGTTGATATTGTGGGGGGCCGCAACAAATAAATGAACGAATAGGAAACACTGCCTTTCCTCTGTTGTTGCTGCTGCAGAGGTCTGTGTAACTGTGACTCTGTGGGCGGGACTGGCCGGCCGGCTGCCACCGCTAACCCCACGGGCACTTGTGGAGCTTCTCAACCCCGAAAACTTTGGTAAAACTGCCAATATTCAAGTTCTACACAGTTGATTTCTCGTCTCAAAACCGCTTAAAAGTGTATTTAGTTAAATAGCGTACAAAACTTGTAAAAACGAAAGCTGTTCTGCTGTTCGCCTCTTTCTCCGCTTCTCGCGTGACTGCTTCTTCTTTGTTGTCTTACAGTCAAGCAGTCATGGCAGACAGTGGAAGCGATACTGCCCCCAGCACTTCCTGTAGTGCATTGCAGTTAGAAATAAACAACCAGAAATGCTCCTAATATGAAGATTGAAATCTCTCCCTTAAACGGCATCTATGTAACGATGCGTCAACAATGAAATTTCACGTCGAATACTTTTTATAGTCACTGCTCGCCAGCAAAATCACCTGTGTGGGTGTGGATTGCCACTAGCTGTGTCCCAATCCCAACACATTGTCATTCCCTACTCGTCACATATTGACGCTTGGTCAAGGCCCTTTGGTGTCGCTTCTTAATGACCTGGGTAGTGTCATTATTTGATGTTTAGGGCTTGTTAGCAAAGCTTAGCAACAATAAATATGCAACATCCAGTTAGACTTTCAAAATAAAACGCTAGCGTTTTGAAAGATCGCCATTGTGAAACGGCACGTTATTAAAGTTATGAAACATTTGGTTAGGTTTAGGCACAAAAAGTATTTGGTTAGGTTTAGGCAGCAAACCTACTTGGTTATGGTTAGAAAAAGATCATGGTTTGGGTTAAAAAACTATGTACGTCAGTTAACACGTAGGTTAACTAACGTCACTTGCGTAACTTACGTAACTTACGTAACTTGCCTAACTTAAATATAAATATTTAATGTTGACTTTTTGTTTCACACAGGACACAAACACTGATCTCCTGGTTCAAAGTCCAGGTTCTGGCCCTCCATCCACCCCCTTACTTTTTTCTGTTAAATATCTTATACCTACCATTACCGTCAAAAAGTGATGCTACAGGGCTTCCCCCACTGCATTGAGCTATGACACTATAGGGATTCCTAGTGCGTTACAAACTGACACTGAAGGGTTTTGACCATGCCTCCATTTGTAACGAGTCGGGGAGTGAGAATGGGTTGCCAATCCATATTACATACTTCTAAGCACATTTTAAAATATGTGGTGTGTTCCTACTAACAACATAAAATAATCTGACCGTGCTGTTCAAATACACTATTATCCCACAATCTAATGTCTAATATACATTCTCACTGTTCTGATAGTGTCAACCAGAGCAGGCAGCTGGTCAGCAAAAAGCTAGCTGGGGAACATAGTGGAGCATTTAGCAGCTAAAGAGTCTGAGTTACATGCAGTGAACTGGACCTACCCTATGACTTTCGCGTCCCTAGCACTTACTGTCTAGGCTGCAGTATGAGTTTGATGCACGGAAGATTAATAATAATAATAATAATAATAAAAACGAGAACGATTGCAATAGGGTTCCCAGCTCCGCTGGTACTGGGAACCGCAATGTCTTGCATTCGCAGTTTCCCAGCCCACTCGGGCTTGGACCCATTATTATTATTATCATATGTTGCCATTTGTCCAAAATTACGCTTCACACAACAGCTGCGGGTGTGTCTGCGACCTGACCTTTAATTTCTCTGTGAGAGGGAAGAATTAAGAAAGTTGCGTGGCACTGCGTAGAGCCTCCAGCTGCAGTGGTGTATGGATCATGTGTGATATTCATCCAGCCATCCGGCCTGATGCGGATGATCGGTGATCGTTCCCTCTGGCTGGATGAAGTCTGACACTCCAAATGATCCATGATGATAGAGAAATATAGAGATTAATGACAATAAAGCATGCTGTCAATATTTTAGAGACCCCCCAAAATATCACAAATCATGCTTTTAGGGGAGCTGATGTCTTATTAAGGGGAGATAAGCTCCCCCTGGCTCCCCCGTAGTTCTCACCCTGATGTCAGTGTTGTTTTGCAGGTTTTAGCTTAATTGGCAGCAACATTGTAAGTAAAAGCATAGCTAAAATGTTTTGCTGTTATCTTCTTACTTACTGCAAAAAAGTATAGTATAATGATTTATTAGTATCATAATTAGTATGAAGTATGAAATAAAAATACAGCTTTTGAGTAAAACTTTGGAAATAGTGATTTTGATACCTTTACGTTTAGGACATTTTATGAAAGCCAATTCGACATGTCACAGCAGTGTAAATAATAAAATGAATGATGGTTGAAATCCATGTACCTGCTTCAGTTCAAGGATCCTGGTTTTCTGCATGCTGGCTTGCTGTCTTACTTGAATAGAAAAGAGCCACCGTCAATGTAACACACCTCTGCTTTTTCAAATATTTTTCATGTAGGTTAAGTTTTCATGTAGGTTAAGTGAGAATTTATGTTTTATATTATCTACATGTTTCCAACATGTAGATAATAGTGTTGTTACCACACTAATGTGTGTCCCTCTGTGTGATTAGTTTCAGTGGCCTAGTGAGTGTGATTTTCTTTCATGCTTCTTTTAAGACAGGGATTGTCTATCAGCCTCCATAGAGGGACCTTGCTGTTCTGTAAATGAAGCCTGGCCCACTGCAGGCCTTGGCATTAGCAGCAGAGACACACATAGAGAGAAATAGAGAAGGTGGTGGTGGTGGTTGTGCAAAGACAAAAACAAAGAAAAAAATGTATCTGGCATTAAGGAAGAGAAAGGAAGAGATATTTCTGTTCTGCCTTGATTTGAATCAGGTAGTTTAACACTAACACTACTTTCAGGGCCTTGGCATGCTGGCATTAAGAGAAAGATGTAGAACAGATGGAGCAGGAAATGGAGCAGCAGGAAAAAACTAAGGAAATAAGAAACAATGAGAATGAAAGGCAAATGGAGAGAGAATGGCTGGCATTGAGAAGTGGCATGTTATCAGTGGAGCTGCAGGGAACAGTTTGCCCACCAGTCTTTTGGATGTCCATTCTAAACAAACATGCAAAAATCCTATTAAAGGCTAAGACATTACTCACCACAGCCTGTACGTTGGCTGCATTTCAACAGCATGTTTTCGCTTCCTGTAAAGTGAGCTCACTTAATGGCATGAAGGCCGGTTTAATTGTTTGAACCAATTACCAATGCTGTAATTTTTTCTGGTGAAGACTCAAGCAAGCAAGAATACAAAGAAAATGTAAAACAAGACTTCTATAGAGGCAAGATCAGCTCATATCCCACATACTTACATACATAGTGTCCTTTGGTGGTGAGGCATAAATTATTGTACTCAAACATCAAACGTTGGCTCTCATAGTCTGTTTAGCCCTATACAGCAAACTTTAATGTGCACCCGAAACGTCTTTTTGGTACCAGACAGTGACGGTCATGACGGTGATTCAGAGCCAGACTCTTCAGGACTGCTCACTAATCGTTAGGTTAGTGAAGCTTCAGCAGATGCAGCAGAGACAAAGGACAGTGATGGAATAGGTGATTTGAATGAGTTTTAGGTGGGTATAAATATTCAAACACTATAACACTGTTCAACATTGTAAATTACTAGCTGACTAGCTATAGTAGTAGTGTTTCTACTACTAGAAGACCATTAAAAAGAGGAGGGGGGACTGAATGAGATTTTGCCTTGTACATCAGGGAATGTCCAATTAAACATGAAAGATTTTTCATGCATTTCAAAAATGTAAAATTACAGCTTTTGATTGGAAAAAGGAAAAAAGAACTTCTCTTGTAATGGACACTATGGAGGCCAGGATAAATTGATAGTGGAAAAAGTGACTATATATCATTTACTAGCTCAAAAAAGTTCCTACACTGCTTATCTGGTCTGACCAAAGTATTTTCAGATGTATGTTCAGATAGACAACATATGTCCTCTCTGTGTTCTTCCTGAAACCTGTCTAGAAAGAAGCATCAAATCCCTGGTCCTGGTGTTTCCCCATTACACACTTTATGGATGGAGCCACCAAACTGAGCCGCTGGTCACTGTGTACTGGCTTGCTTGAGAAGCTTTGGGTAAGGCAACAGCCGACATCTTAGCTATGCCAAGAGCTGCAGCTGGCAGGACTGTGAAGGAAATGATGACTATCCCCCAAGGAGAAATTCTCAGGTCAGATGGAATGGGGGACAAGCTTTGCTTGCCTTACTGGCCATGGGCATTCTGGTCTGCAGTCCAGTGCCACACAGGATTCTCCCTCGGGGAGAACAACAGAATAAATGCTATGTGAACCCTCTGTGCCACTGCAGGGTGTCTGTAATGTCAGGAGTGCATCTTTGGGTGTTTACAGCATCCGTGTATGACACGTTTGTCCCTTTGCAGGTCCCCTTTGTAAAAACAGCGCCTGTATCCACCAGATGGCTTCTGCCTTTAAGGAGCATGAAGAAACGCATGCCTGCAGCATCCTGTTTCAATCATGACCCTACTGTCTACCTGTAGGAGGTAAGAACTTTCTCAGACAAAACACACATACACACTCACCCTCAGGGGACATGGTGCATTTGTCACGTTGCACTCAAAACAATGAATTAATTCTTTACCTGCATTTTAATAAACAGGTCATGCTGGACCATGTTACAACAAACACCATGCCCATGGGCAAGGAGCATCATTTATTTTCGGTGTGTCTGCTGGAAATCATCTTTCTGAGGGGTGGTGGTGATCCAACCTCTGTTTGCCCCTAAGGTGATGGAAACGTGCTGTATCCCGCACATCTGTGCAGCAGAAGGTGATATCCTAGAGGAGGAAGATGAGGGGGAGGAGGAGGAAGGTCTCAAGCCAAAACAACAGTTCAGATGAAGATAATGAGGATGAGAGGGGGGCTGTCATGGAAATGGTTTCTGAGCAATAGGGCTTCCGCACACATGTCCAAACCTGCAGAAGCGCCTGTCTGTCTGAGTGAGCATGACTACATCTAGGGGGCAAACCTCTCCAGATGTGCATTATTAACACTCAGTGTTCACGTTCAACGCTCCCTGCAATCCAAGACTTGAATCTTGTGTAAAAACAATACTATACTATCACCGAGGCTGATAATGTGAATGCACATCTTACTAAAATCTTGCATAGAACTCCCCAGAGTTTGGGGTTGACCCTGTTACATACATAATTGCCTAACCAACATAAACCAAGGTTATGAAAATATCAATTACACAATACGTAGCAGGGCCACAATCTGGCTTCAGTTAAGCCTCCGTTATCCTTGGACTGTTGTCATACAAGGCCTCATCTGTGTAGTGGAATAATCAACCTCCCTTGAAGAGGGAAAGCCTCTACTTCTTTGAAGACGAGAGGCAGGAAATCAACTTTACACTGTGCAGTCAAGAACATCCCATTAAAATTTAACAGTGTTTTGCTGAGAGGTCAGCATAAATAGAAACAAATAAAGTTGGCCCATTTCAACCAGTTCATTCAGATGCCATTTTGAGTTTTGTCCAATCTTTACAGTATAGTGAAATGCAGCCTTTTTGGATTCCTTTCATATTGTGTTTCAACAGAAACACAAATTGATTGTGACAAACAAACATATGTTTATGATTAGATTGCAACACCAGTCAGAGAACCACTTTTCCATATCGTGTTTTTTGTAACCATCATTACTAAAACTACAACTGCCAATGTACACATGTGCATATTTAAAACAGTTTGTCTAGCACTACTAATATTGTGAAGACTTACCCCTGATTAGGTCTGCATCTCTTTTGCCTTTCACAAGTCAACAATGTCCAGCTCCAAGCCATCACAAACTGCCAGTTTGCACTTGTGTAGCTGTTTTTGTAGTCATTTAATAGGTCTTTCTCATGAGATATTTTGTATATTTTGCTGTGCCTTGTATGACAGTCGCTCTTGGTCGTTATGAGACCATGTAACAGTTTTTTGTTCCACAAGCGGAGTGGAATCTTATGTTCTACTGCATCAACTAATGAGGTGTTTCTACTCTAGACTAACCACACAGTATACTGTACCTTCTGAAGTGTGTGTATGTGCGTCCATGTGTCTGTGATTTTACGTGTCTGTGCTCCAGCCAGCAAAGGCAGTCATGTAAACAGAATGTTTGGCTAATCTTCAAAAGCGAGAGGATTTGGCTAAAGAATAGAGACCCTTCTATATCTTGCTGTGCCTGCCTGTCTATCTCTTGCTTTGTATGTCAGTCCTTTCCTGTATCACCTCCTCTCTTTTTGTTGATGGAAATAAAATAAAAATCCTCCCTTCTTATGTTGACTAATCTTTTCTGCACAATAACATCTGCTTTCTGAACTATATTATCCTCTACTTACTGTGGTCTGTCATTGATAATTCAGCTTTGTGCATATAATGCGTATAAGTAATACAAGAGAATGATACCAGACTTTTATAGCTTGGGTATATTTATAACGCCATTTTTTGTATGTGACAGTATTTTTTAAAAGTTTTTTCTACTTAAGAAAGCCTTAAGAAAGGCTTTTTGTCTTTCCTTAAATTAGCAGTGACAAGTGATCACCTCGTCATGTTGCAGCACACTGGTACACACACTTCTCTCTTTAAAGCTGCAGTAGGCAACAATAAAACATACAATTCAAAACCTTCTGTGTCTCTCTATGCTGCTTAAATCACCCTGCTAAGGTCCTCCACAAGTTCATATAGCTGCAGAAGATCTTGGCAAGATCTTCGCCAGGGCCACGGTCCTCGGTCCTCTCTATGACTCCAGTGCTCGGTGGTCCCAGGGCACAGCACTTCAGGCTTCAGAGGCAGCAGCAACACCATCCTGAGCCCGTAGCTCCATGTGAAGCTGGGATGTGTTGACACACTTGTTTTGTTGTTGTCGGCAAAGGAGGGATGGACAGTTTTTTCATTGCTGATTTTTGTTTCTCAGCTATTGTGTTTGCAAAGTTCCTACTGAAGCCAAGCTGAAGATATTGAGCTTGAGTGAGAGCATGTGCGGGGAGGGGGGCTTTGCAGCGTGTGCACCGGGAATGATTGACACTGCGTTAGAGACTCAGGAGAGATGGATTCTTACAAATGCTATTAGGAGCATGAGGAGGAGCCAGAGGAACCGGATTTTTTTTCATGGACTAATGTCAGGATATATTGACAGTTTCAGCAAATATGCCAGAAAGTTATTTTTATAAAAGTTACCTAATGAACCTTTAATAAAACTGCAGCATGCATAGATGTCAATGTGAGCATGTATGCATGTTCCAAGACACTTAAGTGTGTAATTTGTGCGACTACTTCATTAGGAGATCATTACGCTGAGGCACCTCAGGTCTCTATAATTTTCTCCATGGTAGTATTTTAATTCTCCTGTCATCTCTCTTCCTTCCCTCTAATCAAACGCTTGCTCACTTACTTCCTCTCATCACTGTCAATATGAATCTTTTCTCTGTCTTTATACAGTGTGTAGCTCTAAAAGGCTTTTCATGAGTCTTGATACTGTTGCTATTTTCAGTTGTATTTTTGTATTTGTGCAATTTAAGTCACTTATGTCTGTATTATCCTTGTGTATTTAACTCATGTTTCTGGACATATGACAAATATAAGTCCAATATTTATTCTTATTTTTTGTTATATTAGGTTTGTTATATCTGGATTTTTAGATAGCTCTGTAAATGTATTACTCACTAGCTTTCTACTGCCTTTGTCTATCTACCATTTGGTGCTAAGCAGGTAGCGTTATCAGCTTCATTTGTTGAAAAAAGCTTCCTGCTGCTGCAGGAGATTTTTTTAAAAAGGCTAAACCCCTTTGTAGTGTGACAAACTTGTGTGATTCTATGTAGGTTAATTTACAAAAATACTGATGCAATGCAATTTAAATTTTTTCCCCGATTGGACCCTACAAGAAAACTAAATAAAATGGACCAACTTCAATATTGAAGAGAGCATTAAAGGCAGGATAAATGACTATTAGGACCAGAAGTCACAGCACTTCTTATGACAGAAATACCACTTTCATCTTCCAATACTGGAATCCCAAGACCATCTGTGAGTGCACATCATGTATTTATTTTGCTTGACACTTGGAATCTACTCCGTTTAAACAGTGTATACTATAACAAATGAATAAGAGAAACACACATTCCCTAACTCTTACATAATATGTGCTCAGCGCACACCTGTTTCCTGTTCACCACACATCTGTAGTGATGATATGAAGAGAAAACCATTTGGATGGAAAGTTAATATATAAATTAAAAATCAGGGGGAAATTTCATAAAACAGTAGGCAAGAGTGAAAAAGCATACATTTTCCCTGTGTGTGATAAACTACAACTCTCAATCATCTTTAATTAAATTCTTATAAGTAAATTCATGTTGTATAGTATTTATTCTATACTCAAATCACCTACTCATATTTATTTTAAATAAACACTTAGTGCATTTGGTTGCAAAGAATTGCAAATCATTCTTCATTTTGTATGTTGTAGGCTTCAGATTGTACTCCATTAATTATACATACTTGTTTTCAGGGACTTGATTTTTGTGCTTGAAAGCTGCTATTTCTAATAGCAGTTGTTTACGCACATTTTCACTGGGTGTTTTCCCAATTACACAAATTAACTTGATCCAGAGGGGGATTAAAAAAATGTCAAAACTCTTAGCATGCATATTTTTGTTATTGTCAGAAATCCAAGATTTTATGATAATAAAATCACACTGTCATATCTCAGAAAATCAAAAACAAATAAAATAACTCAGGGTTGTGTGTGTTCCTATCATTAGAAGAGGACATCATTACTATCGCTCATCCTTTTATGTCTTATTTTTGGCGTTTATATTCTCAATCTTATGTTCTACTTTATTGTTCGTTGAGCAAGAAACTACAGTTTTAACTGTTTAATGTAAATTCTATAATTTGCCTTACCTACAAGTGACCATACAGCTTGAGATTAATCGACAAGTCAGGTTCTCATGCTTTGAATCCTTGTAGCAAAATAATTCTGTAGATTAAGAAGGAATCCTAATCTCATGATAATGGAATCAAACTAATTACTCCCTCTCTTCGTATCGCTATGTGTTTTTCTCCCACTGCTACCAGAAGTGAAGATTCTTCTTATGAAGATTTTCTCTCTCCCACTCACTGTAAGTAAGACGTTAAGTTATCTGATTGTTGTCAATGTTTTCCTGTTTCTCTGTCTGTCCTCTCTTATTTTTTCTCTTTTTGTCCTTGATTTTTTCTGCTGCCAAGATAGACTAGGGTGAATTCAGGTAGAGTGGGACATCAGGTTAAGTGGGACACTTAAGCTTTTGGGTACTGTAAAGGGTTAATTTTGAAAGCCAATCACAACATTTGTTACTGTGTTGTAGCTGAATGTCTATTGGATATGAAATAAAGGTTGTGATTAGTGTGACATCACAGATGTGGTCCTGTTGTTATTATTCTCTCTCTCTATTTCAGCAGGGGTCCACTATCAGTGGTGGTTTGATTTTCCTATGTAGATGTCTATTCAGCTGTTTCTTCTTCACAACATGTTATTTTAAGTTCCCTCTTTAAAGTTGATTTACAGGCATATCATTAAGCTTAGTGTTAGCTCTAATGCCACAGCAAGCCTACGCCATAACATCTGCTGTTGCAGCATCTGGGACATGCTGAGACCTGTTACCTCCTTAAGCGTCAGCTTTTCGGTAATTGAGAAGAAGCTGGTGAAATCTTAGAATTTTTTTAACAGATTTTAAATTGATGTGATGGTTTCCAGGCTGAATATACATACGGTATGTTCACATTATTCTGAAGTTTCCAAAGACTCACTGCCTATTACCTCTGAGACATCAGTTAAGGCAGGAAATTGGAGAACGCTTACTGTTAGGGCCCAATTTACTAACATCCCGAATAAATAGTACTAAATTGCGTGTGCATTCTAAAATATTGCACATGCAATTTTAGTACCAGTTATGGGTGATTTACTAAGAATTATTGCGTAGATGACAACAGGAGCAAACACAATGGAGGTGGGAGTATTTAAATGAGGGGTTTGCGTGTTTTAATGGTTTCCGCCATGGAGAGTCGGGAGGGAAAGCAGCCACACGAAAAAACCTTGGTTTGTTTCGTTCAGTGTGTCCCGAGTATGTAGAAATCGTATGTACCTGCCCATCCTGCCTGAGATTGCACTAAGTACTTGGGACAGAACACCTGGAAAAACTGCTTTGGGAAAACCCAGCAGAAACAGCTATAGTATGCTGGAATGACCCAAACACGAGGAAATGCCAGCAGATCGTGCTTCATCCAGCCAGAGGGAACAATCACCGACCGTCCGCGCCGTGCCCGGTCGCTCCGAGATCTCCTGTCCCTGTCCACACCCTCTCCGATACCTACAATGGGTCGTGTCGCTATTTCGACCGGCGCGCTGTGAACAGTTGGTGATCGTTCCCTCTGGCTGGATGAATTGAATGCGTGATCCGTGCACTAGTGCAGCTGGGGGCTCTCCACAGCGCCACGCAACTTTCTAAACTCTTCCATCTCATGGAGAGAAGAAGTAAGGTCCAAACGCTTTATTGGCAGGAATGTTAATACAACATTATTGCCAAAAGCTAAAGGAAAATACAAAAAAAATTCTATTCATATAGTTCATCGAATAAATAAAATAAAATAATTGTATTTCCTTTAGATATAGAATAATATCATCTAACGTTAATTTCTCTACATTTTCTTTCATTACGGCTGTGTCTCCTTCTGGCAACAATAACTGAAGTCATCTCTGCGCAACACTTAGCGGTTTGCACCTTCCTTTCAAACGTATTAAATACAGAGGCTGTTGCACTCACATGAAATTGCATTTAGGCTTGGTATGTCACATTGCGTGTAGTAAATAAATATATTTACATGTTAAGCCCCAAATTGCATATTCATTAAGGCAACAGTACTAAATGAACAACAGGTGCTATCTTGCGCTTTTGAAAGACGTCACTCTGCGTGCACACCGTTAGTAGATCAGCTTATGTGCTAATTTGCTGGTGATATCAAGTTTGCACACGTTTTTACTCACGCAAACCTTTAGTAAAGCAGGTCCTTAGTGTCCAGTATGGATCAAACCCCCATATCACCGGATCCTACATTTCCCACAATGCAACTCTATATCGTCTTTCTTTATACATTGTAATGCAGGCGTTCTGTTTTAAATTTATAGTCTTGAAGCTCATGCTGAGATAAATCTGATGACAACACAATGACATCAACAGTGTTATATAACTTCAGAAAGCTTCCCCTAAACCCACAGCAGACATTACACAACTGTTTTAGCAAGCTGTGAAGTACAGTATCCCTCTATTAGTACTATTGTTTTTGTTTTTTGTTTACCAGCAGAGATCTATTTTAAGCATGTTTTATCTTAATCCCTTACCCAGTGCTTTTTTTGTTTAGAAGACTTTAAAGCTGCAAAAAAATCTGTCAATAACCTGAGGATTCGTAAATGAATGTAAATTTACAGTACAGCTGAACGAATTGCACATTATTCTGTCCGGGGTTTCTTCTACCTGTGTCAATGTGTCCTTTGGTTTTCTACCCACAGTTGCATTATGAATCTGATTATCTATTTAATTCCGGAGAGACTCATTTGAGTGAACGACAAGTTATTGACATGTGTACAATGAATATGAGAAATTTGAAAAGTCTTTGTCAATTAGACCCCATCGTGATGATATGGTTTTAAAGGGGTTGGTGAAGCCATAGTGGTAAAGAAAACCCACCCAAAAAAGAAGAAGTTCGCAAAGGATAGTGGTAACACAGACCATCTAACAGGTCACATTGACCGCGGGTGCTTCAATGAATGAGGTATGTTGACCTTCGTTTAGGTCATGTGACCATGATGCCCTTAGAAGAAAGCAGTGATGGTGTAGCAATTGTTGTGAACTCAACCAGACGTACTTCAAAGAAGGTCAGATGGTGTCAAAAGAGGGAGGGAAGTTTCCCTCCCCGAGAGTTGACCTTTTCACATGTAAAAACCAGAGACATCGCCTGGTGTTTGGTAAAGACCGAAAGATACTCAATCAGACAATGCATCGCTTAAGGATTGTGTATTCAAAGAGCCTTAGTGAACCTTTTATAGCCGTAAAGGTGTCACTAAAGACAGTCCACAGGACAGGAAAAGGGGCTATCTGACCCCTTTCTCCCTCCCGCAGGTCACCTCCGGCCTCAATCTGACTCTTTTCCCTCCACAGAAAGAGAAAAGACAGGTGTCCGTAGCCACCTGTCGGAAGCTCCGTCTTAAACCGGACTCTTATCCAGTTTTAATCCACTCTTTTTCGTTACATTTTTTATATCCTTTTTATTTAACTTAAGTTTTTAACTTAAGTTTTACGTGGGTTAAGGATTTTAGTCATCCGACATGGATTTTAAGCTAGATGACCGTAAAAACGCGATCAACGCTACTGATTGCAACAAAGCTCCGGTGACTATGCTAGCCGAGATAACTCTGCCCCAATGAGGACTGCACACTCCTTAAGAAAGCGAACAAGAAGATTGCTGACCTTATGGAAGACATCCGACGACTTTCAGAGGAACTCAAAGAGAAAGATTCCCTGCTGACTGGCTTTATGGATGTGGCTTCAGTACAAGCCAAACAGATTGTTTCTCTTAGCGCAACCTCTAACATCCAGGACACCGTGTTTTGGGACCCCTCTAGCCTTCCGAGGCTTTCCTCCTGCTCGACTCCGAAGCATCAGTCAACCTGGGCTGAAGTGGTGGTCCGTGGCTGCAAGAGAGGCTCGGATGGGGCTGCCTCTCCTCCGTCCATCGGCCTCTCCAACCGCTATGCAGCCTTGTCTAACGACACTCTGGTCCATCCAGCGGATGCACCTGCGGCTTCGAGTCTCCCTGATACGGATCTCTTTCGGCGCACAGTGCCTGCCGACACTGTTGCATCTCCTCCACCGGCTACATCTCCTGCACTGGGCCGCCGGTCTGCCGCCGGGCCTGATCGCCGGCCGTCATCCCGGTCAAAAACCTCCGCTTCCCGACGTAGGATCCTGAAGGAGGCTGTGCTCAGACGCTCCGGAGGCCGTCTCTACCCTGCACCGTCGGGTAGCCCTTCTCTCAGGTCTGTTACTGCTACTCCAACACAACACTCGGCAGCTCACACACTCCATCCTCAGTCCGCACGCAGTGTTGATGCAGATACTGCTCAGTCCTGCTCTGGAACCCCACAACCGGCATCTCCTCGTCCTCTTTTCTCCCCAACCACACTAATAACTGGTGACTCCATAACCAGAAACATCCGTTTCTTTAACGCTACCACTCACTGCTTCCCCGGTGCCACCACGGCTGACATTTTAAAAAAACTCCAGGACCTAATGCCATCGCTCCTGTCCTCCATTACAAGAGTGATAGTCCATGTCGGAACAAATGACACAGCTCTTAAGCAGTCTGAGCTGACAAAATCAGATTTTAACCGTCTTCTTAACTTTTTAAAGCAGTGTGGAAAGTCCGTTTTTATCTCTGGTCCCATTCCCACAGTTGGTCACGGTGCTGGCCGCTTCAGTAGACTCCTTGGCCTCCACGACTGGCTCCAGTCCGCCTGCGGGGCTCATCGTGTGTGTTATGTGGATAATTTTAATATTTTCTGACAAAGAATGCCTCTTTTTAAGACAGACGGACTTCACCCAAACAAACGGGGGTCAGAAATGTTAGCTGCGCATATACAGCATGTGGTGCGGTGTGGTGGTGTGTCCAGCAAACCTGGACACACCACCACTCACTGAACAGATCTCTGCCTCACTGCCACAAACAACTGTCTCCATCTGCTGGCATGTAAAGCCGCCCCCCAAAACCCCCTGGAGGATTTTTATCAGAACTTCCTGAATTTTTATCTACTCTGGTTTTAAATTATGACAGAATTGTTCTTTGTGGCGATTTTAATATTCATGTTGATGACCCCAACAATGTTAATGCAACTGACTTTTTAAATATGGCCACTTCTTTTAACTTCAAACAACATGTCAAAGGGCAAACACATAACCGTGGTGATACACTGGACTTGTTTTTTACCCTGGGTGTCAGCATTTCCTCTGTGGAATTAGTGGACATGACCATATCTGACCACAGATGTATTGTTTTTAGCTGCGATTCGCCTGTTACTCATGCCGCCTCACCAAGCTCCGTGTGTTCTCGCATCTTTAATGAACAAAGTGTTTCAAAGTTTTGCGCATTCTTTC
>NC_060166.1:22713565-22738688 GCF_021292245.1 Micropterus dolomieu | reverse complement strand
CATATTATCCATAAACATGGCATTTCTTTTCATATTTATGCTGATGACACACAAATATACTTGCCCGTCAGATCCACAGACCCTGGAATGCTGAGTTCACTTAACAACTGCCTTTGTGAAGTTAAAAAATGGATGTCAAATAATTTCCTCCAACTGAACTCAGACAAAACAGAAATCCTGGTCATTGTGTCCCAGCAGATGGCAAATCAAATGATGCCATCTGCTGGTTCCCTAGTAAATCACATTAAGCCTGTGGCAAAGAACCTTGGTGTTTGGTTTGATAGTAATTTAAATTTCAAGCAGCACACCACAAAGCTTGTTCAATCATGTTTTTATCAACTTAGAAATATAGCAAAAATTCGATCTATGTTAACTTTTAAGGACACCGAGACCATTTTACACGCCTTCATCTCATCACACCTGGATTATTGCAACAGCCTTTTCACCTGTTTTATGTTTTAGAATTGACTTTAAAATTCTGTTGATTACTTTTAAATCTCTTCATGGCCTCTCGCCTTGTTATATTTCTGAACTTTTAGTCCCATACACACCAGCACGTACCTTGAGATCCTCGGGCAGAGGTCTGCTATCTGTTCCAGAGTCTCGACTGAAAACTAAAGGGGACAGAGCGTTTGCTGTCAGGGCCCCGAGGCTCTGGAACAGCCTGCCCAAGGAAATCAGGTCAGCTGAGTCAGTGAACTCTTTTAAGTCCCTTCTTAAAACATACTTTTATAGGAGAGCCTTTCCCGATTTTATTTGACTTTATTTTATCCCTTTTATTTTATTGTATTTTACTAATTTTATATTTATCTTAAACATGTATTTTAGTCTTTTCAATGTTTTCATGCTTTTATCTTGTATTATTTTTGTATTATTGTTTTTGGGGTATTATTGTCTTTACACTTGTTAAAGCACTTTGTAACTTGTTTTTGAAAAGTGCTCTACAAGTAAAGATTATTATATTATTATTATTTGAAGGTTGAATTCAGGCTGTCAAACTGACATGAAAAAAAATAAAGACAGAAGCTAAAGCCTACCGATCAGAGTAAAAGTGAACCACTGTATTATTACTGACTATTGAGAAAGAGGACACCGATATTAAGGATCAACACTGCTTCTGTACAGCTGGGTAGGTCTCTATTCACTATTACAATTATTAAAAAGCAGAACAGTAGAGCTTTACAACGTTATATTCAGTATTAAGTTAGATAGCGTTAGCTAACTAACATTACATTAGAAACAATAGACAGCCTACATTTTCCTGGTTTTGTTTTAGGTTTTGGAAAGGGAATAAATCGTTCTTCTCCTTTCAACATCTCTGGGTAGTGACTGTAACTATTAAAAGTGCCCCAGGAACAGTGTTTCACTATATCTTCCAAAAATACAGCAAAATAAGCCAAAAAATTACTCCTTTTACATACAAGTCAATGGAGCACTGCCATGAAAGTGTCAGACCTCAGTTAGAGCAAGTCCTATACTGCGCTGTGTTTGTTCAGCTGCGTATTCGGGGAAAACTTTGACCTCACTCTAGAGCAGCTGTTGTCACAGTTCTGCTGTAGACAGAGTCGCAGGTTCGAACCTTGGTCGTCCCGGCCTTTCTGTGTGGAGTTTGCATGTTCTCCTCGCGTCTGCATGGGTTCTCTTGGGTGCTCTGGCTTCCTCCCACCGTCCAAAGACATGCGGACTAGGTTGATTTGTGACCCTAAGTTGTCCTTAGGTATGAGCGTGACTGGTTGTTTGTCTATGTGTGGCCCAGCGATGCACTGGCGACCTGTCCAGGGTGTACCCCGCCTTTTGCCCGATGGCAGCTGGGATTGGCTCCAGCCCCCCGCACCCCTATTCGCAGGATAAGTGGTTGACGATGGATGGATGGACTTTCTGACAACATCATCACTATTGTATTTACATATTGTACTGAAGCTAGCTACCAATTGAATAGAGAGAAAAGCACAAGCGAAAAAGTATAAGGAGTGGATTCAACTGTGTGTTTATCTGCTTTAACATAAGCTGCAAACGATAGTAATGTCCAGTTAACAATCTTCCTACCTCCAGTAATGACTGGGACTGCCCATTATTCCGAAACCCCAACAGTTAAAAAAATGTCCATTGGAACAAAAGCGCATTTGTCCGACAGTCTGTTATCCCAAAAACAAATGCTCATTGCTGCACAGGACCATTGCTCCGAAAATGCATACTCTTCCAGCAGAGTTGTTAGTTCAGTGACTGCTGGCCTTGTCCATGGTGCTGAATTGGCACAATTGCTATTATTATTATTATTTTTGAGCATCCACCATCTCTCTCTGACACTGAAAAAAAAGCTGGACTCAGCAAATGACCAAGATATTAGAAAATAAAGATTAAATTAAAAGGCCTTTAAGGATTTATGTGCTATGATTAGGAATTGTCTGGGTCATGATACAGGTCCACAGGCATGGGAACAATGTGCACATGTATAATCTATAGGCGGATTAAATATTTCCATCAGACAAAAACTCTGCCACTCTCCATATGGCTTTCAAGCTTTCTGAATCTTGTTTCAAGGTATGATTGGTGTGAGTTTATTCAGTTTGTGTGCTCTGGTAGCCGAGACTAGACACACAGATGTTTACAAGCACACTCTAATGCAACATGTATAAGGTAGCCTTTTCTACATTCTGCTCATATTCATATGAAGGTTTTCATATTATTAAACAGGTGGGGATCGCAGAGACAGTTTGGATTGTGTGTGTATGTGTGTGTTGGTGTTGATGTTGATATTGACCAACTGTTCTTGTTTTTATGTTGGTCTAGTCAATTTTTTTATAGATTTATAGTAAATTTTTACTATAAATGGGCTTAATCTGTATGTACTATTTTAATCATTTTATCTTTTTAGGTGTGACATACTACTATATGTACATGGACAGCAGATGTAAAATAGCTTTTTGACTAATTCTGGCACATTATACATTTATTTATGTATTATTAGTGTGCATTGCCCCTGTTAAATAAACCTGAAATAAGAAACTAAGGAATATGAGAAACAGCTACTGTGTATCCAGCTCTCATCACTAAACAGGTTAAATAGTGTGGTGGTCAACCAGAGGACCTCTATTGTGAGCAGCTGACCTGTCCTGGATATAATCTTTAAATAACCTGACCTCACTTTCTACCCACAATCCTTCCGTCTTACATCTAACTGCATCCTCTTATTCCCAGGTGACCCTAGCACTGATCTATGAAGGCAGAAGGCATTATCTGGCCATCCTGGATTTCCACAGTAGTGACAAGGCTTTTCTCTGCAGACTGGCGAGCTCCCTGGCCTCAACTACCCAACAAAAACAGATAAGAAGCACAAGTGAGGGTGTTTGTCTTGTATCCAGTAACTAGTAATGTCTTTCATTTAGGGTTTGGCTGCTTTCTTTCTTTGATCAGACAAAGTGTGTTTCATTCCAAGAGGAAACAGCCAACGTTTGCAATATCTGACACAAGCATTTACAAAAGCATTAGCAGGTTATAATAGAGACTGAATCTGTTTTGATTGAATTTGTAAACATGTGCATAACAACAGTATAACTATTTGAGTGTAGTTTTTAGTAGTTTATTAGCTTCCATGTTATTGTTTGAGTTTGCAGTCAGCAAATTATGGTGTAATTATTTTTTAATGATGGGGTACTTGTGAAATAATTATGAGGTGCAATCATTTACTTTACCAAGTAATTCTAAGCACCTCCAAATTAAAAATTGTTTAACCATAACTATTTTTTAATTCCCTCCATAAATACAGAAATGGTTCTTGTTTTGCTTTCCCCGTGACTAGATTTTTGTGCCCAAATTATTTTAATAAAAAAAAACTTAAGAGGAGCATTCTTTTTGGGCTGTGATCATGCTGCCACTATACAATTGTGATGGTATTCTAATATTAGCTTCTTTTTTTTATTCATAGCAACTGTTTTGTAACTGCAACTGAATCTCCCATAACATTTTAAATGGCTTGTGAACTGGCATCAAGCAGAGAAAAACAGATAATAAGGCCTTTTCTATGTGGCAGTTCAGTAGTAATCTCATCCTATCATGCAGCAGCGATGCAGTCATCAATTTATTAAACCTTGCAATAAACCACACTGTTAATCTTACACTACACCATATTTAATTAACAGTTTGGTTGTATATAATCACTGATATTCTAGAGCCTTGGAATGTGGTTGTTACACTCCTTCACACACACAGAAATACACACTCATGCATAGACACAGTTCCATATGGCACACACAAACAACACATACTGTTTGTGCATGCAACAGAACATTAACACAAGAAACACACCATTTACTACAGCACCTTCATTACCGCTCTACACAACACATCCTGTTAGCATTGTTTTGCTCTATTTTTTCCATTACGTTCTTTGACATCGTTTGAAAAGCTCTAATACCAATGTGAAATGGGTTTTAAATGTGAAAATGTCCCACTAAAACCAGCTGAAAGTGTCTACTAATAATGAATTCATAAATCAAATTTGTGAAGAAAATATATCAGGGTAATTGTCTTTTCTAAATTGATTATGCCAATTATTCACACTTGATTTCTCTCATAAAATTGTTTGTGTAATAAGTCATACGTATATGCAATTCTAATGATACAGATTGGGTATTTAGTTTTGCTACCTGTCTCCAGCTCTTGCAGCATTAAATCTGTTCCTAATTCCCAGGATCAGCCTATGCAGAGGAGAAGCAAAACCTCAAGCTGATACCAACTGTCAATATCGTCAAAGTGTCTGATTCTACCCTGTGATAGCCTTTATCATAATTAGTTTTCTATCTGCTACGGCCCTCTTAGATTCCAGGTCAAAATTATTGATGATGGCAAAGTCAATGACTATCTTGTGAATTCCCTTTCTCTGAAAATAGCCCCCTTTTTGTTGCTATATGAGTGAATAAGAAAGTCAAGTCAAGCTAGTTTTTACAGGCTGGCTGTGTAGGTGGGAGCTGCTATGACTTTTACTGTGCTCAAAATAAACCTGCACATTCAGAGTAGCAATTACTGTGTCATTATCTTGGCCTTGCAATTATGCCCCCTTTCTCTCTGCACTTATCATTACAAAATAGTTTCTGGCAGCGTCCTTCATATATAAAGGCGCATTCTGTTTAGTTTGGCACCCTTCTGAGATATGGCAATAAATAGTTAACTTTGTCAACAATGGTAAATGATTAATAGGAAATATAGTGTAGATGGATTTTTCCTTTTTTTATCTAAAACATAAAAAGCCACTTTAGCAGCCACAATCTGTTGTGTTCTCAGTTGGATATGAACATCTTCATACAACGGCTACAGAAGAGTTTATAACTAGTATAAATCAAATCCCTCCTTTCAGGCAGCCAGCATCTGATTAATTGTGTTATATTTAAAAAGAAAAAGAAGCAGCAGAAGAGAAAGAAAAAGAAGAAGACACAGCAGTTTGTTGTTTCAGGGTGCTAAATTAAATGACTTGACTTTTTAAAAAGTACAACCGGGACCACTTACTCATTTATTTGATTGACATATGCAATAAACTGTAGCACTGGAAATGGCATTAAGAGTACAAATTTTAACACTGACAAGGGACTTTTCACTTTGGAGCTGCAGTCAGAAAGAGGTGAAAATAAATGAAACATTCAAGGCCATCCAGGAAGCCTTAAGACAACTGACACAGGAAGACAGTAAAAGGCAGTGATGCATCAATCCACAAAAGAGACTAAAGCCCACCGAGTACAAATTCCACCTATGCATCAATGTTACTGATACAGTAAAACATAAAAGTTTTTGTAGTGGTGATTTCACCTATTACCTACTCAAATCAAGCCATGAGGGTAAAAAATGGCAAAGCATCCACCCACTGGAAAGAGAGGACAGAGGATGTTGGTAACAAGCCTCCATTGACCTCATTAGGTCGTAGGGAAGCTCCAACCTAACAACAGGTCTTGTCTCTTGTGGGGCCCCGTACTGCACATGCAACCCTGGCTGCTTTTCCATTACAACCCATGAAACAGTCGCACACATATGAACGGAGGCAAGGGTGTGCACACAAACATCATTACCCAGCATCTCTGCTCCTGAATTTTCCTCACACACCTTGCCTGCTCAGCAGAGGCTTGTAAGTAGTGCTAGGCCCCACTGTACCTAAACAACACATACTGTTTGTGCATGCAACAGAACATTAACACAAGAAACACACCATTTACTACAGCACCTTCATTACCGCTCTACACAACACATCCTGTTAGCATTGTTTTGCTCTATTTTTTCCATTACGTTCTTTGACATCGTTTGAAAAGCTCTAATACCAATGTGAAATGGGTTTTAAATGTGAAAATGTCCCACTAAAACCAGCTGAAAGTGTCTACTAATAATGAATTCATAAATCAAATTTGTGAAGAAAATATATCAGGGTAATTGTCTTTTCTAAATTGATTATGCCAATTATTCACACTTGATTTCTCTCATAAAATTGTTTGTGTAATAAGTCATACGTATATGCAATTCTAATGATACAGATTGGGTATTTAGTTTTGCTACCTGTCTCCAGCTCTTGCAGCATTAAATCTGTTCCTAATTCCCAGGATCAGCCACTGTACCTGTAAGCAACACCTGCATTGTTTAATTTAAAAGAAAGAGAAAAAAAGAGGTAAATAAACATGGGTTTTCTGATGTCTGATCAATGTCTGAGTTTACTGCACAGTCATCTCAGGCAGTTTATAACCCTGCCTATCCCCACACTAACCTGGATGGCGCTGTTGGCCATGGTGGGACCAGAGATGCAGTGAGGCAGGCAGATACTTTGCACTAGTGATTAGAGGATTCATAGCATTGGTATTGACATTAGCCAAATATAAACAGTGCATTCTCCCTTCTATTAATCATATGAATTGTGACCACACCACAGTAGTATCATCACCCACTAAGAAAAGTCACATGACCAGACTTCCCAGTCCTCAGTCCCCACAATTAGGTGAACATGTTGCTTTACTTGTCCTTTAATGAAATGGTCACCGGCTGAAATAATTGCTTTAATTAATTGTGGACATACTGGGCTACATTCAAAGAGCAAGGAAGAGGAGTATAACCCAGTATAACAAATTTCAGTGACCAATGAGTTAACTTTAGTGGCAGCCTCTAATGTCAGCTGTCGCCTAAATTAAACTGGTGATTTACTTCATATTGTATCAAAATCGTCTCCCCTTTAAAAAGTACAAACGTTACCATCAATGAAACGTTTCAGTGTTTGTGTCGGTATCACTACTTTGCAGACGCAAATGCAGGGAACTGTCATAGCATGCTACAAGCTAATCAGACCTATGAAACTATGTCAGTGCTTTTTTCAGTACAAATGAGATTTTGGAGGATAATGTTTGTATGTGTGAAATTTCCTGACCACTGTGTTACGAAACGTGTCAAAATATGATTTTGAGTAGCTGCTTTCACCAGTTAGGCAACCACACAACCAACAGACTACAGTAGGACTTGAGATGCAACAAGTAAGTGTGCAAAAAGGTCACATGGCCAGATGGATTGGTAGTGACAACAGAAACCGCATTGTTGTCTTGTGGTTGTCACTTCTGCCAGCCATGTAAAAGAGATGTGTTTTGTTTTTTTATTTGCTTTCAAGCAGCTCTGTGATAAGGGAGAGGAGTGCAAGGGAATAACCTAACAATCCACAATTTCTAAGGCAAGAAAGATTAAATTGGTGATTTTTCATGGGTTTGATAGAATATAACAAGATATAATCAATCACTGGTCCCAGTAAATAGCCAGGTACTTTTCAAAAGTAGTGATTAGCAGGGTCTATTATGTAGGAGCTTTCTCCCAAATGCTTAAATGGCTGAGGTGATGATGAATAAACTAAATTAAATAACATTAAATTGGTGATCGGAATTGGCCTAAAAACCCAAATGAGAGGATCCTTAACACTGCCACAACACTTCTCTCTGGAAAAAACAAGATATGGTATACCTCTGTTTTATCTGTCCATGGCAAACAATTGCCTATTGCAGACACAACGGACATCCCACTGGAGTTGATCACTTAGCTAATCTGAGTTTGTCTGCAGGAAATGACTTCTTATGGTTTTACGTAGGGGGTTGGTGAGAGCCATTGGTATACAAACACACAGTCTATTCCAGAAAACCAAAACAATGAGTTGAAAGTGGCCACAAGCTTAATAGAACTGCAGGGTTGGTTGTTAATTCTCAGTGCACTATGAGCAACCATTTACATAACCAGGATTGATTTGATTCCATGTTGGTGTGAAAATACCAGCTAAAGATGCTTTAAATGTCTTAATTTAGAGTTTCAAAGTCCAGAGTTTTCCTCTGACCTCTAGAGGGTGTATGTGCACTCCTTGGCACCCTTGGGAAAATCACCAATAGTTTTGTACTGTACTTCATAATCCCCGCGACCCTGTACGCAGGATAAGCGGTTGACAATGGATGGATGGATGGATGTACTTATTATGTACTATAATATTCATTGTCAGCACAGCATTATAGTAACAGTTAAGGATGGAAATTAACCCCTTCAACAGAAGTGACTAATCACACTGTTTAGTATTACTCACCTACTAACACATTAAATCTATCGAAGACCTTGGTGCAGATTATTTCAAAGCTATGGTTTTTGTAGGCTTTGCTATTTTCAGATATTTGCAGATGCTATGAGTATTTGATTGGAAAATAATTTATCAAAGCCAAGAGTAAAAGGTCTTGCAGACAGCAGCATCTATGCTTGCTTTGTTCACAAAACAAAAGACTCCCAACCTCTTGAGGAAAATGTTAAAGCTTGCCATTGAAGGGCCCAGCTTATACTTAGCACTTGACACAAGAGGTTGAAAAATAATTGTTCAAAGTGACACATGAGTCACCACCCCACTTCATCTCACTTTCATCTTAAAAGTTTTGGCCTTTAAAAGGCTGAGATTCAGGGCTAAAAAAAAAAGCTTTTGAGTGAGCGGTGTAAATGATTTTACTTTCTGCGTGTGTCAAGCACCATCTGGCGGAGTCAAAATCTAGATCTAGAGAGATACCTTGATGGACCTTACATTCCCGTTTCAGGGTATTTAGCCCAAAGACACTGCACAAAGGTAATTAAGTTTAATTTTTCCTGTTCTTTTCTTTCTTTTTGCTTTATCTATTAATCCTCAATCTTCCCCCTCTCTTCTAATAGTTATCGTGTTGATTGCTGCACGTTGTCAGTTAACTGATTGGTCCAGACTGTTCACTGGAACAATCAAAGAATTCCCCTGTGGATCTAGAAGTAGTTTTTAAGACATTTACCTCTGATATTTTATTAGGCTCTACAAGAGACACAGCCAATTAGGACATCCCCTGTCTAATGTGCATGTGTGTCTGTATGCAGCACATATGCTTTCATGCACACACATGTGGCTGTACAAAAGGGTGTCTTATATCTTCTGACAGTGTAGACTAACTGTAGCTAAAGCACTTTCACACCTCTCAGGAGAATAATGTGTGTGTGTGTGTGTGTGTGTGTGTGTGTGTGTGCGTGTGTGTGTGCATGTCTAGCTCCACAGCCGATCAGTGAGATACAGAGCTTCACTGTTCTTTCTACACACCCTGAGTTTTGACTGCCTGTTGCTCAAGCTTCCAAAGATAAAGACCAATGGGCTGTTTTTCAAATTAAAAATATGTAATGATGAATTTCTATCCAGCAGAGCATTAGTTGTGTGGAAGTTATTTTGGTTTGCTTTTAACAACAAGGCGGTCACTTCAGCAACTTTGTGTATTTGCATGTGCATGCATTCTAAATATAAAGATGCATTTGTGAAGATGTTAGTGGTATTCAAATGGTGTAATCATAAATGGAAAAAATACTCCAGCAAAAGGAATACAGAACTGTGTGTGTGTGTGTGTGTGTGTGTGTGTGTGTGTGTGTTTGTGTATGCACCTCACCATGTAACTACTGTAGGCATACATTTTATGTGATAGCAAATATAATTAGTGTTCATTAAAAAAATTAATATTCAATGAAACAACAGCAAACACAGCCTACTCATGTTGACCAAATATGTGCCCACATACTCATTTACACTTATTACTCAATACATAATGCACCATACTGTTTATATACACCATGTGGATCAATATGTGATGTGGACACAATATTAATGTACAGACAGACCAACGAGCTGACTTAACCTCCTCAGCATATAACTGTACCTGGAGCATAACCATTTCATAATGGATCTCCTATTAGTTTCTGGACCTAATTGGCTCCTCCTCCCTTTCAGTGATGGTCCTGGTCCCTAGAGTGTTGACATATATAACATGCTAGGGAATGGGTTTCAGGAGATAGAGAATGTAGGCCAGTTGGATACATTTACGAAGATCCAATACAATTAAATAATTTACTTGTCAAAACAAAATGGGGCTGCTGAGCCATGTGACCACCATACACACACTGTAAGATATACAGGAGGGACTGTACTGGTGTTTTGGAGGTGGTGGACACCCACGTGTGCCTTATGTAATATTTCTGAGATATATGATAACTCCCTGGCTAGTTAGAGGAGTCTCAGTGTCTGTGATTTGGAGGCCATTTTGAACTTCTAGTTAATGTGCATTAGGTTCTGGTAAAAAGGTAAACTATGTATACTTCATCTTAGCTCAGTTGGCAGAACCACACGCAAAGGTCACTAAAGCTCCCCTGTCCATTCCTTTGCCTTGTTTGTTTATTCTGGCTCCCCCCAAGCTTTTTCTTAATTCTGCTTACATTGACACAACTGTAGGAAACATCAGCTGCTTTTTAACATTCTGGGTCTGCAGTGAGAGGTGTGTTATCCATGTTATCTGTGGACATTCAAAATGTATGGTTTAACTTTTCTGAAAGCATCACAAATAATAAAAAGTATGCGAGACAAGAATATCTAATCATTAAGGCATGTAGGACTTCATTATTAAACTTTTACATCCCTTTTTTCTCAAATATGTAATTCCCTGCTGCTACCTCTACAGCGAACAGAATTAAAGACATAAAAATACTGTTCAGTTTCCTTTTTGTACAATGTGTATTTTTTCAAAGCATCTTGTAAATCAGTAATGCTTCAATATTAAAAAATATGGTACTTTATTCCTATGGTTCTTTTGGCACCACCTCATTCCAACTCATGGGATTTCTCTGGGGAATGGCTTTTGCATGTGTCTGTTTGATAAATGAGGTTGTGATTGATTGGATCAAATTTGGGTGCCAGAACCCTGTAAACAAACAACATTTGTTTGGGTTTCTAATTGGACTTAATAAGCACAGGCTGCGACACGATGTTGTTTTTGCTGAATCCATGTCATCTCGCTTGGGAGCAGTGTGTTGAATTCAAATGTCACTATTGACTGACCTGCTGCATCTCTTGATTTGAAGCAGTCTGTGTCACACAGCTGGACCTGACAAGCGCTGCATCAGGCAGCTCTGGTGAAGCCGTTTTCCTCACAATAAGGTGTGACTGATAAGAGACAGGAAGGTTTAGAATCCATATGGATGAACAGTGTGTCTGTCACAGCAAATGGACACAACATCCAGCCTCCGCAGATATCTCGGTATTTAATTAAAGATGCTTTCACTTAGCTATTCACTCGTCTCTGATATGAATGCATTTATGTTGTTAATTATTCCCAAGTGGAGTTGAAATAACTAATTTTCCTATTTACTATCAAACTAATGCGCCTATCACTTGTTATGATTGACAAGGGTTGAGCTACCCAGAGATCCATACATGCTGACTTACAGAACAGCTTCTAAACAAATGTAAAGTATTTATATTTTTAACTGAGGCATTATTAATGTTTCAGTTAATATTTTGCAGTGGCCTGTCACAAAAATAACCATTTTTCCCTTTCCTTTATGTCTTCAATTATTATTGATGGTTGAATAATGATCCCAAAGAAAAAAGATACTGCAAACCTGCAGTAAAGTTTGGAGGGGTAGAATACACACATCTCAGCAAATTAACACGCCGTAAATCATAGAAAGGAAGGGTCACTTTAAATTCTCTGTTACAGTTACCTACCACAGATATGCTGTTAGCCTTCACAGGTTTATTAGGAGAGCTGCAGATAAACCCTCCCGTTTTTCCCACCTCCTTTATAGTGCTTGTTGTCGTTAACTTGTTAAAGCTGCTCAGCGAGTGTTGATAGGATACAGGACGGCTTGTACAGCCAGAACAGCCGTCACCTGCTCTGCACGATGTACTGTGGCAAGGACGCACATGCAGCCTCTAGACAACCCAGCACTAATTACAAACTGGAAGGCACACACGTATCTGAAATCAGCGCTTAGTGGGTTGGGAAAGACAGTTGTATACAGGCACACTGCCACATCTCTAGAATTCAAATGCAGCTCATTTAGAGCACTTTTCTTGGGTTGGATTACGGCGGAGGGCAAATGTTGGCTTTCAGTTAATTTTCACCAAAGGGCATCCAAAGATCAGGTATACAATTAAATCGTCCTTAGCTGTGTATATGACACTTGCACTCTCACGTATTTATACAGAAACGGACTCAAAGCATTTGGAAAATAATAAAATGCGCGTTAGGGTAAAGTGAAAAACAGTCTTCCAACCGCAACGGCCAATTCACCTTGAAAGTTAATATCTCAGGAATCAAACCCAATAAATCACTTTTTATCACCCCGAATCTCTCAGGCTGAGCTGGAATACTGGTCTCTGCTGGATATAAATGTTTTACATATATAGTTTAAGGGCAATATTTAGGGTTATAGACTAGCCTAATCGAAGCTGTTTTTTGCCAAGAAATAATTGTCTTACCTTCACGCCATAAGTTTGACTGAATCTTTGTTTTTACAGTCACCGACTGTTAAATCCAAGAGCATCCACAGTTAGCTCCAAGAGTATCCTTCAGATGCTTTACACATTGTTTACTCTTCATAAATGAGCCGAGTCGGTGCAGCGGCTCGGGTGCGAGCCATTACAGTAGTACAGGCTGTTAGGAAGAAACTGCACTGGTAAGAGCCCAAAATACATACATACATACAAAAAAATTGCTTTGAATCAGTAACTGTCCCCTGCGTGTTTAGCCAAACCCTCGAGGAATGCTTTTCTTGAGTTTCGATGTTCAGATAAATAAAGCAGAGGTTGAAGCTGTGCGTTTCCGTCTGGTGTCCAGGAGCGTTACGCACGGAGTTACCTTCGGTACTGACGGAGGCAGGAGACGAGGCGACTGTAAAGAACTGTGGAAAATTGAGGCGGGGTTACATCTCTTTAAACCCTGGCAGGGACGTAGGCTATGTTTCCGTTACTGTCACCAGTTTGGGTGAAACCTTACCGTGTGTTTGCCTCACATTTTCCGGAGTTTTTGGTAATTAGTAGCTGAGTAATGGAAATAAAAAGGTACAAATGTGGACGTAAAGTATTTTATCCTGTGATAGCAATCTGCAGGGGATTTGAAAGACAAATTGTTTGGTTATAACTGAGCACACGTTCATGTTACAGCCTTTAATAGACTTGCATTGGCGTGCAAGACGTGGAAAATTAAATAAATTGGTGGACTGCGGTTGACCCATTGACTTACAATAACAAATCTCTCTCATTTTCTTTCTGTCTTAGAAAATCAACAATTATAATGATTATTTGAATACATTTTTATCAATGTATAAACCCTGTCATTATTTAATAACTTACATCTCATTCTTCAGAACTCTGCTGGCTTTCATTCTTTCCATGTAATCAGGCACCATTTACACATGGGGGGGCTTTGAGAATGCAATTAACTAGGGGGAAGGATAGAAAACCAGTAGTATTCTGTGCCCTGGGGACAATCACTGAAAAAAAATGTACCATGGATTTCGATGATACATCAAGTATTCATTATTTATTTTGGCCAGCAGAATTGAGTTACATGAGTGTGAGCATCCAACACAAATTATACATTTACATTTACAATTGGCAGACGCTTTTATCCAAAGTGACTTACATTTGAGAAACAACATAGAAGCATCAACAAAGCATCAAATAACGCACAAGATCTAAAACTGACAATACATACTAGTAAGAGCAATAAATACTAGTAAGAGCTAATAGCACATATCGCATCAATAGGGTAAATACCTAGGGAAAGAAGTGAGAGTTAACAAAAAAGTGCAATCAATACAAGATAATTGTAAGGGGATAGAAGAAGAAGCGCACAGGAAGTGCATGATAGAGGAAAGGAGTTAGAGGTGTTATAGACTGTGCAGATAAAGACAAGTTCAAACCAGGAGAAGGGCAGTTTGATAACTAAGTAATAGTTTTGCATCAGGACCCACTTCTCCTTGTTTCCTTGCTCTTGACTTCATCCCAGGTGTGAAAGATCACAAAAAATCGTTGGGTTATTTTTTGTAAGAAATAGTACAAGAGCATTTTCAAGTGCCGCACACATTTTTCACATGTTGTAGCATTGGGTTTGTGTCTGTTTTGCATCCTCCTGGAAAGCAGCAGAGTTACAGTAATGTTACTTATTGTAAATCTCGTTTTTTTAGAGATAAAGTTATGTGTGCTAACTGTAGACTTTCAGTAATTATTTTCAAGGAACTCATGGGTGGTTTTATTCTATAAATTCCTGCTAAACAAGCTATTCAAAGTGTGACAACATTTGTAAAAATGTCCTGTTTTACATCATATTGCTCTACTTCTTCACACAGGTGAGACTTAAATAAGTGTTGTTGTTAAAGCACAACCTAGCTAATATATGGTAACACAATACTGTATAATCAACAGAGTGCCTTGTTCTCATTAGAAGATAAAAAGAGGGCAAGTGCTGAACAGTTCTGTACTATCAGGGTCTCTTAGTAAGATTAGCTGACCAGCTTTTTATCTTTGAACTACAGTATATAAAAAAGTAATCAAAGAATGTTGGCAAAGAAACATAATAACTTGAAGGAACAATGGAATCAATTGTTAAAAGAAAAAATATATATTAATGTATCTGAGATTGCTGGCAGAAATGTAAAATAAGTATATTTACTATAAATACTTTGTTTAAGGAGGAACTTTATTTGAGTATGTCATATTGGGTATTTCCATGTTGAACTATACTGTAGTTCTTATTCACAGGGAGAATGCAATTTTTACTCCAATACATTTATGTGACGTCTTTCATTACTGATTACCTTGTAGATAAACATTTAACATTCAACATGAGATAATCTCATGAATTTTGATATGGTGCTACAGTTCCAACGAACAGCATGTCATATTATATTTAGTGTCTCCTAGATTACCTACCCCATTAAAAACACTGTTTACAAAAATATTTCACAATAAGTACTTTTACATGAGAAGACTTTACCTCTGCCTTATGTAGGAACCTATATATCTCTGCATCCCCCCTATAATGCCACACAACTGCCAGATTTATTGTGTTCTGAGTATTGGTATTTCCCTACACTCCCAAACACTCCTGAGCTACTAATATTACCTGATGTTATTGCTGTATTTGCTGCCAGCTGGATGCAACAAATTTGGAGATGTTCCTCATGGGCTGCTAAAAGGAATTCTGGGATATGTAGGAAACAAGTGATTGAGAGTAAGCAATACAGACTGAGGAAACATAGAGAAAGCAAAAATCTAAATTACAGCACCCAATCCTCACAATGGATGTAATATCAAAGATTAGTGATATAACCTGAGTGAGGAATTTTCCTCTGTGGGAAGCAGCCCACGCAGGGAATGGCTTCTCCCAATTTTGTGCTCTTGTAGGGAAATATGTACTAGAGCAGAGATCCAAATCACAGTTTTGACAGTCTCACTCATTCACACATAAGCACAGTCCCAATCAGATGCATACACCTATACAGTACACACACGCACACACACACACACACACACACACACACACACACACACACACACACAACCATGCGCAATCCCCAGGCTTGTTGTAGGAGGCACAAGCACATCTAACTAACTGCCATAAGGCAACATTGCAGCCTGGCACTGCCTGATATGGCCTCTATTAACTTGAGCTGATGAGTGGATCTTGGCAGAATGCTAAATAAATCAGAGCCACTTTGATGATGGTGTTCAGTTTATGCTATGTTACACACCGGCTTCACCCTCGTGTTATGCTAATGAAATGTTCCAAAATCCACCAAGGATTTCTGTCAGCAGAGAGATCCACAATATTGCTTATACTCTTAATGTCAGAAGTTAGGGGGTAATTGGCATTAATTTTTAGCCTCATGTTGAACGGGACTTGGAGAGACACACTTGCTCCTCTTTGAGCCTGGCCAAGGCACAGCCACCACCAGTGAGTGGATGCCAACTTGAGGTGAGCCGGGGGAAGGTACAGACCTGGCAAGGAGGACACTGCTGTGACACACAAGGCTCTCGCTCCTTCTTTCACTCACATGAACACATATAGCGCACACATCTTTGCATAGAAAACATATGAAGAGCTTATAAAATATGATTCTTTGTTAAATATTAAACTACAGTTCATACAAGTACAGCTAAAACAATTAGTCGATTAATTAATTAATGGATTGACAATACATTTTGAATGCAAAGATGCCAAACATTTAATAGTTCATGCTTCTCAAATGTGAGGAGTTGCTGCTTTTCCTTTTAATAATTTTCCTTTTTTTTCTCCAAATAATTTTGAGGTTTTGACTGTTGGTTGGGCAAAACAAGCATTGTGAAGGCATCACAATAGACTTTGGGTAACTGTGATGGACATTTCTCACTATTTCGAAATTTTTACCAACCAAAAAATCAATCTGTTAAATTAATATTAAAAAATAT
Source organism: Micropterus dolomieu (assembly GCF_021292245.1). Taxonomy (NCBI): domain Eukaryota; kingdom Metazoa; phylum Chordata; class Actinopteri; order Centrarchiformes; family Centrarchidae; genus Micropterus; species Micropterus dolomieu. Next base: position 22,721,929 of record NC_060166.1, on the reverse strand, counting down.
CTGCAGATTAAGCGAAATGAGCTACACATCAAACAAATACAACTGTAAAATAATGTAGTTTTTTTATATTTGTTAATGTATGAGTAATAAAATCCAATATATAATATTAGACACCGGGGGTATTTTTCTGCATTGAGATTACTTTTACTTTTAATACTTTAAGTACTTTTACTTAGGTAGCATTTTCAAAGCAGGACTTCATTCATCACTGTCATTAGTGAGGTCCTGAAAGTGACATATCTTTTGCACCGGCAGTCATCACTTTAAAGTTCACTTCAACCTATAAAAGATGTATGAAATTACCACTGGTTCGCACCAAATAAGCATGTGTAACAGCCTGTGCTTGACACTAAGGCTCGCTCCCTGGTTGGCACTTGCGTTATAACCTGACATACTGTGTTGAATGAGACAGACACAAAGTTTTGTCATGACTGCCAGTTTGGTAGATTGTGGTGACAGCAGGGGCACCACAGAGAGGAGTTAAGGAGAGAGAAGGAAGAAAGAGAGAGATGAAGACTAGGAAGAGAGATCCGGATATAAGAGATGTACTAGCAGCTCTCTTTCCTCCAGGGAGAGTGGGGTATTTTAAGGATCAGGCTGGCAATATCCTACACTTTTCTTGTTGTAAACACATCCCCAAAAGCCAATACCAACAATAAAGTGATCCTGCTAACAAGTACTGTCTGTGAGGCCATAACCTGGGATTGCTTATTCCTCAAAGCCATAGAGCTCCATTGTTGTCCAAAAACTATTAAAAACACATCAGTGAGCCACATCGCTGCACTGGGTGACATATTGCTTCATTGCATGAACACCTAAACTATAGTTTATTTTGAGTCTGTCCCACTGACTAGTGCACCAAATGTGTACTAATCTGCAGTTTAAAGTAGTCCCCAATAAAGGTACAGGAAAAACTAGTACCCAGCTGTTTTAGAATATGATATTGCTTTTTTAGCCATGCTGGTGGCGTGGCTCTGGGGATGGCAATGTCAGATCGTGAGTTACAGTAGTTGGTCCACAACTTGGTACAGACTGAATATCCATTGTCAACTGCTTATCCTGCGTACAGGGTCGCGGGGGGCTGGAGCCAATCCCAGTTGACATCGGGCGAAAGGCGGGGTACACCCTGGACAGGTGACCAATACATCGCAGGACAGACTGAATTTATTGTGTGGATTATCATGGAATTTTGTTCAGACATTAGTTTTTCCCATTGGATGATTCCTAATGGCTTTCGTGATCCCCTGACTCCCCACAAGGTAAAGCTTTTTGCTTGCCCAGTGTATCTTGGCTTAGATTCAGGCAACATGCATTCAGTTCCCAGATAATGACTTTTCTTCCATTGTAGCAGCAGGTTAACATCTTTGGTTCACTACAGACTTGTAATGGCTACACTGACTTTGGTTTGATTTGGTACAGACAGTCATGATCCCCAAAGGATTCATTGTAATAACTTGTGTGATCCCCTGATGTTTCATCTAGTGCGATCATCAGGATGGCAGGATGCATTTACCAGCATACATACCCTAAAATGGCTGTAAGTACACGACTGCCTTTGCTCACTTATTCGTTTTTGCTTAGTGCTATTCTACCACTCGGCACTATACTATCTTCTTCCATTGGTAGAAGTTGCTTGGCCTGGAAAAAAATCAAACACAGATATACTGTAGGCCTATGTGGTTTCAACAGAGAATCACAAAGAAGGAGGGAAGAGAGAATGGTGGAAAATAAAATTAAACTAAACTATAAAATGGTGAATGTATGAGTGAGAAAAGCACCACAAACCACAGAAAGTGCAAATATGCTTAACAGCATAAAACCCAGATATATATCTTGTACGTTCAGGCAGAGTAATAATGCATTTTAGAGTAAATTATGGAGGGAAGATGTAGCCAATGACAACACAAGGAAGAAGCTATATGCAGGCAGGATTCATGTTTATTTCCTAAGCCTTTTTATATGTACAATTTCCTCTGCAATGTATGGTTTAACTCATTAAAGTGGAGTGGAGCTTTACAGTGTTATTGGCAAATTTCTTTTTTCATTTTTATTTCAGATGCTACGGCAGGGCAGGTAGAGGAAAGTAGGAGGAAGCAAGAGAAAGAGATGCCCTGAATGAAAGTGTGGAGGAGGAGGATCTGTAATGTAAATAATTGATGCTGGAAATTTTTAAATTCTATCGGCCCCAGTTTCAGACACTGAATCTTTGGGCTTTTTCACTTTACAAGAGAATCCGATGCAAATTGTGGCTCTGTCAGAACAGGGAGACAGAGGAGAGTAAAGGCGGAGAGAACAGAAAACAGTCTGGTAATTGTGAAGCTCAAGGTCACTCGTTGCCGAAGCTGCCAAGCTGTGCAGCATGTGGACAGTATGATGGGGCACTGCGGAGTTGCCTTTGCATTCACAAACAAGCTTGTTAGCCTCATGGCAGTAGGAGTATGAGTGCAAAGAAGGTTTGCCTGCAATGAATTTGTTAAGATGCTTTCATGTATCCTTTTCTCTTTGCTTGGAACTGATTGGAGGATGATTTAAAACTGAAAAAGATTTCCCGTCAGTGAGTTTGGAGTGATTGCGCACAATCCAGAGGCCAAATTGATAAGAACATGTACAGTTTGATTGAATCCAAAATCAATTATTAATATTTTTGCCTTTGTTTGCACTTGCATTTAATTTTGGTCATATATTTCTATGCCCCCTTTTTTGTTTCCCACATTGTTAGTTTTGTTTTGAAATGATGGGAAATAGATGGATCTCTCAGATAGATAGATAGATAGATAGATAGATAGATAGATAGATAGATAGATAGATAGATAGATAGATAGATAGATAGAAAACTATACATAACTACAAGGCAGCCTCTTGGCTAATACAAGGGAAGGTTTAAAGAGGTGGTATTACGCTCATTTTCAGGTTTAAAATCTTAATTAGGGGTTGTACCAGAACAGATTTACATAATTAATTTTCAAAAAACACCATATTCTTCTCATACTACACATTGCTGCAGCTCCTCTTTTCACCCTATGTGTTTTACGCTCCACTCTTGAGCTACAGAGTGATGCATCTTTCTTGTACAAAATCTTTGTTGGGAGTTGCACATGCACAGTTCCCAGGTAAAGACTACTAGCCAATCTCAAGCAGAGAAGGGCGGGTCGTAAGAAACAACGTAGTGTGATCCAAATCAAAGCCGCTTCAGCCTGCGACCGTAACCTAGCAGATGGTATAAGTTACTCACTCTAGTCCACAACCACACAACATCATTGTTCCACATCTTACCATAAACCACTACAAAAATCAGCATATTTCAACTCAATTTTACATAAAAATTGGCCAAACAATTTCAGTTTGCTCAGTAGCTTTCACATTGGCTGTAACATTAGCATTATAGTTATAACTTTAGCTGTGTGAGCCGACGTTTACAACAACTCCGCACTTGAACAGTCTGTGAAGTTACATTACCGTGTTTATTTTAAATATAATTCACAACCAATAAAACATATTTAAAGGTTGTGATTGTGAATTTCCAGGCCCAAACAGAGTCGGAGTTGCATCGTCTTTTAGGACTAAATGTTGAACTGTTGCCGGTGTTCTGACGATCTATGCTGCCTTGCCGAAAAATGCTACCATAGCGCAAATCAATAGACTCGACTCTACTCGGCCCTGCTCCGTTTTCCATTGCAGATAGTACCCAGAGATAGTACGTAGCTTGCCGTCATAGCAACGCCACACACAACTGTTCAATGCGACACACACAACAGCGATCCACACAGCTTTCTCTTTTTTAAGTTAAAATGTTTCAACATTCCTCAGAATGTAAAGACAGATAAGTGGTATGAAAAGCTTACAGCTGTGTTTTCCTCTGCCATTGTTGCTGCAGCGGTCTGTGTGACGGCGGGAGCAGAGGCCTCACACGCTCCTCCCGCGCGTTGGCACAGGCATCCCCCACAGCCACTTGTGGAGCTCCTCAACTCCGAAAATATTCAAGCACATTTTTGTTCCACCATCACTTCTCGTAAAACTGTCAATATTCTAAATCTACACAGCTGATTTCTAACCTCAAAACTTCTCAGAAGTGGATTTAGTGATGAAATTACATACGAAACTGTAAAATATAAAACTTTCTGTTGCTGGCCTCTGTCTGGCGCACACAATGATGATGCAGTGAATAGTGAATATTCTCTCTGACCAATCAGCAGTCTGTCGTGTTTTCACGTTACATTTTAGTATCCCTCAGCTCACTTGGAACCTCGACGGAGGTGAGGTGATACGAAAAAAAGTACCTGGAAGCAGGTACAACATTTCTGAAATGGAAAACCAAACAAAGGCGAGTCGAGCCAAGTCGAGCTGGTACTGTGCAGTGGAAAAGGGGCTTAACTAAAATAAAAGGGCCTCCGCTCAGACTAGCTTGGATTGAGGGCGTGCCTGTCCCCGCTAGCCGCTTGGCAAGCTTTATGACGCGTTTTCATTGTGACGTCACAAGTAAAGGAAGTGAAGGGCTTGACTACAAACAAGCTGTTTTCAAGCAGTTCAGAGCAGAGCTTTCTGTGGGAGATGGGAACTCCCTTTGGGCTGGACTTTGGGCTTTTTCACTTTGCAAACCTGTTACATGCACAAAAAAGATATATAACTCAATAAAGGAGAGGGGAAAAACCAAAAACCATAATACCACCTCTTTAAGAGTTGAACCCCTTCAGATAGAGACAGCCTATTCAGATAAACAGCAAATAAAAACAAAACCATATAAAGACTGCAGAACTTAAACAATCCAACTTCCTGCATCATATTGCTGTTAGTGTCAGCAGCACTGTGGCATATGACTGACTTTATTAGCTATATTGTGCAGTGGATTGAAGCATTCCTTCACTTTATATGATTTAATAAGCTCCATGTGGGCCCCATACCACAGAGGGACATGTCATGTTATAGTGAAGGACTAGTAACTATTATCCCTTTCTCAATTCTGTCATTATTAGCTCACTCCTCATAACTGGAGGTGAGGAGATGAACCTTGGTAGAATATTGTGGATCTTTTCACATGTTAAATATTTGTACAAACAAATGCATCATATCGATGCGTACCACAGTGGGGCACAAGTTATGTTCTATATAACACTTACAATAGGCAATTTTTTGAGGATTAGTTTTAATGGAATAATTTGATATTTGCTTTCGTGCTGAAGGTTAGAAGATCAATACCACACTCATCAGCTGGTTAGCCTAGCTTAGTATAAAGATTGGAATCAGGGGTAAACAGCAAACTCAGCCAAAGGTAATAAAATCCTCCTTCCACTACGTCTAAAGATCTATATTTTGAAAAGTTATATCTTGTCTGTTTAATCTGTACAAAGGCCAAAGTGTAAAAAGTTTGGGTAGGTGACCAGGAGGGCAAAACAAGATAGTGGCTTAGATAGTGGCTCACACTGGACTCCCCCTTAGAGACGCAAAAGATGTTAAATTTTATTTGGATCACCTCTCAACTCAAGAAGAATATAGATATGGACACAAATTGCAAGTGTTGGGCACTTGCAATCCATATACAGCACCTGCTGCTGTATTTCCGCCATTAAAAACTGCCAGGTCCCTATCAGCACTCGACTATGTTTACGTTTACCTTGAAGGGAATCCCTCACTTAACGCAGCTGAGGCTTGTCTTCTCGTCAATTAGTTCATCTGAAAGCACAACAACCATCCAGCATTTTGGCAAGGCAAAAGTAACAAACTCAAAGTAACAGTGTATCACTTTCTTACTGGTTGGCAGTCAGAGGAAAAAAACGTCTTTTTGCCCTCCAAGGGAGCGTTTTCTTTGGTCACGTGAACTATGAATACTTAACATCGGCTTAATAGTGTGTAGTTATTATAAAGTGCTACCACAGATCCTTCTAAATAGTACATACAAGACCTTTAACCAACACCATCTTAATTAACATGCGGTATGAGGACTAGAAAAGAATCAAGGTTTTAACAAACTCACTCCACAAACTCATCCCTATTAATAGTCAGTGTCGGCTTATGTTTGAGCTTTTTCACCCTTCATACTACTACTACAGCTGCTGATGCTTCTGCTGCTACCCACGCGTATAGTGAACCACATTAACACACCAGATATGTTCTCACTTACCCATTGAGATTTTGCTTTGAAAACCAAACCTTATCTGTTGAGATGGGAGAACAACCAACAGTTTCCCATTTCCCATTCCCAACATTTCCCATTCTCTCTAACCAAACAAACACACCTTTGTTCTACTCTGCAATCCAAAGGAGAGTGTGTAGGACAAAGGAGAAAACAGCTGAACTGATATAACGTGACAAGGTGAAAGGAAAAGGCATGAGAAAAGTTAGGAATTGGGACGTTGTTGAAATTCTGTGTTTGTCTTTTTCTCTATGGTTCATTGAGCCACTGTGGCTGCGAAAACATGGATTCTGCATTCAGCTTTCACAAATGTCAAGTGAAGGCTTGTTGAGTATTCAAGGAAGACATCTGCATCACTTTTAAAATCTCAAATGTCAAATATTAAAGACAGTAGTAGTATAGAGCTCTATATGAAACATGCAATGATATAACATCTGTAATGAATTGACAGTATATAAATTCAATTCAATTTTATTTATATAGTGCCAAATCACAACAGTTATCTCACAGTGCTTTTCATAAAAGAGCAGGTCTAGACCATACTCTATGATGTTATTTACAGAAGCCCAACAATTCCCACCAAGAACAAGCACTAGGCGACAGAGGCAAGGAAAAACTTCCTTTTAAGAGGCAGAAACCTCGAGCAGAACCATGGCTCAGGGTGGGCGGTCATCTGCCTCGACCGGTTGGGGGTGAAGGAGAGAGAGAGAGAGAGAGAGAGACAGAGAGAGGGCAGGAGAGGAACAGAGAGAAAAAGAGAGGGATGGAAGGAGAGAGAGGGGAGGGAGGCAGCCTACACAATATACACACACAGAGGTACAGACAGTAAAGGTGATGTTGCTATAGACTAAATGAAAAATGGTATAGATATGTATAGTAGTGTTAATGATAACAACCGTAATGTTAATGATTATAATAACAATAATAACAATAATAACAATAGGACTAGTAACAATAGTTGTTGTAGCAGAGGGTGTCGAGCAGGAACACGGGGGCAGCAGGTGACCCGCAACCACAGATCCAGACTCCACAGCTCCAGAGCCAGAAACACCTGCAGGAAGTGATAGGAGGAGAGAGGAGAGGGACGAGAAAGCACAAGTGTGCCGGAAAGGGGAGAAGTTGTGTTAGTAACATGCAATAATGGGATGAGGTTCCATAGAGGGAGAGAAAGTAGAGGAGAGAGGAGCTCAGTGCATCATAGGAAATCCCCCGGCAGTCTAGGCCTATAGCAGCATAACTAAGGGATGGTTCAGGACTCACCTGAGCCAGCCTTAACTATAAGCTTTATTAAAGAGGAAAGTCTTAAGCCTACTCTTAAATGTGGAGATGGTGTCTGCCTCCTGAACCCAAACTGGAACCTGGTTCCACAGGAGAGGAGCTTGATAGCTGAACGCTCTGGCTCCTAGTCTACTTTTGGAGACTCTAGGAACCACAAGTAACCCTGCATTCTGGGAGCGCAGTGCTCTGGTGGGGTAGTAAGGTACTATGAGCTCTTTAAGATAAGATGGTGCCTGACCATTAAGAGCTTTGTAGGTAAGAAGAATGATTTTAAATTCTATTCTGGATTTTTCTGGAAGCCAATGCAGAGAAGCTAAGACAAGAGAAATATGATCTCTTTTCCTGGTTCCTGTCAGAACACGTGCTGCAGCATTCTGGATCAACTGAAGAGTCTTAATGGAATTTTTCGAGCAGCCTGATAATAAGGAATTGCAATAATCCAGCCTAGAAGTAACAAATGCATGGACTAGTTTTTCTGCATCATTTTTAGACAGGATGTTCCTGATTTTCACAATACTACGTAGGTGAAAAAATGCGGTCCTTGAAATTTGCTTAATGTGAGACTTAAACGACATGTCCTGATCAAAGATAACTCCAAGATTCCTCACAGTGGTGCTGGAGGCCAGGGCGATGCCATCAAGGGAAACTATATCTTTAGATAATGCGTCACGGAGGTGCTTAGGCCCCAGAACAATAACTTCAGTTTTATCCGAGTTTAACATTAGAAAATTACAGGTCATCCAGGTTTTAACATCCTGAAGGCACATTTGAAGTTGAGCTAACTGATGAGTTTCATCTGGCTTGATCGGTAGATATAACTGAGTATCATCTGCATAACAATGAAAGTTTATGGAATATTTCCTGATAATATTGCCTAAAGGAAGCATATATAAAGTGAAGAGGATTGGTCCGAGGACAGATCCTTGTGGAACTCCATGACTAACTTTGGCGTGCATGGA
>NC_060166.1:22694326-22713465 GCF_021292245.1 Micropterus dolomieu | reverse complement strand
GAAAAGAGAAGGAAGACATTGCTGGTAGTGTCTTCAGAGTTGTTAAACACCTCAGTGCACTGAAGGAAGCCATCTGACTGTGTGAGGGGCAAGATCGTTGATGTCTGCAGGCAGAGTAGGAGCTCTCCTGTCTGACTGGTCCACCAATAGCAGAGAAGATGACCCCTTGAGTTATCAAGCACGTAAAGTTTGGTTCAGATGTGAGCATGTACACGTAAGTTACAACAACTTCCTGTGTCATGGCGAAGACTTGATCTCTGACGCCACGCCACGGACACACCCATTGACGAAAACTCGCAAATAGCACAACTTTTCATCTTCAATGCCTTTAGAAGGCACAGCACAAATTTGAAGTCGGTCGGACTAAATCCCTAGGAGGAGTTCGTTAAAGTACGAAGTGTGTAAATCATCCAAAATTTGACATAAAATTCAAAATGGCCGACTTCCTGTTGGGTTTAGGCTATGGCTCCAAGAGACTTTTTACTGCGTCTGGACAAGATACACGTACCACAGAAAATTCGTGCACGTAGGTGAAACGTGCGTTTTCACCGGTTCTGACATGTTTGCAAATTTTGGTGAGTTTTCGAGTATGTTTAGGCCATGTCAGTTGAGCCTACTTTGCAGAAAAAATAAAAAATAAAAAAATATATAATCCGAGCAAATTCAATAGGGACCTCACACGGTCGTGCTCGGGCCCTAAATATATAATCCGAGCAAATTCAATAGGGACCTCGTACGGTCGTGCTCGGGCCCTAAATATATATATAATCTTAGCAAATTCAATAGGGACCTCACACGGTCGTGCTCGGGCCCTAATAATCTGAGCAAATTCAATAGGGACCTCGCACGGTCGTGCTCGGGCCCTAAAAATATAATCTTAGCAAATCCAATAGGGACCTCACACGGTCGTGCTCGGGCCCTAATAATCTTAGCAAATTCAATAGGGACCTGACACAAATGTTTCAAGTTTCATCAGGGCCCCATGGGGAACAATTGCCCCAAATTTGGTATGAATCGGACTCATGGTTATGGAGATATAAAATGCATGTAAGTTAATGGGATTTTTTTTCACGTCTTTAATGTGCAATAACAGCGCCACCTATGGGCATATTTGGGTAAACTTTGGTGCCTGTAGTAAGGGGAGCATGCTGAACAATTCGGCTGTGTGTTTCATGTCAATGTCAAATGTAGTTAAATTGTAGAAAAACAATAATTTCGAATGAAATAGGGCCACCTAGGGGGCGAGTTGCACCAAATTTTACACAGGCTCTCAGGGGGGCGTCCCACATTAATGCTCCAAATTTGGTGTCGATCGGCCATTCTAAAGCGAAGATATGACATAATTTCCTGTTGGCATATGTAGATAGAAATGGCTCAATCTAAGTTATTAAGAACATAACGGTTCATTACGTAAGGTCTTTATACACCACTGAAAACATAGTTATGGATATTACTGTAAAACTTTGAATAATAGCCCGGGCTTTTATTTGCTAAAATCACTGAATTGACACTGCCTTTATTTGGGCCAGGCCTTTAATTCTTTTTGCACAAAATTGCGTCATTTATTTGATCTAGGATGCAGGATGAGAGAAGTTAGCAGACAGAGAGCTATGGACTTCACATGACAGGATTCACAACTTGGATAAATTTTTCTGAAAAGCTGTTTTGATTCTTATGATGGGTGGACCCTTACAGACTAAAGGAATATATCAAATAATCAAGGAACGGACACATTCAGGCTTAACAAGCGCTTTGAGCGCTTCAAAGTTAACGTGTCTTTCCCCCCCTTTTCCTCTCTTGTAGCCATGCAGGTTACACTGGTAAATGTAGAAGAATTAGACTTTGGGTCTTGTTGTTTCTGTTAAATGAACTTAACAGTGGTATTGTGGAGAATCTAACTGATCTAACGATGTTCAACATGTCCATATTGACATATTGATCATACGTTTAAACATTAATATTTGTATTAATGATCTGAGCAGCTTAGAAGCAGCTTAGAAGCAGGTAAAGTGGCGACCCAGCGGGTTTAAGAGGTTTTATACATCCAAAGAACTTCTATAAAAAACAGACCAGGTATTTAATTAAGGCAGGCGTTTATTTGTCAAAATGTGTTTCCACACCAGACCAGTAAAGGAGGTAGGCGGCTATTTGGGACTCGGCTATTAATTGAAGTTTTACAGTATGCATTTCTGTCAATAGACCCTCCTAGATATTAGGCTACACACTGAACCTTTAAAGAGGTGGTATTATGCTTTTTGGCTTTTCCCCTCCTCTTTTATTGAGTTATATATCTTTTTTGTGCATGTAACAGGTTTGCAAAGTGAAAAAGCCCAAAGTCCAGCCCAAAGGGAGGTCAAAGCACTGCTCTGAACCACTTGAAAACAGCTTGTTTGTAGTTAAGCCCTTCACTTCCTTTACTTGTGATGTCACAATGAATACGCGTCATAAAGCTTGCCAAGCGGCTCTATAACCAAGCTAGTCTGAGCAGAGGCCCTTTGGCTTGACTCGCCTTTGTTTGGTTTTCCATTGTAGAAATGTTGTACCTGTACCTGCTTCCAGGTACTTTTTTTCCTATCACCTCACCTCCGTCGAGGTTCCAAGCCAGCTGAGGGATACTAAAATGTAACGTGAAAACAGGACAGGCTGCTGATTGGTCAGAGAGAATATTCACTATTCACTGCATCATCATTGCTTGCACCAGAGAGAGGCTAGCAACAGAAAGTTTTATATTTTACAGTTTTCGTATGTAATTTCATCACTAAATCCACTTCTGAGAAGTTTTGAAGTGAGAAATCAACTGTGTAGATTTCGAATATTGACAGTTTTACGAGAAGTGATGGCGGAACAAAAATGTGCTTGAATATTTTCAGAGTTGAGGAGCTCCGCAAGTGGCTGCGGGGGAAGCCTGCCCCAACCCGCGGGAGGAGCGTGTGAGGCCAGCCAGCCGCCCGCTCACAGAGCCCTCTGCTCCCGCCGTCACACAGACCGCTGCAGCAACAACGGCAGAGGAAAACACAGCTGGAAGGTTTTCATACCGCTTATCTGTCTTTACATTCTGAGGAATGTTGAAACGTTTTAAAAAAGAGAAAGCTGTATGGATCGCTAGTGTGTGTGTGTGTCGCATTGAACATTACGTAGTGGCAGTTGTGTGTGGCGTCGCTATGACGACAAGCTACGTACTATCTCTGGGTATCTGCAATTGAAAACGGAGCAGGGCCGAGTAGAGTCGAGTTTATCGATTTGCGCTATGGTAGCATTTTTCGGCAAGGCAGCATAGATAGTCAGAACACCTGCAACAGTTCAACGTTTAGTCCTAAAACACGATGCAACTCCGACTCTGTTTGGGCCTGGAAATTCAGTATGCTTTATTGGTTGTGAATTATATTGAAAATAAACACAGCAATGTAACTTCACAGACTGTTCAAGTGCGGAGTTGTTGTAAACGTTGGCTAACACAGCTAAAGTTACTATAATGCTAATGTTACACCTGATGTGAAAGCTACTGATCAAATGTTCAAATTGTTTAGCCAATTTTTATGATAAATTGAGTTGAAATATGGTGATTTTTGTAGTGGTTTATGCAGTCTGAAGCGGCTTTGATTTGGGTCACACTACCTTGTTTCTTACGACCTGCCCTTCTCTGCCTCTGACTGGCTAGTAGTCCTTACCTGGGAACTGCGCATGTGCAACTCCCAACAAAGATTTTGTACAAGTAAGATACATCACTCTGTAGCTCAAGAGCGGAGCGTACAACACACAGGGTGAAAAGAGGAGCTGCAGCAATGTGCAGTATGAGAAAAATATGGTGTTTTTTGAAAATTAAACCATGTAAACCTGTTCTGGCACAACCCCTACATAAGATTTTGAACCTGAAAATGAGCATAATACCACTTCTTTAATCACTGTCGGCAGCTGGCCCTCCCACAGATGTCAATGCAGAAGTTATTCAGTCTCAAAACACTAGTCAGAAATTGCTTATGACGCAGGCTTTGGGAAAATTTAACATTAATTTATAGCTTCTGTCTACCGCCCACAGTCTGGATTCTCCAAGATGGCGTTGAGGTTGAATTATTGGACATTTTGGTGAAGGGTTCTTTCGCTGTCGCTTGCGCTGTGAAGCGCCGCAGGAGAGGAAAAAGAGCCGAGTCGCTCGTGCGTTTTCGCCAGTTGGGACGCCACACACCGCTACCGGCAATATTTCTCTCCAACATGCGCTCACTGTGCAACAAACTGGATGAACTTAAGGTTTTGGTGGGGAAAAACAGAGACTTTTATTCATCTTCTGTTCTGTGCTTCACGTAGACGTGGCTGTGTGAACTGATACCGGACTCCGCACTGCAGCTGGCAGGCTTCCAACTGTACAGAGTGGACCGTGACACAGAACTTTCCAGCAAAACAAAAGGTGAAGGAGGTATCTGTTTTTATATTAACAATGGCGTAATAGTGATTCAGCAGCACTGTTCTCCTAATCTGGAATTTCATCTCATTAACTGTAAACCGCTTTACTCCCCCCGTGAGTTTGCTTCATTCACTCTGGTCGGTGTTTACATCTCGCCGCACGCCAATGTACACGACGCACAGCGCATGCTGGCCGACTGGATACTGTGTGTGGAGTAGACAAACCCGTACTCCCTTGTTATTGTTCTCGGTGACTTTAACAGGGGAAATCTCAGCCAAGAACTCACCAAATACAGACAGTGTCCAACCAGAGAAGGGAACACTTTGGATCACTGCTACACCACAGTTAGCAGTGTCTATCACGCAGTCACACGCGCTCCACTAGGACATTCTGATCATGTGATGGTCCTTCAGATTCCTGCTTGCAGGCAAAAACTACAGCTCTGTAAACCTGTAGTGAGGACATCAAAGAAGTGGACTAGTGAAGCTATTGAGGATCTTCAGGCGTGTTTGGACTGCACTGACTGGGACATTTTCAAGAAGGCTACCAACAACCTGGATGAGTTTACAGAGGCTGTGATGTCCTACATCAGCTTCTGTGAGGACACATGCACTAGGGTGAGTTATAACAATGACAAACCCTGGTTTACAGCTAAACTCAGACAGCTAAGGTTGGAAAAGGAGGAAGCATTTAGGTGAGGTGCAGGGCGTTAAAGTACAGGTTTAGCAAGGAGGTGCGAGTAGCTAAACGACTGTACTCAAAGAGACTAAAGAACCAGTTCTCTGCAAACAACGCCACTTCTGTCTAGAGGGGGTTCAGACAGTTCACAAACTATAAACCCAAAGTCCCCCACTCCATAAACGATTCTCGCCTGGCAAATGAGCTGAACCAGTTCTACTGCCGCTTTGAGAGTCAATCGGACACCATCCCCCGTGACTCCTCTGCTCAGCTTCAGCCTCAGTCCACCACTTCTTCCTCCCCCTTCTCAGAGCTGGCCAGCTCCACTCCCTCCCCTCTCCATCACAGAGAAGGAAGTCAAAGGTCTTTTCAGGAGGCAGAAACCCTGCAAAGCAGTTGGGCCGGACTCTGTCTCCCCATCCACCCTGAAGCACTGTGCTGATCAGCTCACTGGAGACATACCATGTGCCAGCCTGCTTCAAAGCCTCCACCATCATCCCTGTCCCCAAGAAACCAAGGACCACAGGACTAAAGGACTACAGACCTGTCGCCCTGACCCGTGCGGTTATGAAGTCCTTTGAGCGCCTTGTGTTGTCCCACCTAAAATCAATCACATACCCTGTGTGTCCTGGACCCCCTGCAGTTCGCCTACAGAGCCAACAGGTCTGTAGACAATGCAGTAAACATGGCCCTTCACTACATCCTCCAGCACCTGGACTCCCCAGGAACCTACGCCAGGATCCTGTTTGTGGATTTCAGCTCTGCTTTTAACACCATCATCCCGGCCCTGCAGAAGGACAAGTTCTCCCAGCTGAGCATGCCTGACTCCACCTGCAGGTGGATCACAGACTTCCTGACGGACAGGAAGCAGCACGTGAAGCTGGGAAAACATGTCTCTGATTCCAGGACCATCAGCACCGTTTCCCCTCAAGGCTGCGTTCTTTCCCCCCTTCTCTTTTCCCTGTACACCAACAGCTGCACTTCCAGTCACCAGTCTGTCAAGCTCCTGAAGTTTGCAGACAGCACCACCCTCAGGGGGGGATGAGTCCGCCTACAGGTGGGAGATCGACCTAGTAAAGACTGGTGACCTGGTGCAGCCAGAACAGTCTGGAGCTCAACGTTCAGAAGACAGTGGAGATGGTCGTGGATTTTAGAAAGAGCCCAGCCCCACCCTCCCCATAATCCTGTGTGACTCCCCAGTCACCACTGTGGACTTCTTCCACTTCCTGGGCACCATCATCTCCCAGGACCTCAAGTGGGAACTGAACATCACCTCCATCATTTAAAAAGGCCCAGCAGAGGATGTACTTCCTGCAGCAGCTGAAGAAGTTCAGCCTGCCAAACGCAATGATGGTACCCCGCCATCATTTAGTCCATCCTCACCTCCTCCATCACCATCTGGTACGCTGCTGCCACTGCCAGTGACAAGGGCAGCCATCACCTTCTCTGCAGAGAAGGTGATTGGCTGCAATCTTCCTTCTCTTCTGGACCTGTACTCCTCGAGGACTCTGAGGCGAGCAGGAAAGATTGCAGCTGACTCCTCCCACCCCGGACACAAACTGTTTCAGACTCTCCCCTCTGGCAGGAGGCTGCGGTCCATCAGGACCAAAACCTCTTGCCATATAAACAGTTTCTTCCCGTCTGCAACTAGCCTCATTAAAAAGGCCCGGGTCCCCCACTGACACTCCCCCCTTGCAAATGATACAAATGTCTCTGCACATGTAAATACTGTTTCATCTCGTGTCGTGCACAGACCTGGCACGTTGCATATATTAGTTGTTGATTGTTGATCTTTGTTTTCAGTTTATATATTTATATGTACACAATATTCTCTTCCGTTGCGTTCCTTCTGCACGGCACAGACCCAGAATAATGCACATGTGTATGTCTGCAACGTTGTTCTTCTATTCCATATTTATTTTATGTATTTCTACATTTATTTATGTCGACTGTATGTTTGTCTACGTGTTCCACCTTATCACCACCAAATTCCTCGTATGTGTAAAACACTACTTGGCAATAAAGCTCCTTCTGATTCTGATTCTTCTAATTCTGGATTTAAAAGTGCTGTGCTGTGATGAGGATTTAATTTCTTGTTATTGTTCTAGTCAGTTGTGGTCAGTTGTAGCTTGCTGGGTTGGGACTAGGGGTAGGACTGGGTTTTGGGATGGATTGGGAGGATAGGTAGGAGAGACTAGAGAGTTGGGAAAGTGAAGGGTTGTTTCATATTTTGTATATTATATGACGATCTTGCATTATGCATGCCAAAATATTTAGAAAACGTAATAAAGAGATTTAGAAAAGTAAAATTGATTTCATGGAGCATAGGCATGTACTTTCCATGTTTTCTGAAAGTCTCAGTTTGTCAAGAAAGATAGCTGTCTACAAAAACGGATTTACAAAACTTAAACTTTTCAGTAAATTGAATCCAGTTTTAACAGACATGTAGACATATTTGTGCTGTTCAGCTGCTCCAACAACAATCTACAACTTTGAAAAAAGGAAAGTACAATTCACTTGCCTCAGCACCATGAAATTAATTTTACTACCATAAATCTTCATGGAATCCTCATGTTTTTATAATATTCCGAGCGGCATGCTGACAATGAAACACTGGAGTAGTCGGACAGAAGTGGTGCGTCCATGTTATGTTTTCCCAAACCCTGTGTCTTATCAATTTCTAACTAGTGTTTAGAGACTGTATAATTTCAACACTACCTTCATCTGTTGCAAAACGCGACTGCCAACTATGAACAACCCGAACATCTCTGCTTTCACTGTCAAAGTAAATGTATTCACTTCCACTCTACCACAGGTCCTTTACAAAATGGAGGCTGGAAAACTGTAGAATTTTAAAATTGTTAGAATAGCGAGCTCCTAGGCCACACGAAGAAAATGTAGTATTAAAATATCATGAATGTAATATTGTAATATCAAAACATCATAGGATCAAACAGGAACCAAAAGAAATGAGCAAAAGTTTACAAACACTACAAGGCCAAATACGTTTACCTAAAACAAAAGATCCAAAATAAAAAATGTTATATTGCCAATGAAGGGGTTATATCTTTGATTCAGCGTCTACATTTTAACCGTGGTCTAAAGCGGAGAGCAACTGTTGTTTCCAGCTCTAACAGCTGCAGAGGTCTTGTGAGGTTAAAATACCAATTAAACTCCAAGTAGCCAAAAACAATAAGCAAGTGTTTTCATTACTAGTAGTGCAACCTGAGTGATACATGAACTCAATGAGAACTGCAGCAAAGTGGTTAGTTTCTGATCGCTACATCTATAAGTAAGGTTGTCCTACGCACAATTAAATATTTTAATAAAGGTCTCAGCTTAAAATTATACCTTTTGTCATGGTTGTATGCAAGATGTACATTAATTTTTTTGTGTTTGCACAAAACAGTATATCACCACAAATATGCTGTCTGTAGCGATGTCAGCATAACATCACAGCAAGTAGTCGGAAATCTAACCGTACACTGTGTGGTGATCACCGGTTACGCATTCTGGGGCCTCTCAAAAAAGCTTATTTGCAGTGTGCAGCACAGTCTGTGTATGCTGGCCCTGGGCAACGTGTCTACAATGTGAACTGGAATTAATAGTAAGTATTATTTTATTCAAACTACAAAAATAACCTCCACATAAATTCATTTTATATGCAGTCTTTACTACAGCAAGTAGTCAGTAAAGGTTGTCAGTGTTAAGCAGTGGATCTGATGGAATCATTGCTGCTTTTTCGAGTCTACATTTGCAACATTTTCCAGTAGTGCCCAAATTAAATCCATAATTTTTTTACGGGAACTGAAAAGTTATTATTGTACATACTTTGTATTTAATTGTTATACTTATTATATTATTATTTAACAATCCATACATGAATCATTGGTCCTAATGGCCCTAATTCCATTGAAAATTCTTAACATAAAAATTATGCTATTTGCCTGCTTTACATGGATTTTAACAATGAATGGCAAAATACTTACTGTATCTGTTTTCATTATGCACGCCTGTGATCTTTCCGTTTGGCAGGACCTGAATGTGAAAGCCGATGCCCACATTACAGTAAAGCCTTCTGAGTCTCTTTATCCCCAGCAGGTATTCTCCATCTCTAGCTGTCACCTCTCTCTTGTCCCAGGAGCTGCCACTAGCCCAAACCAATGAACCGGTACTACGTATGGTTTGTTTTTTACTGCTGATGACTGGGAGAGGAGCAAAAGAGCTGCACAGGAGGATCCCATACAGGAGCAGAGGGAGCTTGGACCTTGATGATGACATCCTGTTCTTGCCAATCCCGGGAATTGTAGAGGTACACAACTACTGTGTATTTATAAGCCCAATTTAATGTTCACTTAGTATGAATAGAAATAGCAATGGCAGAAATTTCTCTCAGAGAAATACCATGAAGAAAATGTCTCAACGTATGCACTCTTTAAAGCCCAGAGAAAAGTTTCAGTATGCATATTTAAACATTTCTAAAAAGTGAACCCATAAGGGGTCCCGTTTCCCAGTGATTTGTCTCCTGTTTCCCAGTTTTGCTTCCTCCTCAGGTAGATCCAGCAGACAGACAGCAGACTTATATGCACCCAATATTACATCACACACCACCTGCTGTCTTGTTTGTCTGTGAGTCACAGATGCTGTAAAAGCACACAAACTCAGAAATACATAAAACACATAGTGACAGAAAACAAAGAGGAACACGCAAGTACACAAACACAGAGTAGTAAAGAAATTAATGAAGAGATCTTATCTGAGAGACAGATGTAAAGGGGCC
Organism: Micropterus dolomieu; assembly: GCF_021292245.1. Classification (NCBI taxonomy): domain Eukaryota; kingdom Metazoa; phylum Chordata; class Actinopteri; order Centrarchiformes; family Centrarchidae; genus Micropterus; species Micropterus dolomieu. Next base: position 22,703,608 of record NC_060166.1, on the reverse strand, counting down.
CCTTCACTAATTTCACCATCACTATTATATGCAATATTTGTATAGAAAGTTTTAAGACCCCTTCACTTCGTTCACATTTTGTTGCTTTTCAGCCTTATGCTAAAATTGTTTGTATTCAGAAGATTCTTGTAGACTTCCTTGGATTTAAATATACATTATTTCTGATAATATCAATGAATGAAAATACAATTTTAACTCCAAGTAACCTAAAACAATAAGCAAGTGTTTTCATTACTAGTAGTGCAACCTGAGTGATACATGAACACAAAGAGAACTGCAGCAAAGTGGTTAGTTTCTGATCGCTACATCTATAAGTAAGGTGGTGCTACGCACAATTAAATATTTTAATAAGGGCTCAGCTTATTTTTTAATTACACCTTTTGTCATGTTTGTATGCATGTACATTAACAATTTTTTTGTGTTGGCACAAAACATTATATCACCCTAAATATGCTGTCCGTGGCAGATGATGACACTTTCAACTGTATATAGGCTTTTAGAAACAACAAAACACTACTGTATACATCTTGTGTTTGGAGTCTAATTCAATAAAAAAAAATGTCCTGACAGCTCTGTTAGACCACGGGATTCCTCAGGACAGTCGTTTTATTATTCCAAGAAGAGTAGCTATAAACTCAGAATTAGGGTAGGGTACCGTTCACATTTGAACAGATATCAGTACCAGTATCTGGAACGCTTTTTTCCTGCACTTTACTCTCTAAGTAATAACAAAAATGTAATTTCAGTTGCAAAAAATGAGCCAAAACGTCTCAATTTTAACATTGTTATTTATTTAGAACATTTTGTTGTGTACAGTAAAATAAGCAATAATCAATAATAAATTAATAATTAACAAGGTTAAATAGGTTAATTGTTTAGGCTACCTGTTGGAGAGGTAAATGCTGTTTGCTAGAAATTCAAGTAAATGAAAATGCTTCCCCAACTCAGTTCTTCACAATAAGATTTTTTTATATGAAGCAGCGGCCTACAAACAGCAAAACAGGACAGAAATTCTAGGTGCACGTGTGTCGGTACACTAAGAGGGATTTTCACATTTGAGTCAATACTGCAGAAATAAATGTATAGCAAACTACAAGAGGCCAAACTAACCATTCATAAAAGGTATACTCAGTGGTGTGAGCCTCTGCAAACTAAAGCCACCAAGAAAAAAATGCATGCCCATGGTCTCTCAGTCATGGTTGCAAACAGGAACAAATCTTCAGTCAGACAAGTAACCCAGGGGAATAGATGGAACCCTAAAAACAAGTTTTTAATAAAACATTAACATTAACTAAGGTTAAGGTAATGAACAGTTGCCAGCAAATTCAAATAAAGTACTAATGCTGTAAAGTGTTGCTGGTGTGGGAAATATTCTGCCACCCCAGCATCAGCAGGTCGGTTTGGCTCCCTGTGTGGACAGCCTGACGCAATCTGGAAGTTGCCTAACCAATCACCTCACCACTCAGCCTCCTATTTTTATCCAAATGCACACAGACCTAGCACAAAGTCTGTATACAAGTTTATTTTCTAAAAAACATTAAGTACGGTAATGGTAGGTATATGTGATTTAACAGAAAAGACTGAGTAAGGTGGTGGTCGGGGTGGATGGAGGGCCAGAACCTAGACTTTGAACCAGGAGACCGTGGTTTGTGACAAGTCAGGAGTGAGGATGTGTTGCTTTTCACCCTTTGTGTTGAACACTTCCTTTTAGCTATGGAGTGATGCATCTCACCTCTACAAGATCTTTGTTGGGAGTTGTATGGCAGATTTAATTGGACTTTAATATTTGTAACCCACAGAAGACAATCTACAAATGTGTACAATGATACGCAATTATTTCACTATCTGCAAATTATATTGTATTAATTAATTAATTAATTAATTGTATTTTTACATTTGTGATGTGTAAAATCATATCCACAAAAATACAGGGTGATGTGTACACACAAAACTGTTTTTACACATTTTCAGATTACTTTGTGTGAATTTGTGGGTCATGTTACTTTTGTAACTTCCTTTTTACACATTTGTGTAATTATGTCCAATGTGTACTGCGGAGATCTGTAAATAAATATATACACAAATATCACACAATTTGCAAATACACACAATTTAATCTGTACAAAGATGTTTTTATTTCACATACAAAGTGTGATTTACTCATTTGTGGATCCATTTATACACACAAAACTGTTTTTACACATTTGTAGATTACTTCCTGTGAATCTGTGGGTCACGTTACATTTGTGTACCTTTTTACACATTTGTGGAATTTTGTCCAATGTCTACTGCGGAGATCTGTAAATAAACATAAACAAATATCTCACAACCTACAACATGTATTTTTAGGGCCCCAGCACGAACCGTGCGAGGTCCCTATTGAAACTGTTAGGATTATTTTTAGGGCCCGAGCACGAACTGTGCGAGGTCCCTATTGAAACGGTAAGGATTATCAAGGCCCGAGCACGAACCGTGCGAGGTCCCTATTGAAACTGTAAGGATTATTTTTAGGGCCCGAGCACGAACCGTGCGAGGTCCCAAAATGACTTGCTAGCGCCACCTAGAAAATTAGAAAAAATTAGCCCCTTGTCCACGTTCAACCTACATGAACGAAATTTTCTCGGGACATGTATCATATCAACATGCACAAAAAAGCCTCAAGAACCCATACCCTAAACTCAACAGGAAGTCGGCCATTTTGAATTTTACGGCCATTTTTGGATGATTTACACACTTCGTACTTTAACAAACTCCTCCTAGGGATTTTGGTCGGATCGCCTTCAAATTTCTGCTGTGCCTTCTAAAGGCATTGACGATGAAAAGTTGTGCTACACGTGCGAGGGCCCGCCCAACGCTGCTTGTAGCTTTAATTTTACATTTGTGTTGTGTAAAATCATATCCACAAAAATACAGTATTGCAAATACACACAATTTAATCTGTACAAAGATCTTTGACATACAAAGTGTTATTTACGCATTTGTAGATCCATTTCTACACAAAAAACTGTTTTTACACATTTGCGGATTGCTTCCTTTCAATTTGCAGGTCACGTGACATTTGTAACTTCCTTTTTACACATTTGTGGAATTTTGTCCACTCTGTCCCGCTGAGATCTGTAAACAGAGATGTGTAAGTTTGAGAGTAATTTACCAGCTACACCAGCAGGTGGCAACAGCAACATCCTCTCCCATGAATTGAAAGGATATTCATGGCACCAGAGCCCTCTGCACGGTAGTAGCTAGCTTCATCCTCGTCTGTAGAGACAACAAGTACAAGGCTACAAGACTGTAGCCTTGTTTCAACCAGCAGCGGAAAAATAAAGTGGAGAATCTTCTTTTAACTCAACGCTCGTAATTCAGGATCGGGTTCATCCTTGTCCTCTCAAGGTAAGTCTGCTGTGCAGTTTGCTAACTTTGTGTCTCCTGTGTTGAGCTGTTTACGTTAGCCCACGTAACAAGCTCATATTAAATCATTTAGTTCACCTGGAGAGATTTTATGATTTTCACAATAATTGGTTATTCCCTCTACAACTGGAGTTAGCATGCTAATCTCTTATATAGCCTCCATTTACCGCAGTCCAGTGATCAGTTAACATGTAGGTATATAGTGATAAAATCTGTAGGCTAGGATAGTTTGACAGATCAGTGCAGAATGATCATTATCTTAGTGACAGTAAACCATGATGTCACCAGTGTTGGGCAGTAACGCGTTACAGTAATAAAATTACTTTTCCCAGTAACTAGTAGTGTAACTTTTCTAAAACAGTAATATTATTACAGTTACTAAGGCAAGTAACGCTGCGTTACTCGTTACTGAACGCACCATCCTTGACGTGAATCCACGACTGTGCGGCAGGTCAGCGGGATCGGACTTTGTTGTTCATGTCAGCTGATAGCCAAAAACTAAAGGAATTGAGGAGAACGAGGGAGAGAGGCGTTCTTTCCACAGCTGTAAGTAGCTTACTGCCATTATTGTGTCACAGTCTAAGATGTAAAGAACATAGTCATATATTGTAAACTCTATGCGACCAGCAAAAAGCTTTCAACCGCGAACATTTCTACATTTGATTTATTGAAGCATCTGCTGAAGCAGCACAGCAACGAAACTTACAGAATGAAACTCCTGCAGCTACTGTCATAGATGCTGGACTCGTCGGGAGAGAGTGGCGTTAACGTAACATTTTGTAACTACTAAAGACTGCTCTTATGAATAGGCTTCATGTGCAGAAAAACAGCTGTATAAAAGTCGGGATTTACTTGCTTTATTTTTTTTATTTCAGCCGGTGGCGTAAAGAAATGTTAGGCCTAGGCTATATGCTTTCTAAAAACCATAGGCCTACTCCTTGCTGCTGTTATTCATATGATATGACTTCTGGCGCCGACGCGAGCAGGACGCTGATCCAGTAGCTCCGTACGTGTCATGTTGTTTTTAATACTTTAAGTGTGTTTTTTTAAACTTTAACGTTTACACTAGCTGTGTAAAACTTTATATATCCTATGGATACAATTACTTTTTATGGACAACATAGCAGTTGACAACTTGTTTATTCAAGGGAAAAGCTGCTTTCACTCCAAACAATGGGACGAGCCGGCATTTTCCACCACATACCTTAGGAGCTAAGGAAGAGGCACCGAGGCTGCAGAGCCGGAGCGAAGGTGAAGGCTAGGCTAGCAGCTAAGCGGTGAACTGTCTGACCAATAAGACAGACGAGCTGGTGGCCCTTGTGAGGACGGACAGGACGTTCAGGGAGTGCAGTTTACTTTGCCTCTCTGAAACCTGGCTAACCCAGAACACCCTGGACGCTAATGTGGATCTACCTGGATTCACTACAGTGAGAGTGGACCGGGACTGTGAAAACCATCACAGGCAGTAAGAAGAAGTGCAGTATTGCAGGAGAGGGGGATGCTGGGAGAGCAAACCAGCTAAACCTGTTTTTTAACAGGTTTGATACTCCAGCTCCCACAACCAGCGATGGCCCACTTCACACCCCCATGTCCATCACCTCCCCCAATGCCACCACCATGTCCATCACCACCTCAGACTGCAGACCACCCCCACCCTCCACACACAGTTCAACACCCCTCCCCACCACCATCAACAAGGATCAGGTGAGCAGAGAGCTGAGGAGGCTCCGTCCAAGGAAAGCAGCAGGCCCGGACAGTGTGTCCAAGGATGCTTAAGCCTGTTCTGCTGAACTGGGGCTCCAGCATGTCTTCAACCTGAGCCTGCAGCTGTGGAGGGTCCCAGTGCTCTGGAAGACTTCATGTCTCATCCCGGTTCCCAAGAAAAAACACCCCAGGGTGCCGGGTGACTTCATGCCAGTAGCACTGACATCACACATCATGAAGACCTTTGAACAACTGCTGCTACATGTCCTCAGACCCCAGGTTCACCATGCACAAGATCAACTGCAGTTTGGATACCAGGAGAAGGTGGGCGTGGAGGATGCCATCCTCTATCTGCTCCACAGGGCCTACTCACATCTGGACAAGGTGAGCGGTGCTGTGAGAATGGCGTTTTTTTTATTTCTGCAGCGCCTTCGACACCATCCGGCCACTCCTGCTGAGAGAAAAGCTGACAGAGATGAGGGTGGACCCACGCTTTGTGACATGGATTACGGACTACCTCACAGAGAGACCACAGTACGTCAGACTGAAGGGCCACACGTCAGACAAGGTGGTCAGCAGCACCACAGGGGACCATGCTCTCTCCCGTCCTCTTCACCTTGTACACATCTGACTTCCAGTACAACACCGGGCTCTGACACATGCAGAAATACTCAGACGATACTGATAGTTGGCTGTATCAAGGATGGACAGGAGGAGGAGTACAGGAGCCTGGTAGAGGACTTCGTGAGGTGGTGCAGGACCAACCATCTGCAGCTGAACACCTCCAAGACCAATGGATGGTGGTGGATTTCAGAAGGAAGAAACCACATCTCCAACCTTTGTCCATCGAGGGGGTCGATGTGGAGGTGGTCAGGACTTACAAATATCTGGGGCTGCAGCTGGATGACAAGCTGGACTGGACAGAAAATATGGACACTCTCCACAGGAAAGGGCAGAGCGTACTTCCTGAGAAGACTGGGGTCCTTCAACATCTGCAAAAAACTGCTGCAGATGTTTTACCAGTCTGTGGTGGCCAGCGTCCTCTTTTATGCTGTAGTTTGCTGGGGAGGAAGCAGCAAGAAGAGAGACGCCGATCGACTGGACAGACTGGTGAGGTGAGTGACAGTGGCAGTGGCAGAAAGAAGGACCCTGGACAAACTGCTGTCCATACTGGACAACGCCCACCACCCTCTGCACAACACCTTCATCGGGCAGAGGAGTGTGTTCAGTGGCAGACTGCTGTCCCAGCCCAGCTCCACCAACAGACCTAAAAACTACAGACAGTAAGGTTAAGCTTGGTACAGACTGAATGAATAATGGTACAGATTTATAGTAATGTTTATGATAATAATCGTAATGTTAATGATAACAATACAACTAGTAATAATACAGTAACTGTAGCAGAGGGTGTCAAGCAGGAACATGGGGGCAGCAGATGACTCGCAACCACAGATCCAGACTCCACAGTTCCAGAGCCAGAAACACCTGCAGAAAGTGACAGAAGGAGAGAGTAGAAGTGTACTGTCTAGACCTGCTCTATATGAAAAATGCAATGAGATAACTTTTGTTAATTCAATTCAATTCAATTTTATTTATATAGCGCCAAATCACAAGAACAGTTATCTCACAGCGCTTTTCATAAAAGAGCAGGTCTAGACCATACTCTGTGGTGTTATTTACAGAAGCCCAACAATTCCCACCAAGAGCAAGCACTAGGCGACAGAGGCAAGGAAAAACTTCCTTTTAAGAGGCAGATACCTCGAGCAGAACCATGGCTCAGGGTGGGCGGCCATCTGCCTCGACCGGTTGGGGGTGAAGGGGAGAGAGAGAGAGAGAGAGAGAGAGAGAGAGGAACAGAGAGGAAGAGGGCAGGAGAGGAACAGAGAGAAAAAGAGAGGGATGGAAGGAGAGAGAGGGGAGGCAACCTACATAATATACACACAGAGGTACAGACAGTAAAGGTGATGTTGCTATAGACTAAATGACTAAATGAAAAATGGTATAGATATGTATAGTAGTGTTAATGTTAATAATCGTAATGTTAATGATTATAATAACAATAGGACTAGTAACAGTAATTGTTGTAGCAGAGGGTGTCGAGCAGGAACACGGGGGGTAATCCAGCCTAGAAGTAACAAATGCATGGACTAGTTTTTCTGCATAATTTTTAGACAGAATATTCCTGATTTTCGCAATATTACGTAGGTGAAAAAAGGCGGTCCTAGAAATTTGCTTAATGTGAGACTTAAACGACATGTCCTGATCAAAGATAACTCCAAGATTCCTCACAGTGGTGCTGGAGGCCAGGGCGATGCCATCAAGGGAAACTATATCTTTAGATAATGCATCACGGAGGTGCTTAGGCCCCAGAACAATAACTTCAGTTTTATCTGAGTTTAACATTAGAAAATTACAGGTCATCCAGGTTTTAACAACCTGAAGGCACATTTGAAGTTTAGCTAACTGATGAGTTTCATCTGGCTTGATCGATAGATATAACTGAGTATCATCTGCATAACAATTAAAGTTTATGGAATATTTCCTTATAATATTGCCTAAGGGAACCATATACAAAGTGAAGAGGATTGGTCCGAGGACAGATCCCTAAGGGAACTCCATGACCAACCCTGGCGCGCATGGAGGACTCATCGCCAACATGTACAAACTGAAATCGATCTGATAAATAGGACTTAAACCAGCTTACAGCGGTTCCTTTTATGCCAATGAAATGTTCCAGTCTCTGTAAAAGCATCTGATGGTCAATGGTATCAAATGCAGCACTAAGATCTAATAAAACTAGTACAGAGACAAGTCCTTTGTCTGATGCAATAAGGAGGTCGTTAGTAATTTTCACCAGTGCTGTCTCTGTACTATGATGAACTCTAAATCCTGACTGAAAATCCTCAAATAAACTATTGCTCTGTAGAAAGTGCTTTCTCCAGGATCTTAGAGAGAAATGAAAGGTTAGATATAGGACTATAGTTGGCTAAAACATCCGGATCAAGTTTAGGCTTTTTCAGAAGAGGTTTAATTACAGCTACTTTAAAGTACTGTGGTACATAGCCTGTTGATTGATAGAGATAGATTGATCATATCTAGTATAGAAGTGCTAACTAAGGGTAAAACTTCTTTAAGTAGCCTAGTCGGGATGGGGTCTAAGAGGCAGGTTGATGGTTTAGATGAAGAAATTATTGAAGTTAGTTGGTAAAGGTTTAGTGAAGCAAAACAGTCTAAACATATATCTGGTTCTACAGCTGTTTCTAAGATTCCTGAGTTTAGAGATAAGTTGGTGCCAGTTGAGGGCAGGTCTTGGTGAATTTTGTTTCTAATAGTTAGAATTTTATCATTAAAGAAGCTCAAGAAGTCGTAACTACTGAGAGCTATGGGAATACCTGGCTCAATAGAGCTGTGACTCTCTGTCAGCCTCGCTACAGTGCTGAAAAGAAATCTGGGGTTGTTCCTATTTTCCTCTATTAATGACGAGTAGTACGCTGCTCTGGCATTACGGAGGGCCTTCCTATAAGTTTTAAGACTATCTTGCCAAATTAAACGAGAATTTTCCAGTTTGGTGGAACGCAAATTCTTTTCAAGTTTCCGCGATATTTGCTTTAATTTGCGAGTTTCAGTATGATACCATGGAGCTAACCGTCTTTGTTTTATTATTTTCTTTTTTAGAGGGGCTACAGAGTCGAGTGTCATTCGCAGCAAACCTGCAGCACTATCAACAAGATGATCGATTTGGGAGGGACTGAAACTAGCATAGGAGTCCTCCGTTACTTTGTGACTTGATAATGAATTTAGAGCTGATGGAATCGCATCCTTAAATTTAGCTGCAGCACTATCAGACAGACGTCTTGTATAAACATTTTTGCCCAATGGCGTGTAGTTCAGCAATACAAACTCAAAAGTTATCAAACAGTGGTCAGATAAAGAGGGATTCTGTGGGAATACTATTAAATATTCAATTTCAATACCATATACCAAAACAAGGTCGAGGGTGTGGTTAAAACTGTGAGTCAGTTCATGAACACTCTGAGAGAAGCCAATGGAATCTAACAGAGTTAAACGCAGTACTGAAGCTGTCATTCTCAACGTCCACATGAATATTAAAATCCCCTACAATAATAACTTTGTCCGTTTTAAGGACTAAAGTTGACAAAAACTCTGCAAATT
>NC_060166.1:22635958-22694306 GCF_021292245.1 Micropterus dolomieu | reverse complement strand
CGCGATATTTGCTTTAATTTGCGAGTTTCAGTATTATACCATGGAGCTAACCGTCTTTGTTTTATTATTTTCTTTTTTAGAGGGGCTACAGAGTCGAGTGTCATTCGCAGCGAGCCTGCAGCACTATCAACAAGATGATCGATTTGAACAAACTCAAAAGTTATCAAACAGTGGTCGGATAAAGAGGGATTCTGTGAGAACACTGTTAAATGTTCAATTTCAATACCATATACCAAAACAAGGTCGAGGGTGTGGTTAAAACAGTGAGTCGGTTCATGAACACTCTGAGAAAAGCCAATGGAATCTAACAGAGAGATAAACGCAGTCATTCTCAACGTCCACATGAATATTAAAATCCCCTACAATAATAACTTTGTCCGTTTTAAGGACTAAAGTTGACAAAAATTCAGATAAGAATTCAGAATACAGGCCAGGTGCTCGGTACACTATAACGAAAATAATTGGTTGCAGTGATTTCCAACTTGGGTGCGAAAGACTAAGAATAAGGCTTTCAAATGAGTTATAGTTTAGTTTAGGTTTAGAGCTGATTAGTAGGCTAGAGTCGAAGATAGCTGCAACTCCACCTCCTCGGCCTGTGCCTCGAGGAATGTGAGTATTAATATGACTGGGAGGGGTGGATTCATTTAGGCTAACATATTCTCCATCACTCAGCCAGGTATCAGCAAGACAAAATAAATCAATTTCATAATCTGATATTAGTTAATTCACTAGTACACCTTTAGAAGAGAGAGATCTGATGTTTAAGTCCACATTTAATTTTCCTATTAGTTTGCACTATTGCTCTTATGGTTTTAATTTTTATGAGGTTTTTATGCACAGCTCCTCTTCTGAGGTTTTTATGCACAGCTCCTCTTCTGTTTACCTTTGATTTAAATAATTTCGATGGTCGGGGGGGCAGACACCGTCACTATAGGATCTTCACTAAGTAACTCCTGAAATGGAGGAGCAGAGAAGTGTGTTAGACTGTGACTCTGCGTAGGGTTTTGGGTGGGTAACTGCTGAATTAGAAGGGCAGAGAAGTGTGTTAGACTGCGACTCTGCCTCCTGGTCTCAACAGTTAAAATGAATAAACATCATTCATTTTAACTGACAAGAATCATGTCTATCGCTGAGGTGCCCTGCAGGGTAATGCACATGGGAAAATGGCTGAGTTTAAGCAAGTTTCATCCAGCATGTAGTCAGGTATATGTATATGTACATGTCTTCATGTTTCTTTCATTTTCAAGTCATTTTGTGGTAAAATGTGCACACATAAACCATTTCTCCTGAATATTTTATTTGAAATTTTTTAAGGGATAGTTCAGGATTTGAAGTGAGGTTATATGAAGTACTTATCCATAGTCAATGTACATTACTTGCAGTAAATGGAGGTCGGCGTGTTCACCAATGGGAACAGCCGAGAGTTGTTCTGGCATGGAAACTATAGCAATGTACTGCTTTGGGCAGGGTCAGCAGTAAAAGTATTTTAGCCACCTAAAAGAAGGCATGCCATCAGTTCAAGTGTGTGCTGTGTTTTTAATTAAAAAATACATATTTTATGTTTTTAAATTTTTTCCTTTGGAACAAATTTTTTTTGTAGAACTTCCACATTCTAACCATAAAATGAACTTGGCTGCGCACTGTATTACACCACTGGAGATCCGCTGTTTGGCTCAGACTTTTGGTGGTTTATGGAAGAAACAACAAATAAAAGAACATTTAAATGAGTGAGTCTGACAGCAACAACAAAATGTTGTTCACTGTGAAGCTGACTCTGAATAGTCGAACATTTGATGTTTCGATGGGCATAGCCTGTTCGACTGGGAATGTCACAGTCGAAGCTTTGTGTTATGAAACAAGGATCCAAGGACATACCAGTACGTGAATAAATCCAAAATTGTAACCCTAACCCTTAAGGAAGGGGGGTCAGTGCGCATGTGTGGGCGTTATGTGTGTGTGTGTGTGTAGTGGCAGAAGAAAATTTGCTGAAGAGATGCTTCCGCGAGGAAGCATGACGTGCGTGCAGTTGTCAGCCACATGGCACGCACACACGCAAAACTAGCCTCAGTTCAGTTTAGCTGGAAATGTAGGCTACAGTGTAAGTTACAGTGACTAATAAATAGAAACTGCAGCTCTGCAGATTCTCAAGATTAAAGTAGAGCTACTGTGTGTAAGCCCCCTCCACCCCCGCAATCGCATATGATTCGACTATCAGTCGACTCTAGGCAAGACTTGACAATTCTGATTCGAATAAGTAAATCCTTAGTCGGGGACAGCCCTAAAGTGGAGATACCGTTTCAAACCAGAGAATACAGAAAAATAACTTGCAGAAGGACACTGCTGTAAACAACCTGATGGTCTGGCTTATTTGGCCATGGTATTACATAAACCTCTACAGAGAAGTGCAACGCTGCAAACATGGAGTTGTGTCAATGCTGCATGTCGTTTTTGTGTCTAGATTTAGTGCAACTAGCCACAGCTTTCTAAGGCCAACATCATTAAAAGGAACACAGTGACATGCATATGGTGACCAGGATACAGACCAGAAAAACAGAAGCATGCGCCATCTTGTAGATCTTTAGAAACCAAGTTGGGCACTGTATTCTACTAGTTCTACAGTAGATCGTACAGTAGTACAGAAATATTGTAGTTACAAAGGAAATGGCTGTGTAATGGCAAGGTAAAGTGCTGAAAATATTACACATAGTGTACACTTGAACTAATTGATTTTTCTTTTCGGTGGGCTTTCTTTAAGTGACTAAAATGCATTTTCCTTCTACAGCACATTGCTTGGATTCCATGCCGGGAACAACTCTCAGCTTCTCCAAACTGGGGATAAGCTCACCGCCATCTACTGGAGGTAATACTCTTTCAGCTCCACTTCAAAAATCCCAAACTATCCCTTTAACCCCAGTAGTTTGCAAACCTCTATCGCCATTTGCCAATGCTCAGATTGACTCATTATTTTCAACCTCTGCTAGAATGAGCTTCATTTTCTTTTACAGCTGCATTGGCTGAGGGAAATATGCTGGTGAGTCTTTGCAACAGTTGTGCATATGATGCACTTCAACATACCACCCTGACAACAATGAATAAACTACAAAGCTTCAAACTGAAAAACTAGTTAATTTATCCGAATTTCTCTGCCCCCAGCTGTGGCCATGCTTATTGGCATTCGGATGCACACATTTTTTCAGCACATCATGTCAGTAAATCCTCTTCTATTTGATAAGCCATCATTCTTGCTGGGAAAGCACACAGCTGAATTCAAAAGAAGTAATTTTTCTTCTGTTCAGCATGAGGAATTACTTCCGTTGTAGCTGACTACTTCAGCAACAGCTAAGTGAGTCAATTCCTACGCTTGGCATCACTTGATGAGGAGGTCAAAGTTTTGAGTGAAGACTTTTCTAGTTTTCAGAAAAGAGTTTGGTCCATTAAAGAAAGTACGAAACAAACAGCAAAGGAATGAAAGAAGACATGAAAGAAAAGATGATCGGATGGACAGAGACTGATATGATGGAAAGACTGGCACACGGACAGACAAATAGAGAACCTGGGATAATGAAGGCGACAGGAGTTGAAGTGCCCTCAGTAGCAGAAGGATAAGGATCTTTATTTTAAAGAAGCCAACTCTTGACTGTAATTGGGCGCTCGTGAGTGCTGAGGAGTGAGTCTATGATGTGATCATTAGCCCAGGTGTGGAGGTTTCCTCTTGAGTGAGAGAGGGGAGAGAGAAGTTTAAAGGACAATGAGCAGAGATGGCGAGATAAGTAAGGCCAATACGGAAAGAAACGAAAGAAACGAAGGTACATGTCGGACTTGACAGAGGTGGGAAATACCCAGCAATTATCAGATTCATTCCGACACAGACCGACACTTTATCCACTGTGAGGAGTAAAGGTAGAGCGCAACAATTCATCTATATCAGAAAGAGCTGTGGTGAGCATCTGGTGCTCCTTGTGCTGGATTTTATGGCGACATGAGAAATGGGGCCATTGGTGCACTGTTGCTATACCTTGCCTCAGTTTGGTGAAGGCAGTGGCTGGGTACTGTTTGAGAGATGGATGCCTGAGTGCAGATCAAAGGGATGTGCTTTCACAGTGTGCCAACTTCATTTGTTGGATGAGTGGTATTCCCTTTGACACCACAACAAAAGACCAAAACCTCTGCCAATCACATTAAATGTCTCATTACCACTTGTTGCATTAAGTGTCTTTTTCTCCTCAGGAATCGACATGCAGCACAGCATATTCAGGCAGACATTTGAAACAGAGTGATTACGGGATAAAAATGTGCTTATTACCGGTTTGCCTAAGGTCCTGACAGCACAGTTGTGGGCCTGGTAGTGGATACCGAGACAGCCACTGTAGCTACTAATCTGCTGAGAGTACCATCTGATCTGCCGAGAGTTTCTACTAATCGCTAATATGTGCGGTGTTGGCCATTGATGCATTATTTTTTTCAATAACAAGTAGCATAAGGGATTACAAGTTAATGTCACTAATAAGCTTACATCTAGTAATCACCTTATTTTATTCTTCCTAATGTAAAGCGAGGCTGACTGCTTGTTAAACCTCAATGTCTTGTTTTGTATGTCGACACAGATACAGAATATGTGACATCCGGGTATGGAGACTTTGACGTTGTTTAAAGGCACCTTTGACGGAGTTGTGCTGAGAGACGAAAGTAATGTAAGTAACTTATTGCTTTTGCTGTTAAGTAATTATGAAACTTAATTACTGTTCTGGTGACTAATACGTTCTAAATCAGATTTAAGGCTTTTGATTAATATCTTCTGTAACTTTTACTGTCCTGTTTAATCATGATTTTATTATTATTTCTTTTTATATTATCCTATATTGCTTTTATGTTTTATGTAAAGCACTTTGAATTGCCTTGTTGTTGAAATACAAATAATTGCTTTGTTGTTGAAATACAAATAATCTTGCCTTGCCTTGCATTGATTCATTGCAGTCTATCTCCCACATGAAAGGATTTTGCTCACTACCGCTGGGCAGAGCCATAGCCTGTCATATCTTGCCACCCTTCTCTAATTAGTTACAAGTGGATCCACTGCTCCAGCTAAATGTTTTATTTGGTAGAGAAGGTCACGACGAAGCCCCGTATGGGATGCTATTTGAAAAAAAAATGTTTTAATTTATGCCTGCAATTATCAAAGCCAGGCACTGTGACCAAAGCAGGTCCCATTCTGCATTACTCAAGGAAAAACAATGGAGAGAAAGGCCTGGGAGCACAGACCTCTCTGAATGTGTCAGCAAACAACAAACCCATGAAAGACGGAGAAATGAACCATGTCTAAAACACGGGCCCTCATAAACAGTTCACTCAGCACATTCCAACTACATCACAGGGGGTGTAACTGAAGCGTGCACAGTCCAAGTCAAAGGCCATGCATGGGTTTTCATGACACTGTAATGGTTGCACACGGCGGTTTAAACTGACCTGCTTACATTACAACATTGCCCTTTTCTGCCTCACTCCTTTTATGTACTAGCTTGGATTGTGCTCATTCGCCCCTCACAGCAGGAAGAATTTACTGTGCAAAACACTCTCCTCATCTGCATCTTTAGGATTATTCATAACCCCAAAACACTGAGAAGCTGTGATCTGTATTTACATAAGGAGTCTGGACCAGGCAAGAGGTCTCCTTGCCCAGGGTGTGTTGGTGTTACCGAGTGCTGTCTCCTCTGACTTTCGACACGCATCCGCAGGCAACGTATGTACTGCTTGTATTCATCCATGGAGCCTGTCAACTTCAAGACTGTCATGCCGTCTCTCTCTTTCTCTCTCTTCATCTCTTCCTTTTCTTCCTTTTTCAGCTCCCTTTCCCCTCTCTCACTTTATCATGTGGTACCTCCATTGTCACTGTCATCTTGGAGCAGAAAGTCATTTTTTTATGTCTTGCCTTTTCCTCTCTCCCTCCTTCCTTGTGCCACATCTACAGCACTGCACTATCTCTGTATATTGAATGTATTATGTCTTCTCACATATCAGCAGTTTTTGTCAGTGAGTTTAATGTTGTACTGAAGTCAGTGGGTCCATTGGAAGAACTCATAGTAGGAGCCCATCATTGTTGTCATTTGCTTGTGTCAAAAAATTGGTTTTCACTATAAACCTGTATTTGTGGTGTGTGTGTTCGCAGCTTTTGTGTTAATGAGTTTTCAGTGTCCTTTTTAATTGGAGCACAATAGCATTCAACAGCCACAGCTCTGCACCTGCTATGAATGTTCTTAGGCAGGAGAGGACAGGGAAAGCATGCAGAAAGTGGATTCAAAGAGATAGGAGGAGAAACGAAAGAGAGATAAGAAGATGGGATGGCAGTGGGCCATGGAAGGAATGAAAAAGAGACACATATGGAGGCTGGGGGAAGGCCATGAATAATATGAAATGACACCACAAAGGAAAGATCTGAAGTACCCTGCTGTCACAGAGCTACGGGGAACATAATTTTTTTTTTAAAAAAGAAGTTTGCTTTGGATTTAAATATGCATTTTTATTCAGGCATTTATTCAGTTGTAATCAAGTACCATGACACTCCACAGGGATTTTAAACCATTGTAGCTCCAAACACTTTTGCCTATGTGTGTAAACAACTTTGTATTTTGCATGAATTCACCAAGTTTAATGAGTGGATCAGTGCAACCTGTGCCTTTGAAATAGAGACGGTTAAAGGGAGGTGTACGGCAGCCACAGGTCTGCAGGGCACAATGGGATTTGAAGTGTTTGTGGCATTGCTTTTTCTCTCTGTCCTTCTGTGATAGTATCATTTGATTGGCATGTGTGCATACGTGTGAGTGTGTGTGTGTGGCCACGTTAATATGTGTTTGTGTGTTTGAATGTGTAACGTATGCGAACACTGGTCTGTATCGGCTGGAATGGCTGGTGACAGAAGTCCTCACTACCTAATGTGTTATTGACTCAGTGGGACCTTCCCAACCATCACAATCAATTAATGTCTTATCATATATATGTGGAAGAAGTGTCGCATGAGTTGCTTTCAAGGTTAACATAGATACGTGCAGAGTAATCCACTCACACTGTTTATCATGGCGACTGACACACTGAGGAAATAAAAGAAACCTCAAGGTGAAACAAAAGAAATACTGCTGAAGAAACAACAGCTGTACAATCATCTTATAAAATCAGTTTGGACATCCGGCATTTTAGAACAATGGGGAAGAAAACTAAAAACGTAACAGTGGCCTATTATGCATGCAACAAAAAAGTTGAGATTAAG
Source organism: Micropterus dolomieu (assembly GCF_021292245.1). Lineage (NCBI taxonomy): Eukaryota > Metazoa > Chordata > Actinopteri > Centrarchiformes > Centrarchidae > Micropterus > Micropterus dolomieu. Next base: position 22,687,048 of record NC_060166.1, on the reverse strand, counting down.
GACATTGAATTGAACCTTCCATATTCACTGCTCATTAGTACTCTATCCTTCTCTCTTCATGTAAAAAGACAAAGTACAGCATACAAAAAGTTCTCCTACTAATGAGTTCAGATGTTATGGAGGTGCTAGCTAAGTTACATTCAAGTAGTAAAGATCTGCACTGCATGTGCTTGCCTGCAAAGTTAACTTTTTGACTTTATTGAAAATAAGACCTAGATAACGGCTGGTGGAAAAACAAATTATACATTTTAAATGGTCAGCTACTTAATTGCTCGATTTTCTCTTACACCAGCATGAAATGGATTAGTTTTGTTAGCTTTGGTCATATCTTTATGTGGTGCTAATAGCAGAGTTTCAGGAGCGGGACCACACATCAACCACGTCATTGTCAGCATTTCCATAAATACCCACACGTCCCAACTCCTCTTCTTTGCTCTCGTATTCTGGACGGCTCTCGCATTCCGCACCCGAACTGAGACCAGGCTTGTCGAGCACGCTACGCTAACGCTGCTATGCCATACGATGAATCAGCACAAGCTACTCCATCCATCCACTTACCTCTTTGAGAAGTGTCGGTAAACCGCCATCAGACGATGAATTATTCCGACGAACTTCATACTCGCAATTCAGACTCATTCCCCAAACAACACTGCGTTCTACTAAAGAAACCATATAATTGGGCCTGCTTACACCCATCTTTTCTCCGGAGTCCAATGATCTGAACCCTTGCAAGACCCTCGTGAACCATTGCAACTCTGGGATCCCAGAGTACAACACGCTAGATCGTCTCCGAGTCGGTTCCAGTGGCCTCTCGATTCCCAGTGCCACCGCCACTCCTGCCAAGCACTCTCACGTCATGCTTTTCTCCCATCCATTACCCCGGTCGCTCCTTTAGTATCAGAGCTACCCTTTCAGCCTCCAACATCATTCCCGAGCACCTGATACATATCATGAAACGGGTAACATCTACCTACAAAACCTACAAAACTATATGTCAAGTGGAATCACATACTGTAGCCTACAAACCCTGTAACAGGTGTGGGGTATTTTGTAGTCTTATTCCCAGCATTACAGTGTTGTGCATGTAAAATCTCACCTCAAAACAAATGTAAGAAACAAAATAATTAAAGTAGACATGCACTATGCTTTTATTGTTTTGTTGGGGTTTGTCAGAGAAATTTTGCTGCTGACACGACTGCAGTCTTATAATGCCAGCTGTCGACTTGACACTTAAGCAGCTGGAGTTAAATGTTAGATGCTTTGCTCATGGGCACGTGGACATTTGTTGCTTGGCGACAGGGAAATGATAAGCATCACCTTACCCCCTCCCCACTGATTCCTCTCAAGCATCAGTGATCTTGTACCCATGCAAAGCACCTCTCTTGCTCAGTTCTCCAACATTAAAGCTTCCACCATTCTGCTGTTAGGGATCAGACAGGTCTTTAAGAACACTGTCGACCAGTCTTTTGCTTTCCCGTGAAGATTTACCTGCCATTTACATGCATTCCTGTTTGTATATAAAACCAGGAGTATAAATCTAAATCCAATATATATTCATCTTTATACTTTGTCTGGCATTTGTTAATTTCAAGCTTTCCACAATTTCCAGAGTGAGCCTCAAATTTCAATTTGGCATTAGTATGTTTTGCAACTATTAGAGGATAAATATCCCTGGAAGCAGTTCAGTTTCCACACTGATGATGAACACCACATTTACGGCATGTAAAAATGTTGTTGTCAAGTGTGTCGTTGAAAAACAGATGTCAACAGTCATAGCGAGAGGTTTTGTAAGGGTGAAAGCTTTGTGTGTGACTTTAAAAAAGACGTTTCACCAGTTCACCAAGAGTATTTTTTTTTTGTGTGTGCATTGTATGACTATAAAAAGAAGTGAAATGCAAGAGACCAGTTAGTAATTTACTCAGCAACCAGGCAAACAGACATAGTATTTGTGGAAACTAACAATAACTTGTCTTGTCTTTGTCTGTCACTTTACTCCTGATGAGAAAGAAATTGCTGGCACAGAGCTTGTTTCCTGAGAGGTATAAAGTTCTGTGACGCACATACATTTTTGCTTTTCATTCTTTTTGTTCTCTGGCTTTTCGAGTCAAGAGAGAAAAGTACACAGTGTAATTCATTATGTGACTGGCAAGAGTAATATATTCACTATGCCTGTTACTAAAAGATTGAAACAAGAAAAACTCCCACATAACTCATTCCTTCCTCCCAGGAAATTAATTGACCGCAGGAGAAATACATGTTGTGTGAGTTTGTGTGTGCGCACGCATGTTTCCATCACCCTTAATTAAGGCAGCCTTTTATAAGTAAACCATTTTGTTTGAAGAAAAATAATCCAGAAACCAGAAATACAACTGCAATACCTGGAAAACTCAGTTGTCTTAGGTGTTTATACTGTATGCTCCTATTTTCTCTCTCTGTACAGATCAGTCACTGAACAATGACAGACTTATCTGACCCATTAGGAGACCATTAGGAAATGAATGAAACAAAACCTTAGATACATCCGGTTTCTGCAGTGATTTTACCCTCAGTCAAGGTTAAATGAATAATCAGCACAGTTCCTTTTCTATTTGTCACCTACGTGCATATAATAATAATAATAGTCAATAAGGGTCAGATTATTTATTTTTTGCACATCACATTTCTCTAAAGATGTAATTCTGCTATCATTCCTTCTCATTAACCCTTGCAAGTCAGTAGTTAGACACAATCAGACTTTGCTTTCATGTCATACTCCATTTCCACTGTAAGTGTAAAATTCATATTTGTGAGTGTCTACAGGTTAATTGGTTCAGGACAGCAGCTGAGAAGCAATTTGTCTACTTCTAACAGAAAAGCCTCGCCTCAGTCAAGGTCTGTTCTTGTATTCAGTCAGGCGTTTTCTTTGCTGGTTTCCACAACACGTAATCCGATCCAATTCAACCTAGATCAAATTCACTTGGTTAAGTGATTTTTATGGTACGGTGTAGTTTAAATTCACTAGGGGAAGTACATTTGACCTACACTGCTGAAAGGTGCAACAGAAAGGTATAGGGAAAATGTAGTGTGTTACCCAGAGAGACTGTGGATATTCTGCCGTCTGTTTGGTTTTGTTTTTCTCTCTGTCCCTCTTTGTCTTTTATATAGAATCAAGCTTGTTTGTCTCATGTATGTATGTACATTCTACTTTCTTTTTACTCTAAACAAAATTATAAACGCAACACTTGTTTTTGCCCCCATTAATCATGAGCTGAACTCAAAGATCTAAGACTTCCTCTATGTACACAAAAGGCCTATTTCTCTCAAATACTGTTCACAAATCTGTCATAATCTGTGGTAGTGAGCACTTCTCCTTTGCCGAGATTATCCATCCACCTCACAGGTGTGGCATATCAGTGTAGCTTTCCTGTTAGTGTCCTATTAGTGGATCCTTTCCTCTCCATTGTTTTATCCTAGTTAGTGATGTGGCTCTAGAGGTGGCAATGTTGGTCTGTATGTCAGGCCACCAATTTGGTCCCCTTTGGATGCACTGCTGAAATGAAATGTTGTACAGATGTTCATGGTCCCCAGAGGATGAATCCTACTGACTTCTGTGATCCCCTGACTTTCCCTCTGGCGCCACCACAAGGTTGACTTTTGTGGTGAGGCAGATAAGGTCAGCTGTTCCCCCTGGTAGTCAACTGCTGCGGGGATGTGACTCCAGAAACTGACTGTGCTATGCGGTTTTGCCATTGATCCAATGGGTTCATTAGTTGTAGCTCCAAATTATTAGTTAAGTCACAGAGGATGCTCTCATTCATCTCTGCCAGATACGCTTGAAGGCTTAATCAAGGTCTAGAGGCCAAGCTGTGAATTATGTTAATAAAAGTAAGAAGTAAGAAGAAATAATCTGGCATTTTAAATAGATTAAAGTTGTGGATAAAACTTCACATTTTCATCCAATCGACTGACCAGTTGTTGACAGATTGGATGAAAACCATGAATCTCAGACATGGTTACCTCCAAATTCAGCCAGCCTGCGATGTAATGTTCTGCTTTGTGTCATTTTGTGTGGAGGGACTCAGGTGTGGCTAAACACACAGCAGTGATTTAGCACTTCTCTGGCAGCCAGGTGTTCATTTCACTAACAATAGAGCTGCGACGTCATTGTGCTACAGGCAAGCTCCATCCTCTCATCACAAATTAGAAAGCGGGGCCCAGTCACTGCCTCGCTTCCGAGTCTGACTTGTAAATGGTCTTTTTATTTAAGGCATCCTCTTTGTCTCACTAATCAAAGATGCCTCTTGTTTGAAATGCGGGTGAATGAAATGGAGGATGGGATGATGGATAGGAGAGATGGATGGGAGAGAGGAAAGGTTAAGGTATACGGTGAAAAGGGTTTCTGTTTAATTCATGGATTCAGTTTTGATTAGGAGTTTTAAACAGCTGGGGTTTTGGATATGTTTTCAGTATCAGTGACGAACCTTATCAAATGATAACTAACAAAGACAATGCAAGGGCTTGAGTTCAGAATACATATTTGGGAACACAAACTAAAGATAAAGGAAACATCCCCTATCGGCTAAAACATTTGACTATTGAGAAAATTAGCACGTACCCCCGTTCTCTAATAGACACAGTAGGTAAGCAGCGGTATGGCAGTGTTTGATCCAAGTGTATGAAATTATGATGACACTGTGGCTGACCGCAACAGACCTCAGTATGGTTTATTGTTGATTCTATATCTACTTACAAGTGCATTGCATATGTTGCTGCATTTGTGTTTGTGCTGGATTCAAACAAGAATCAAATAAACCAAAAGAGCTTTGTGGCTATGAGAAAAAAGAGACACTAGATTAGAAAAAGCCACGGCAGGTTTGAGGAATATTGCTCTACACATATCACACATCTGTGTGGAATAACAAGAAGACTAAATGGAGATATATGTACAATAAAAATCTACTGCTACAGACAGGAGAGGAGGAAACTGGGACCGACAGACCGCTTCTGTTTTGATGGAGCTTTGATGGATTACATGACAGTAAATGAATATTCCTACAATGATACGCTTCTCATTCAGTAGTCAGGAGAAGCTCTCTATTTGTCAAACACCTCTGCCTCTTTGCTCTCCTTTATGCCAATGGCATCGCAGGGGGATGATAACAATTCTGTTACAGCAAGGTTGATATAATTATGCAGACACTCATGAATAATTTGCCTGGACTGTGTATATTGTCCAAAGCCAGATTATGCTAAACTTAAGTGCAAAGGTTCTCCAGAGGTGCTTCAAAGTTGTGCAGGTGCAATTTAATGTGTAATGACAAAGATGCTATAAACACTTCAATGATGTGTTTGTAGCAGTTTTCTGTTTCTGTTTCCATAATAAGCAATGACTTTGAAGAATGTTTGAGTCAGAAGGGGAAAGGTAAATCTCAAATAAAATATTGACCAAATAATAGTGCTGTGGCCAATTAAAATTGCAGCTAGACGTCAATATAGCTGTGCTGACAGTGTGTCTTGTTCAAAAGCTATAATTGCGATCAGTTTTTTTTCTAGAGAGAGAGCCGTCTGGCTTGTGAAGAAATGTGATACATGTTACAAACACAAAAACAGGAAACAAGGCATTGAAGTCTTGTCTCAGCATGACCTTATGGTAGTAGTTGGGCTTTGTTTTCGCTCTGAAATACAAATTAATTGAAAAAATTGTTTGATATTTTGGGAAATATCAAATGCTTTTTTTGCTTTTAAGACATACAGACTGAAAACCGTGAGAAACCAATAGCCTGGCTGAAGGTTCTGAAGGTAAGGTACTTTTTTTACTGAAGGTAAAAAAAAATCAGCACTTCTAAAGTTCTTTAAATAACACATTGTACTATACAGTACATAATGTATATAATTATATTTTTTTGGTGTGTAGATTTTGTTACCTTGGACAGAGCAAGGCTAACTGTTTCCCCTTGTTTCCAGTCTTTATGTTAAGCTAAGCTAACTGGCTCTATCCTTATATCTACCAGACAGAGAGTGGTATCTGTTCTAGTCTTACTCTAAGCAAGAAAGCTGGAAGGCATACGCCTTTAAATGTGATGTTTACATTTACATTTCATTTCATGTTTGTTTTTTGGATGAGAAAATCCTATTTGGAGTGTAAATGACTGCCAAATCAATTGGTGTTTAATGTAGTGTATCTGCAGAGATATTTATCCTTAATCAACATGACAACACTGTGCGATGATCTGTTACATTACTAAATTGGCTTACCTTTCAAATAAGCCATATTGTTTTCTCTATCACATCGTCTGTTTTCAAAAGGTGAGTCTTAATGATTGCTGATTTATTTTCAGCACAGCCTGATCGGAAGAACACAGTCTGGCTTTAGCTCTATCTTTGGTCAGAGACACTGAATTCCAGTTTAATTTATTTCTACTAAAAGAGAGATTGTTTGCAATCCAAAAATATCTTTCATCTCTCCTTGGCTGGAAGTCCATAATCAAGCTGGAACTTGTACATTCCAGAAATGAATACATAAGGTGCGCGGCAAAGTCAACAGCCCTCTGCCCTAAGTATACGGCATGAAATGTGTGAAGATTTATAATTATGAGTGGGCTGCCCATGGTTGTCTCAGAAAAGCTTCTTCAGAAGAAATTATTCAATTTCTATGCCTCTATTTGAAATATGTGCATTTGTCTTCAGTTGCTTAAAGAGATCTAAATTGACAGGCAGGAAGAATTCTCTTAACTCCAGCTTGGTCGTTTATGATGCTTTGAAAATCCCTTTTGAGGCTGTATCACACAGAGGGTGGATCCCTCAGGGGGAAGGGTGAGAAAAAAAGAGAGGAAATGGATTTGTGGTCAACAGGTTACGTCAACTCATCAAAGCATAATAATTACTCATTTTATATTCTATCAATATGTTCCCATTTATCATAACTCAGATTGAACTCAGCTCAACCACTGATCAACAACAATCAATATCTTGTGTTTCTGGGTGACTGCAATGTCCGGCAGCATCCAGCATTCTGTATCATCAAAGCTCGGTCCACAGCCAAACATTTCTGATCAACCCACCTTCCAAACAGACAGGATCAATCAATCAACAGAAATATCTGAATTAATTATAAAATACTGCTATCATCAGCAACTCGCAAATCAGAAATAGCTCTCCTCCTCACCCAGTTGTTTTAAGTGTGAGTGACTTGCTTGATGGACAGAGAGCTTGACATTCATCAAATTGCTTTGATTTTGGTCAACACTTGATGACATAATATGCTTTACACTAGGGGGAGACAAAGACCCTTCATAGATAGACAAGCATTGAGTGCTGCAGATTACATGATTAATGACTTAAGGTCTTATTTTATGATGTCAGAATGAAATAACAGCTGCAAATCATTTGGTCATTCTTAAGCAAACAGTGAGAAAGTGTTGTATGTGTCAGCATACAACACAGTCAGCAGGATATTGAGCTACTAAATCCCTTTCTGTCATCAGTGACACTGTATAGGATTAGCTATTTCCATTTACGAGCAAAGAAAATTAACTCCACTTTAAGTGTTTATGGCCACAGTTAGTCAGTGTTCTTGGTGTGACGTGACTTAAAACGCTTACCAGAGCACATAGATGGTTGGGGTCTGGTAGTTTAATTGAAATGTATATTTGCAGAATGTGGGCCATATTACTGGGTTGTATCCTCAGGGAGGCAGATTGTAACAATGGAGATGGAAGGTGGAGAGTCACAGAGAGGTAGGGAGGGAGAGAGAGAGGAAGGGGAGGGTACAGAATTGCACTTTCACAACAGATCTCAAAGCTATAATGCCATATTGTAGGAGTGTTTATGGGATATGTCCCACAATCAATAACCAATTTATGTGATCTTAATGGATGGATAAAGGGTTCCCATGTTACATTAGCCATTCAGACAGTATACCTGACCTTGGTAAGCTTGTGGAGGCATTTCTTTTGTTCTGGCAAAATCTACCAAGCCTCTTTCGTTCGCTGGGTGACTGGTGGCTTCCTTGTATTATGTGCATAGAAAGTAATGAACTGCTCTACATTTTTTACGGCGAAGCCTTAGCAGAAATCAATGTATCCCAACTATTGCATGTGTTACAGTGTGTAACACAAGAGGATGGCAAACAAACTGAGACCTCTCACAAAAATCAGAGGCACACGCAAAAACACAGTAAGGCAAAACATCAGGAAACATCAGCTTAAACGCATGTCGAGATCCTTAAGTTGGCCGTAGCATGAGCATGAGTGCCACTGAAGTGCGGGTCTTTGATTGCTGGATGATTCTCGGGTGAGTCACAGGTGAGTAGGTGTGATAGGCCTGCCAAGTGGAGACACACACACACACACACACACAGGACAGACAGGTGACAGACAAGAAACACAAGGGAGGGGAAAACAGAAACGCTAGGAGCTGAGAGAGTGGCAAAGCCAATCATGACAGCATGATAATATCTTTGCCAGGCAATCTGCCTTGCTACAGGCATGTCTTGGTTGCTATAACAACAGCTGCTGCTATATCTGTCCCTGCTGTGGGTCACGGCTTGCTAAAAGAGCAATGTACATCGCCTCTCTCTCAAAGTGACAGTCTTTTTCCTTCCCTTTCTCTCCTTCAGTACCTTCGCCTTTTACTGTCTTTTCCCATCTTCCACATCCTCTCTTTTCTGGACCAGCTCTGCTCCGGCTGAGTAAAACCCTGCTAACCCTACTGAGTAAAACCCGGCTTAGTAAAACCTTGCTAAACGCACTGCATCTCAGCAAGACTGACAGTTAAAACACAGCGCTCACTTCAAGTAGAAACAAATCGAAAGTCTTCTTTGTTAGTTGCTTTTCTGCAGCGTTAATAAGAGCTGGAAACACCAGAGGTGTTTATTATGATTGATGTGGAGCCCATTTTTCATTTCAACACCACCACAGTCACAGATAATAGGGAGAACATAAGACAGAAGCTGCTGTAAGTCAATACTGCATTTTTCTCTCAACATCCTGGTAAAAGTCTAAAAGTGGACTCATTGTATTGTGCCGTTTTAATGCATCTGTACAATTACACCAAAGTAAGAACTTTTCAGTAAACAGAGGAGTTGCAACACAGACAGTGGAATGCATTGTATTTAATAGTTCAAAAGCAGCTCACTCACACAGGAGATATCATATCTGTAATAGACACAACAGCGTGATATGATTGCATCATAAAATATATACATTTCTACAGTGTAGTACTATAGAAATAGGCACACATTTAGTCTCAATAGCAGTGCTAATGTAGAACACCAGCAACAGGCAAAGCTTAATAATAAATGTTTGAGTAACTGTATGCAGTATGACTTAACCTATTGAATATGCTTTGACATTAGTGCTGAACATGGATTAAAGATTTATACAGGGGAGAGTTTAGGAAAGACCTCTAGATTAATTCAGATCATCTGAAATAGAGTGGCTTGATAGTTCCATTACACTGTGGCTTCACTGATACATACAGCCGAGAAATGCACATCCGTACAGTATAAAAGCTATGCTATTCATTTTCCTTAAAAAGACATAAAAAACATTGGCCAATACAAATAAAACTGTGAATGAAAATCTCAGCGTGGATCTATAAAACTGTGACAACACAAATGAACTAAACAAGTACTACAGTATCAGTATGTAAGTTGTGAATAAGAGCCTTGGCAGCAGTAAGACAGCGTCTCTTTTTGGATCTTTTGTTTAAAGCTTATAAATCACAGAGGCACCACTAACTACTAAGAAAATGTTTAGTAACTCTACACACTAGCATGTCCAAATGTACCATGGCTGGTATTTATCTGATAATAAGCGCAGGACACTGACGCTTTTGTTCTTTAACCTGCTATATTTGTGAAAGCATTTGATTTCAGATGCCTGGCACGAAGGTTAAAAAAAATGAAGGGAAAAGGAGGAGAAAAATTTAGCACTTGGACATTTTTGACTTGTTCTTCACAAGACACGGTCGATACACAGGGGAGGTCGGTTGGCAGGATTCCCATGGCTGTCTGGCAGTAATGACACCTTCATAGTGGCATGGATGAAAGGTTGTTGAATCTATGCCTGTTTCCGGCACATGACACTGCTCCCATCATGACTGTTTAATACCTACAAAGAGGAGAGCACATCTTATTCAATATGAAAATGATTTCTATGCTAAATAACCAGTGCCATAGCTGTAATAATAAACAATATACCAATTCAACATCATCTACTTCACATAAACAACTGTGTTCTTTAGGATTATCATAAGTCAGGAGCCGTACTTCATATACATGCAAATGCCATACATTTTAGATCACCATAATTTACTATCTTCACTATGCAGACTGAATTGCATTTATTTGAAATGGTCATGCTCATATTGAACAGTTGAATGAAATATAAAAACAAATTATATCAGTTTCCACAGATGAGACATCCAGCCTTTCTTGCAATACATACTGTATAATTTGAAACTTGATGTCACACTAATTACCCTACATCAACATTCTGTCATTCCTTGTGGAACATTTCTTGATAGCGAGAGAAAATGTGCACTTAATGGAGAGTGAGTATGAATGAAGGATTTGTGATTAGGCAAAAATTCCACAAATGCCAGGAATGAGAGCCCTTTTGAAGGGAATGAGCAAGAGGACAGTCAAAGAATGTTGGAGCAGCAGGATTCAACTACAGAACTCCATGAGTAATACAGGTACAAACAATGAGTTGGGTGGTGGGGGGTGATTTCACTGATCTGGATTAGGTTGAGAGTTACATGTAAAATACCGTTTCACTGACAACCACTTTTATTCGGTAACAGGAGCATCTGGATTGGCTTTCTGCTCAGAGGGAATGGCTAGGTAGTTTGTCCTGCAGGCAGATTGGTAGAAAAAACACACACACACACACACACACACACACACACACACACATTATATATATATATATATATATATATATATATATATATATATATATATATATATATATATATATATATATATATATATATATATATAGATAGATATAGATAGATATAGATAGAGATATATATATAGATATAGATAGATATATGTAGATATATATATACACACACACACACACACACACACACACACCACCACCATACTAAAGAATAGTGCTGGTTAAAGTGCGAGGCTTTTGTGCATTAATATTTATCCCTAATTCATGATGCCACAGCTATGTACACCCCCAGAGGTAATGGGGGTGTACATAGCTGTGTTTTTAAAATATAATAACCACAACTGTAATGTGAGCAGATGGGAGCTGCCATACAGGCTACACATCAGAAAGACAAAAACCCGCAATACTTTCACTAAATATGTACACAATTCAATAGAGCTGCACAGAAACTGTGAGTAGACTAGTTTTGTGACTCTGTAAGCAAATTTCAGACATAGCCAAATTTTGTATCTCTGTGACAGATCATCATTTCGCTGCTACGTTTCATCTTTTCCCTCGGTAACATGATCTGAGGCACTAATGCATCACAAAATGTAACCTCAAAATGTTCTAGCCATGGTACATCTACATTAAGCCCGGGAAGCTAAGAAGCCAACCACAGAACAGCCTCTTTAAGTGGGTGTAGCTTCTCACTGTGGAATGTGTTGTCATATAGGTCAGTAATGGGTACTAGGTAGCCACAACCCACACTAACTCTTTTAGCTGCAGGACCTGATGAAGTTCACAGAGTAATACACATTTGATCACTTAATGCTTAATTTAATGTGCACTTCTGAATTGTCCCCAGAGTCTTAACCAAAATGATAAGGCAAAGTGGGATGTAATTTATTAAAAACATTAGTCAACAACCCTGTAATGGCTTAAATGTGCTGCTCAATGTTGCATCTAACTGTACATCACTATCCATGTCCATTATTATCTGAACTTCCAATAATGTTTTATCCACAATACTGCAATCTATTTAAAATATTTTAGGGAATATGCACAAGCCATGTGAAATACAGCAAAATGCAATGTAGAAAAATATCTTCATTAAATAAGTACTACCATTGTGAATCTCATATTGTTCAATTATTCGTTTAATAAGGCTGCCACTATAGATTATTATCAGTTGATTTACTGATTATCTCTAAATTAATAATTTCATCAACGTCAGATCAGTATTTTCCAGTGCCCAAGCGCCACCTTCAAATAGCTTTTGGCTGATCAACAATCAAAAACTTACAGTTAACTATCATATTTGGCAAATTTGAATATTTGAGCAGCTGGACCATGGATCTTTTGATTTAAAAAATTATCTAAACAGTGTAAAATTTCTGTTGATCTATAACTTAACTAATCTTTAATTTTAAGTCAATTTGTTTTTTGAGGCCATAGTTTGTGCTACAGTTATTGCACATTTTATTTTTGTCATTTAGTTTGGTAATGCTTTCTGTTACAGGTTTACAACTTTTACACAGTTTGATCTAAAGATTTTCCTGAAAGAAAACTTTGTTATAACAGTTTTTTTTCAATTTCTTAAACACTATAACCAGGCAACCAACTAAAATTTCAAAACCGTAACTAATTTTTCAAAAAGCTCACCCATTTTCCTAAACTCTACACACAAATCCCTTCATTTCTTATTGCCTACACCATGTGGTCATTTAGAAAGTCAGGTCATTCAGTTTTGGAACAACGGATCCAGAGAGATGTGAAGGAAGAGGCAAAGGACACCAGAAAGGAGGAGGAAGAGGAGGAATAAGAAGATCAGTAGGGAGAGGAGGAAGAGGTGAAGGAAAAGGACCAGTAGGAGGAAGAGGAGGTGGAAGAGGAGTAGGAAGAGGAGGAGTAGGGAGGAGGAAGATGTGGAGGACGAGAATCTCTGGCCTGTTCCAAACCAAAGACAGAAAGCTGGGGCAGAATAATTTGTTGTTTGGTGTGTTGTACTGTAGTAGTACACAAAGAAATGTGCACATGTATACATTTGTTGTGTTCATAATGTGAGAAAGTTTTTGAGGGGAAGAACCACAAACATCACTAATGACCAGTTTTTTGTAGTATTGTTTTGAATTTATCTGACCAGTGTCTAAGACTGTGTGGTAGTGTGTGTGCTTTTGAGGGCTTGTGTATCATGTCTGAGGGCAAAGTTTGGTTTTTCAGCAAGATTGAATGGTTTTGAGAGGACAGCTTCATTTAGACCTGAAAATAGGACGTCAATCAAGAAAAACTGTAATAAAAGAGTAAATAGAGTGTTTAATCAGTATATTATCAACTGAGTAAGTTAAATTAGATGCAGGAATAACCAGGAAAGACAATTCAACACACACGGAGAATACGGTTTAAAATCATAAATGGATAAATGGAGATTTTCATTCAAAGGAATTCCTTTTTTCCCAGAATTAATACCAAATTACACAATTCTTCGCAGGAAACATTGTTGGACATTATTAGAATATTATGGACTTGTAAAATAAAGTGTTACCTTTTGTTGCCCTGTTAAACAAAACCCCTTACTATTATGTTATACAGTCTTGCAGTATATTTCAAAACTTTCTCTTATGTTGTATTGTGTCCACCCTCTGTATATTTACTGTACTGCAGGAGTTTAGAATCAGGATAATTGTCTGTAGAAAAACAAATTACTGGATCAGCACATTTGCTGTGTGTTATCTGTGATTGTTCTGTTGAGGACATAAATTGCCAAAAGTCACCTGGATCAACTGGCCTTGTCAACACCATAACAATCCAGTGGGAGCTGACTATACAGGTGCATTTGGGTCTTTGTCAGTCCTGACAAGGTGAAGCAGAAAGTCGGTTTCTGATGGAACTGCAAATCCCCCACAGATGTAAAAAGGTTATTTGGGGAAAAAAGAGTAGTCAGCAATGCTTGGAATTATTCAGGCCTGTCAGCCAGTCTAAGTGAAAAGACAGATTACTGTTGCAGGACGGTTAAAAACTGATGCAGTTTAGACTCGATTACCTCTCTGTCTGACTGTCTGACTCTTTCTGTCTGTTCTGCTCTCTGTTCCTCTTGATTGCCTCCTAAATCTCTTTCCGACATGTTTCTGAGATTTTTGATTACTTATACAAAGCAGAAATTCAGGCATACACAGGAAACACTTTGCGTTATTTGGCACCCACAGTCTTGGTGACTCATAATATAAACACACGGTCTTAATGTGTTGTGACTCATAGAAAAGAGAAAGTTACTATGTATCTGGACATATTGGTAATTGGTTAATTTTCCGGACACAGTGTTTCAATTAGCTGCAGTGTTTGCGTCTGACTTTGCATCTGTGCATTTGTGTGAAACTCACGCCGTGTCCTGCGCCTGCTCATCGGACTTGGAGATCTTCCTGTAGCAGTAGACCATCTCCACCAGCAGCCAGAAGGTCAAGAACACCAGCAGCACATACATCATGATCTCAGAGTAGATCGCTGTGACGTCTGGACTGGCTGTGGAGCACAAACAACAGCAAAGAACATGTTTTATTCAGTATGCGTCCTACCTCTGATTGTTTTGTGTTGAATGGAACAGGGGAGACTTATTTATTCACAGGTTTAAGAAAGAATGCAAAGCTTGTTCATGTATATGCAACACTGCTGACCCACAATCCACTGTCAGTCATTATAAAGAAGGCAATATCTCTACGATATACTTGAATAATTTGCTTTCATCTCACTGAATGACAAGTCCAATTCAATATGTACAACAGTTATTACTATGCAGTTGCTATCCAGCCTAGTGAGTTAAAGGTGCCCTGTGGAGTTTTCTTGTAAACAAACAAAATTGTGCATTGTGTGTATCCTTAAGGTGTAACAAACATGTTTAGTTACTTCCTCGTAAAACATTTGTAGCCAATTTTTATAAAAAATCTTTTAAACCATGCATTGTTTACATCCCTGTTTGCTTGCGAGTAGTCTTCACTGCTGTTGTTGCTGCATTGCTACATTTGCTGGTGCCACCAACAACTGTCTGTGAGTGGAATAGCATAAAACAAACTCGGCCCCCGTGTGTCCTGATGCACGTGAATAATACAAAAAGCAACAACAGGGGCCCACTTGAAAAACATTGCTCCATAGCACTACCAGTGGTGAAATGCTCCACAGGATTCCTTTAAATATGAAATAAGATTGATATGCATGAGTCACAGTGGTTTTCAGGGCATGACACACATACAGATTTTAAGTTTAAAGATATGATTACCTAATATTTTGGGCCATATTTTGGTTTTATGTATGCCAATGTAAGACTTATAACATTATAATAATGGACATTGAAACAGTGCTTCCATTTTAAAAGATGTGGGCCAAATTTGCAGTTCTTGTTCCGTGCAAAAATATATTACAAAGTTTTTTACACTCTTTTTAGTACAGAAAAGTTTCCACAGGACATGTTTCCCAGCTGAGCTGTGGTTGGGAGAAAAAGAGTAACAGAAAGAAGGACTTTCACACTAAAAAACTCTGTTAGTTTGGTATTTTTCTAATTCAAACTGCTGAAGTTACATATTAACTTCAAATAAACTTTGAAATGTATTTGTGCAGAGGACTGAGGATTTTCTCTATCACTTACATTGGAAATGCATTAGAAAGATATCTTTTGGCCAGCATGAACAGGAGGATGGATTACAGCAAGCGAAACCTGTTTCAATGTACATATGGGCACCTGACTGCTTTTTTTAAGACTTACTTGAAAAACCGCTCTTAAAATATTGAATTTCAGGATCATTATGAGCCACTGTGAATCACTGTGCCAATGAGTATGTACAAAATTCCAGAAAGCCTGCTGACCAGACAGTTGACAGCTTTCACAGGTTTGACTCTGCAGTATCTGCAAATAGGCTATTAGTGTAAAATAATCCATTAGATGGGAAAGCACAGATATGTTTGCCCTGCGCTAATCCATTCTACTGCTGTGGACATCATTACTGTAACATGATTCCCCAGCTATAATGTAAAGTACACTGGCCGAAGGCTTTGTGAAATTTGATACTGTATGAGATGTGAAGGAGACGTTTTAAAAATGTCTAAAAGAGAACCGTAGTATAATTGGAAAGTTGCACTTCAGAGGATAATCTCATTCAATTTGGACTCTGCTTTTCCTAGGTACAAAGCAAACACTGGGATATAACTAGCCTATCTTTATATCCCTCTGATAGTGAATTATATAACATGTGCAAGCAGGTATACTTAATAAAAGTTAAAGAAATGGGGACAATTAGTTCCAAATATACATGTTGTATTGTATATTCGATCAAGGTGAAAAATGACACAATCAGCAAGCCAGGCATTCAGGAAGCAGAATACATTACCCCTTATAATAGATAGTAAAGTAGTTGGTTTGAATTAACCCCTTCACTGACAACAGAAGAAAGCTTTGATGAGCAATAAAAGGCAGACAAAACAAAAGCACACAATTATTCATCGTCAGTACAGTCACAACAAAGGGAAGAGAAGGAAAGTGGTGTTGTTAGTGTCAGACTGCCCTCACATGTTGGAAATATATAATAAAATGCAAAAACCACTAAAAGCGGTCTGATAAACACTTTATGCAACATCGAAGGAGGGGCATGTACAGCACAAAGAGAACAATCAGGACACAGAAGTCAACACACGCACAGACTAGTGTTTCTACCCAGAGGTAAATTAAATAAATTAACGCGCCTGAGCTTAATCTCTCCAGCTATACTGTGTGCAGCTGTATGATCAGCATCATGTTAAAATGTGCAATAATGTGGTGAAATGATCTGTCTGCAACGCAAACTCTTTTGATTAAATTTACCTCAGTTTTAAGTATATTGGTTAACAAACAACATGAAAATCAGGTCTATTGACATTGTAAAACATGCAGGAAAAATATATTTTACACAGACTAATGCTGGGTAGATATTTAAGATCATTTGCAGTACAACCACTCCTGGGGAGACACTGCTGGATCACTACTGGCTTTAAAAGAGCTTAAATTCATAATAAGGCCAAATATGAATTATGTATTTGCTTTGGGGCTACAAAAGTCTTTCTTGCCTTTTCATTTCTTTCAACTAAATTTTGAAATAAAACACGTGTGATGCATTACATCAGATAGACTGGGGGAAAATGCTTTCAACTTAACTGTCAGACTTGAGTTGATTTACTGACCTTTGATTTTTGGTATCCTTACAGAGGCATGCCACTGCCTGAAAAGCACTTAACGGCAAACACAAGTCTGAGGTCTGAATAACCCCTGTGTAGCTCTAGAATAAACCTGCTAAACTGATACATCAACGCAGAATCAGAGCTGGATTTTACTCTGAGCTGTACCGATATGGCAGCCAAGCATTTGGCAAGAGACCTGCACACAGAACAGGGTGGAATAACATGAAAGAAAGTGGAAAACTATTAACCGCACCTTCAGCGTTCACCTTCAACTTGATCTCCTTCGTGACGAGGACAGAGGGTGTAAAGAAGTCAAACTCAAACTTGCGAAGTACATTGCACTCAAAGACACCGGTGTCGTTATAGGTAACATTGATTATTTCAATGGAGACATCTTGCAAGTCCTGGCTCCCATTCCAGGTCAGACGGCCCTTAAATGGTCCGTCTAATTCCACTGGTTTGTTATTCTTATACTCGTATATCTAAGAGAGGAGAAAGGCAAGCAGGTTGCATAAATTATGTAGACAATCTCCACTAGAATGAAAACACATGACATGTCTTTATCAGATACAATAATGTAGCAGCAACCTACATGAGTTCTGTTAGGTGGGATGTCTTTTTCCTTTTCTGGCATGTAGAACCAATCCACAAACGTCTTTGCTTTGATCTCCTCCCTCTTCATACAGGAGATGCAGGTCAACCTCATGGATTTACCCAGGACTGCTTCTGTCTCTGACGGGACATCGACACATACTGGCTGGCTCAGGCAGACTGGAGGAAAAGTTACATGTTTAGCTCAGCAGCTAGCCTGAATTAAAGCTCAGTCAGGTTTAAAGTCTCCTTCCACTCATAAATGTGTTCCGTTTATGGTTACTTCACTTGAGTGTTTGACCTTCACTGTGCAGAATGTTGTATGTGCTGAGTTTGACAGTAGAGGGATGTTTTCACACTCATCTGCTAAAGGGAGAAAGTTTATCTGCGCTCATTTTAAATCTGAGTTTTAGATGTGTGGTTGTGTGATGTGGAAACTTAAAAACCTCCAGTGCACAAACAATTTTTCATTGAAGTAAGAGACATGTTAAACCTTTGAAATAAAAATATTATCTGCATGCTGCATGAGGGACTGTCAGGTATAGTTTATAATTGGAAAAGTATGAACACCTTCTGCAGTAGTTCTCCTGAGTTTTTTGAGAGAGCTCTTCAGTACTGAACCAAAGAGCTGCCTCAGAGTGGTCCTACTGTAAATGGAATTTCAGAGTAAAAGTGCTTAAAGATAAAACAAAAAAAAATACGTGCCTGTCACAGTAGAGCGTGTGGTTATAGTTTCAGTCAGTGAAAAAAAGAGTGAAAATGTCACTGACTGTAGAAGCTATACACCAAATTGTAATCGCATAGAATTTGAACATGATGAATTATAGCTTCGTCTTTAAAATAAACTCATGGACCATTGAGGTCATCAGCTTTTGTACTCTGCCAGAACACTGAATCCAACGTTGAGGCAGATGCACAACTCAGTAAGCGTTAAAAAAAATGTAAATTTAATTATACAGCTCCGTGAGCACTGGAAAGACTTGAGTCACAATACTGATGGCAAATCTAAGATCATCCAGGCCAGTAAGCACTAATGGTGGCCTATACAAATTAGTGTTAGCTGGCAGTGGGAGGAATAAATGGAGGGAGTATTGGATGCAGGAACTGTGGAAAGTGTAGGAGGAGGACAGCAAAGTATTGTGGGCAAGCAAAAGAAGAGAAATAAATGTATTACAAGAGCTAAAATCATTAGAGGAAGGCAGGAAGTGGATGATGACATGGGGGAAAGAATTGAGGGGGATTATAAACACTAAGAAAGGATTTCTTGTAAAGTGAATTGAGGCAGTAATCTCAGTGAGCTCACCACATGGATGTATTGTGTGACTGCTGCAGTGTTGGGTCCAGTGCTCTTATATAACCCAAAGCCCCCCCTGGGCGCACAGTGACAACATCGATTCCATCTAATCTTTTTTTCCCTTTCCTTTTTTTTCCTGAGGGCTCATACAAACACATGGATAGAAGCCAGAGGAACAGGGAGACATACAGAGAAAGTCAGGGGGAAACTAGAGAAAGGGAAAAAGACACGAGGGAAAAGGCTTGACCCTGGTGTCCTCTGTTCAATGGGTCGATTTATGTCGCTTAAACTGCTGTCAACAGTGAGCGGGGCTGGACTGTGCAGACGATAGTGGGACTGCTCTAAAACTCTGTTTTCGGTTCACAGCCAGTTCAAAAGCCATTAACTGGGCCTGTGATTCCTACTTATCTGCGCATCTCTGTGAGCGGGAATCTGATGGAATAAGACATGCAACATTCACTGACAAAGAAGATATTTGAACATCTTGCTATACTTACCGAAAAAAATCAAAAGTACCAAAGTTTGCAGATGAACACTGGTTTGAGTTACCATATTAAGCTCTTTGTCGAGCTGCTTGACGGACAGTGTCCCTCTAACTGTTGCTTTTATTTAGAGAACAAGGCCAAGAGAAAGATGGCAGGAGTTGTTTAAATGACTTCAGGACCACGGACAGCGCCTCTCCTTGGCAGATGAGCGCACAGGTAACTTCCCTCTTCGCGACTGAAAATCCAAACTGCTACAAGGCAGGATTTCAACAAGGCAGGATTTCAACAAGGCAGGATTTCAAAACACAACTGACGAGCTGTAGAAACTAGGCTGCAAAATATTTACGTGTTCTCTGCGAATTTAAGTCGTCCAACGACCCCCTGACTCGCCGGTCGTCATCTATCTAGAGAGAACCAACTTCATTCTTCACTCCACTCCGTGAAATAAACACGTCCGTAACGCGAGACAGCTACTCGGGTGCCCTTCACAGCTGATGTCCTTCAGTCTAGATCCATCCAGAAGCACAGAAGAAAAAGCAAACACGCGCAGAGGAGGAACCTGTGGATTCTCAGATTTAGTCACTTAGCCTACATCTGGAGTCTTGTTCACACGCAAACGGCAAACGGCACTGACAATACTTATCTTATTTCAGCCCTTAAAGGATAACACTATTGATTGTTTGAAGTATATTACGTCCATTAAGGATGACTGATGACATTTCCCAGCCGCGTCTTACTGCCTTTGTTTTCCAGCAGTCACACGGCGCTGGCAGAGCAGGGGCTTCGATACGCATGCGCGAGTCACTCCCTCCTACACTACAATGTGCATGACCATATTACTGTCACTTAGGAAGGTCTAACCAACTCATCATGCAAGCCTGTTTACATTTGCTTTTCTTTTGATTGTCGGAGCGAAACAAATAAAACACAGCATCTCATTATATTAGAGATAGAGAGCTAGAACAGAAACACCACAGTACATATTAGATAGAATAAACACCACAATATATAAATATATATAACAACCAACTACCGGTAGTTTAAATCAGTTTTATAAAAGCATAAGAACAATGAGAGAAAGTGACTGTTGTGTTATATAGTCCTTGTTCAGCAGCTGCTAGCAGAGCTCTTTCATTTCATTCAGGACATTTCATTTGATACACGTCATAACTTGCATTATTAATTGCATTATACTACCCCAAGTCTTGACTTCTAAAGATGACAATAGGCCCATTGTTCAGATGTGGTTCAATTGAAGTCTTTCAGTGGAATAAATTATTGTAGCCACAGGTCTAGAACAGTCTGGCTGCAGGAATTGAGGAATGCCGGTTTACAATGTGTATATACTGTACACAATATATGTGCATCCACTCATAAAAGCATAAAACTTATACTTATATTGCATGTGCAAGAATCCATAGCCTGGATCTGTACAATCATATTAATGCTAAGCACATACACAGACTGATCTATATCTTTGGCTTACGGCAGAACAGAAGCTGATAAAATACAATGCAGGACACAACACACTAATCTAATGATCTTCTATCCTCTGAAGTTTAGCCTTAAAAGGGCCTGACCTTTTCTGCGATATTCTGTCTATATTTGAGTACAAACTCTTCCATGCTGCATGACAGCTCTCCAACAACAATTGCCTCTCATTCCTCTTTTTATTCTCTAATCATTTAAGGGATTTAACAATGCTAAATATGATGGGTAAAGGAGAAATCCTTCAACAAATTACAGTGATTCACCGATTCAGGAAGAAAAATAATGAGACCTTTTTATGTCCAACACACCAACACAACCTGCAATAGCTAGGACTGTGGTGATGGCTGAACAGTGTAATTATATCACAAGGCTGAAAGATGTGATGAGAATGTAATAAAATTGTCACTGTTAGTTCAAGCGAGCAGGAAAGGGACTAGACCTAGATGCAGAAACAGTTCAACAGAGATTTTAATAGTATAATAAAAGGGTACACTGGCATACAGCAAGGTGATGGCAGACAAGAGTCCAAACCAGGCAAGCAGTCCACACAGGCAAACAAATCTAAGAGAAAAAAATCTAAATACAAAAAGGTCCACTAAATCCAAAACACTGGTGAAGGGCTGGCATGCTAGACAAGCATACTGACAAATGCTGCATTCCACACTGAATGGAAGTCAGAGATTTACCAGTAGAAATATCCGACTTCCTACCTCAAAGTGTTCCAGGTGCACGATGGTTCATGACACCGAAAGTGATCAAAAAACATGGCTGACCGTGGCAAACTGATGGCTCTTTTGTCAAGCGTGCACACAATTAAACCCTCAGCAGTGCCTTTGGTGTCGGCCTACATATGATAACATTGGCAACATATGTCTACATCAATTTACATGCAGAACAGGATATACAATGTATGTATGTATGTATTATTTTAATTAAATACAAGCAAGTATACTTCATGCTGCCTTTTAATTTGTGGTTTACCATTTACAATGTGTGCTTCTATGGGAGCTGCCATTGTTGGGTGACGTCATTCAGCTGCTTCTTGTGAAGTTGGGGTACATATTTGTTCTCCCAGTTCACAAGTTGGAGGTCCGACTTGTGAACTTTCTATGGTACTTTTTCTAGTTGGAGGTCGGAAATTTCTGAGTTCAGAGGTGCCTGGAATGCTGCATAAATATACAGTTGAGGTGAGGATAACTAGAAACAGGTGGAACTAATTAGGGCAGGGCAGACAATCAAACAAGCAGGAAAACACACATAAAAAGAAAACCTTTTATGTGCTACTAAAATATGAGACTAAATATATCCGTTTTAATTTGTTTGATTTGTTCACAGGGAAAAAATCTACTTTTTGATTATTTATTATTATTATTTATTTGATTATTCTGCTTCAAAACTTGATAAGTATAGTCATGATCTCCTACATTTTAAAGTAAGTCAATCCATATTATCATAATTGTGTACATATGTACATACATCTAACTGTAAGATGTTTATATGTTTTGGTCTACATGTCACAAACTAAATTATTTTCTTTCATCTCTAATAATTTGTTTGTTTTTTATCCCCAATGTTTCTGAGAGACGTACCAAGAAATCAGCATTACTGCAATGTAATGGTTGATGTTATCTACCAACTCTGTGAAAGCCTAAACAGATTGAGATGAAACCCTGATATGGCATCCACAGGCCTGAAAGAGACACGATAATTTCACTGTAACATCACAGTATTTAATCTTGCAGCCACTGTATCTGGAGTAATGAGAGGATTACTCTCGAGGAGAATAGTAGTCAAGGCTTTCTATCAAGGCACGCTGTGCTAAAGCTGTGCAAATGCTGAAAAATGTTAGAAGAATTGAATTAACAGTTTTTTGCATTAATGTTCTTGGTTGTTGCAGCTTTTAAAGTAAAAAGAGCAGCAAAGAGGCAGCTGAGTGCACTCTTGTGTTGCTGTCAGCATTAGCAGTAGGCTGGTACTCTGAGCAGCAGACTAAATATGGCAGGCCTGGCTGTACCACATCCTGCAGATAAGGAAACCATAGCAACAGTAATGCAGAGCCATGGTGACTACAGGAGGCAAGCTCAGCGACAGCCCATAGACAACAGGAAGCCTCAAACCCAGCTCTCCATGTTTTTACAGGCATTCAGTGTGTTTGACTTACTTTCTACACAAAGAAAAACATTTCAAAGAAAAAGGTGAATAAATAATGTGTTTTCACTTTTCAAGTGTTGCTCTGCGTTCAGGTCCAAGGTCTTTCGCAACAGGATGCATGCGTGTGATGAATACAAGCACATTGTGAGTATTTGAGGGTAAACTCCACCAACTCAAAAACAGGAGAGCGAAGATACAGTTTTCTGTAGTGAGATTCGGTCAAACACAGCAGTAATGAGCAGTTTACACAAGGCAGTGAGTAATTGAAGTCATAAATAAGTGCGTTAGAGAGTATGTGTTTGCTCCTGCCAGTGTGTGTGAGTGTGTGCGTGTGCAGGGCCCCTCGAGGATGTACAGCAGAGAGCAGATTTCTAGAGATTTGGAAGGATTTCAAGATTATAACATGATTACAGCAGCCAACCATGGATGAAATGTTGAAAAATTAGATATGAATCTCATGTGTAGCTTGCTGGAAAAACCTCTTATAGCTGATATTTGTACATTGTAAGAAGGACTTTACTTATCTCTCTTAACATCTGTCATCTATATTCATTCTTAATGGCAACACACAATCAGATGCATGCAAGCACAGCCTGCTTTGATTCCTCCCAACAACTCACCCTTTCAAGACTTATGCATTTAGTTGTTTTTTTACCAAATATTTCCTAAAAGGGACAGACATCTTGTGATATATTTTGTATGCAATTCATGTATTTCATACTTGCTAAAACTAAAGGAATTTCTCAATGTATCAGGAAAGTAGTTTTTTTTCTATATCTACACACACACACACACATATATATATACACACATACACACGCACATACTCACACAGATGTCACACAAAGACAGTCTTCCTAAAAATAACCCATGTTGATCTAAACAACTAGAGCAAGCGTAATGTTGTTCCACTGCAAATCACCACACAAAGACTTACACACACATGCTCCAGAGCAGCTCAGCATGGAGTTATGTGATGCTATGTCCCACCGTGAGGCAGACACAACGGCCAGATCAGTGGCACATAGCAGCTAATCTAATTGATATGGCATATAATCTCAGGGAGCCACTGAACCACACCCCTCAGACACACACACACAAACAGCTACAGGGCACTGCCAGATTCAACCCGGGGGACTTGGCACAGAGCTCTGAGCTAACACTGATAGCAAGTGAAGACTTGTTCCATCTGACCTTCTGATTTGGCTCAGCCCTCTGTAGGAATACTCACTTTCTATTATAGGACCCAAAACCCAGTGCGTCAGATAAACCATCGAACCAAAAGAAGGCAGCCATTCTGCAGCATTGACTTCTCTTCTGCCGCAGATCCAACAGGATTTCAAGTTAAGTAGCTACTTTTAGTTTCACTTGGTTAACCTGTTGGTTCTAGAGAAAGCTCACTGCAATGAAAAGGGCTTGGAGAAGAAAGGTTAAAGGACCTGCATGCGTGTGAGACAGAGAAAAGGGGAGCCAGTTATTGTAGTTCAGTATTAAATATTCATGAAGACATGTGGGTCATCACCTCTACACAGGAGATTTGTTGTTGTGAGCAGGAACAAACACAAAACCAAAAGTCACCTTGGGCTCATTCAGCTGTTTATTGTCTCAATTATAATATGGTAATGAACAGAGCCTGTCTTAGAGGCTGGTATTAACTCCTAACTGAGAAACTATTTGGACAAGATGACAGGTTGTGTCACACCGCTGCTTGTTGCCAGAAATTATTTCTGTCCGGGATCACAGATAATTAAAAAGAACACAACTGAATTGTTTAAAAGCTGGCGCAATTAATACAGAGGTCAATCAGATCATTCCCCAATAAACAAGAATGAATATTATATATATAATATATACTGTACATAAACAATCAAGCTATTTTTGGGCTGAACACAAAAAAGCACAAGAGACTGAGAAACAATGGTGAGAGAACCACATAAAAACCAACACATTTCTAATCAATTATCTACATTCCGACCCAGTATCTGATCGGAAGGCCCCCATATGTCACCAATATCTGCACATCCAGTTGTATTTTCTATTTTGACCTGACTGCTTAGCTTTCCTGGGACATTAAGAGGCAGCCGATCTTGGCTCTCAAGCATCTGGCAGTCCAGTAATTTGTCAGGGTTGGTGCTCTGGACAGTGTCACTTCTCTGCTGCTCAGAAATATGACTCTCCAGTTTATAGTTACCAAGACTTCCACTCTCTACGGTTTGTTGGCTATGATCCTGAGTAGCTAGAATTCTGTCCTGACACTGGCCATCAGTGGGACTGCAGCCATCTACACCAGGATAATGCTCCCTTTGCCCCCGCTGAGTGCTGCTGCTGTCTATCTGTGTACGGCCTCTTGTCCCATCTTTTGACTTGCTGTCATGCTGCTGGCACCGTCTGATCTGCCCTAATGTGATTTGGAGCTCATTGAGGCGCTGTGATACATAGCGTCTCTTCAGTTCCAGCAGGATTGTTCCATTACGACTCAGGCTTGGCATGCTTGTTGGTGTTGCTCTCTGTAAAAGGATAGACCACAAAGAATATACTGTAGATGATGTGTGGTAAAATATATAAATTAAATCATGCACATAGTTGCAAGCAACAATGCAAATTTGCAAACGCAGGCATGCATCATATTCATGCATACTGACACATTTTTCTCTCAAGTTCAGGCTGAATAGGAGCAAATAAACATGCATGAAGGAAGGTTTTAATTATTTATCACCAATCAACTAAATTAAAAGTATCAGTGTAATAAGTAATTTTTATGTATGAAAGGCTACAAGAGTGAGTAGTGAGAATGTCAAACAGAATATCTCAGTATGTTAAAAATTGGAGGAAATTTCTAATAATTTCTAAACCCTTCACAACAGTTAAATTACCACCCACGTTAATTCTTTGGATTATGGTACTATAAATGTAATGTGTAATATTCTAGTTAATTACCGCAGAATGGTTGCCAGCACTGTTCTCTCTCGCCTTTAGCCGTGTGCTCATTTGTGTTCTGTTCTGTAGCTGCACGCTCAGCTGCAAGAAAGACTCATTCATGCGGTCAATTTCTTCTTCTACACAGGACATCTGTAAAAGAGGAAACGATAAAGTAATGTGTGGTTCTTGGAGCCTAAACTCTCTTTAAGTAAGATAGTTTATGATTTGTAAATGAGTGATACCTGCATTGGTGTCCCTTTTGGTGGTAAACCTGTTGAAATTAAACAAGACTTTTGATTCTTTAGAAAAAAAATATTTTGGGTAAATGTCTTAAAGGGACGATACGTAGTTTTCAGTGGCATCTAGTGGCGATTTCAGATTGCAACCACTGTGTTTCCAAGTGTGTGCTTGTGCGCATGCTCAAACTCATGGGCAAGCACTCGGCATCAGCCAAAACAGAGACATAACAAGAGACAACATCACAAAAAATGCTGGAAGCATGATAACGTTACACCGACTGCATTTAGCCGACATGGTCAGCGTTGTGTATCTTTCACCAGAGCACTCAGCAATGTCAGCATAGCTAAAATTTATTGGATGATAATGAAAACGGTAAGTGAGATAGACTAAATATTTTAGATGAGATTGTTTCAACACTTTAGTATGACAGTTAGACTGTAGTAAGTAACATTATGTATATTACATGGGTCTCGTAAGTTATGGCAACTGAGATTGGTGGAGTACTGAGTATTGGTAAAATGACAATAAATCTAAAATGAAAGTTACAAAGCAAACAAAGCCAGATCCTTGCTAATGTATAAACAAATCGCTCCACATTTACTGTGAACCATTACATAATTTCTGGCAGGTTAAAATCAACACTAAATACCAGTGGTACACAGGATAGTAATATGGATTGCACTAGCTGGTGAAGTAATGTGGTATAGCCATAACGTTACAACAATAGTATTTTGCAACGGATAACGTTAGCAACTGGTCGGCGTTAGCTGGCAAGCTAATGTTATCTAACTTGAGCCAACTAAAGCACAAAATCACAAAATATTTCACATGCTTTGCAGTAATAGTTAGTTTATCTGTCCAATAAATGAAAGCCAACTCTGGGTTGGTTTTTATATCCAAAACAAAGTGGAGGTCTCTCCATGACTCAAACGCTTTTCCGATGTTGACCCACGTTTTCGCCCAACGTCAATGTGATTCTCATTTGGCCGGTTGGGCTACAGGACAAATAAACATTTTTGTTGTTTTTTTTATCTTTACGTGGAGTTTCTGTTGGAGTTGTGCTGGGAACTAATAATTTTTGATTGATTTTTGTTAGCTGCAGTGTACAGTTCAGAATCAGCAGGCAGGTGTTCTGAAGCATGCAAAATCTGATCAGATTTCTTCACACAGGAAGCAGCATAGTGGCTGTTCCCAGCCCTGAAAAAGCACAAATAGGGGAAAAAAAGTCATTAACTCTTAAGTGATTTCATAAAAAAACTACATATAGCCACTTTAATGGAATCTGTGTTGATGGAAAAGGCACAATAATCTAAACACCTAATAATATATGATTAGTGTCAAGCAGAAGCACAACAACCTATTGCTTTCAGAATAGCTTTGGTGCGTGCCGTCATTAAAGTCATGAACTGTGTGTACTGGGATATTGGACTATTCTTCTGGAACAAAAGCTCTTTAGGTTATAATGCAGGTGAAAATCAATGTCACGCTTTTTCTCTCCAGGACTTCATATAATGGCAATGATTTTTAGATCTTGTGACTGGAGAGAAATGGAAAAACGTCTGACTTCAATCAAAAATCACAATTAAATTTGTTCATTAGTTTATATGGGTGCATTACTGTCGTGAACTATGGGAACGCATGGGTTTCACAAGATTGCCAAAGCTATTATGGGTCAATGTCTCCACGGCCGAAAATTCTAATTAAACTAATCCCTACATAAGGAAAACGAGTACAAGCCTGCTAGTATGCTAGTAAGATCTTAATAGGTTTTCCATTGATCAAGTGTCAAGAGTTTGCCCTACTTATGCCAGAATTTTTAATCTTGGTATACTGACTATGAATATCATAAATATCAAGCTTTTCTAAAATTAACTAATTTAGTAACTATGTATAGTGTTTTACAATATTTTGTCCATCCCATTATTTTTATTGGTTAGAGCAATTCAGGGTTCCCACTTTTCTAGAGATAATTTTCCAGGACATTTCCAGGTTATCTAGCTGGTATGGCAGACAGGGATCATGTCATACACTTATATGTTCCTCTCTGCGGAAGTCTGATTTTTAGTACATGCAGTCTATGACTATAACTTTTCTACCTTTTAACTTATCTATTACATGCATGGAAATTATTAGTTTTAATGCTATGTTTCAATATTGTTATTATTTTTTATAGTATTGCCATTGTATTAATTAATTAATTTTTTTCCCCTTTGGAACGCCCTTTGTGTTCTACGCTTATCAAGTGCTCTTCTTATGAATTATATTTTAACCACTGCTGTCTGAACACCAATAACTGAACAAAGCAAGCCGTGGTATAAATCAATTCAACACATCATATGTTAGCCCCTTAATGAATGAAGCTAATCACAACCCATTGTGAGCTACGGCTTCATGTCATGTTACTGTCATTTTATCGTAACTTAGCTTTAAGTTTGAAGGGATGCTAGCAAAGTAAAAAATGTGCTGTTAGACAGTATTTAGCCAGTGTTTAATGCACCTACAGCTGGGCTCCCATTCATTGTTTTGACCCTCGCTTCCTAATCTTTCTTATCCACCTTTTTCAACAATACCCAATACATCTGAAACCATTGCTCCTAGCCAGAGTAGAAACACAAACATTAAACCGTTGCAGACAAATCAAGCTAGCAAGCACATTAACTTCAGCAACTTAACCAAACATGTTAACCAATTTAACATTATTTAACCATTTAAAACAAGTTGAGAAGAAAACATTTATCTATAAATCTAATAAAAACTACCACAGTTACCAGCCAGCAGTGACTAATATTTACCTTTGGACGATAATGCAACTTACATTATTCAGAGTTTCTGTCACATGAATAAATCTTATCCAACCTGCGCTACTTGTGACATGCTGCCACAACATAACTGAGCAAACGCAACATAATGTTAAAATAATTTTCCCGAACATCACAAAATTGTCCAGGACATTTTACTTTTTCTCTCATTTTCCAGGTATTTTCCAAGACTGGAAAATTGGCCAACTGTTTTTCAGGTTTTCCAGGTTCTCCAGGACACATAGGAACTCTGCAATTGTTGTCATTGATTTTGCATACACTATAACCTAATCTTCTTCTGCAACTTACTAGAAATGAACAATCATCTTACCTCTGTCTGTGTCCTCAGTTGAACTCTGTTTAAGGTTTGTGATGAGCTGCTCTAACTTGAAATATTTGTATTTCTCAAGTCTAAATTGGAAGACAGAAAAAGTATTTAATTGCATGATTATGTTTGTAGGGAATACCACACTCTGCCATAGGTTTTATCTTTCTCACCAACCTGCTAGCTAACAGGTGCTCAGTGAACTGCGCTTCAGTGGGAACTCTAATGTTGAGAAATTCCTCAACTAATGCACCAAGCTGCTCCCCAGAAGTATTGAATTTTGACTGTAAAGGGAAAGAACAAAAGGTTATCTGCCCCTAATTGTGCAGTATGAGGATGATGTGTGAGGCTAAAACAGCACTTACACACCTCTGCTGTGTTCCACTTGAAAGAAAAGTTGAACAGCTGAAGGCTTAAAGCTGAAATGGCCTCATGGAGAGCTAGGGTAAAGGTCTGGGTTTTAGATCCTGGATAAAAAAGAAAAATATCTTATTTTTTTCAAAAAATGATTGCATATGTTGTGCTTTTAAAGATGATTGCCAGAGCTATTATACTGCACTACACAACTGTTACAAAACCATGACACAAGATTGGGTCTCAGGACTCTCTATTATTATCTGTCTGATTACCTGACACTATGTGGGCCATGGACTGCAGAATGGTAGCGATGAAATGTCCCACGTGCTGAAGCTTTGCCTCAGACAGATAAAGGATTTGATTGGTTGCATCAAAATAAAAGTCCCTTGAGCAGTGTGCCAGTGGAGCCTCATTAGAGGAAGATGAAGAAACAGGGACTGACTTGGCCAGCAGCAGAAGCACAGAAGGAAAGAGGGGGCAGTTTGCCAGCAACTGCATCACGTGACAGCCAAACAGGAAAACAGCTGAGTGTTGAGGTGAGAGGTTGTCCAGTGCAGTCGGGATAAGTTGCCCATCATGGACAGAAGGCTCTGTATCTGCTAAAGGGAAGTACATTAGGCTTCAAATTTACTACAATTTGTTGTTCAATTTGTCTTTCTGAGGTCTTGGATTAAGGCTTTTTATCATGTTTCTGTACCATTGTGGAGATGTTGATTAGACTCAGCTGTGTTAAGGTCCTGTAAAGATTGCTGGATCTCCTGCAGGGTCTTGAATAGAGGAGATATGCTGACCAGCTTGGACAGGTCGTGGTCACTTAGACAAGGAGCTGTGCTCTGTAGATGGGCTGGGGAAGAAAGAATCATTTCACTGAGGTGACATAACATCTTGATGCACTTGTAAATGAATTTGCATAGATCTGTTCCTTACCTGGCTCATGAGGAAGAGCTTCTGCTTTGGTCATGTTCATTGATGAAAACTGTGGACATCATTTGAAAGAGTAAGTCATTCTCTACTTAATTATTCCAAGATGTGCTCCAAACAGAACATATGCAGCTGCAGTACCTGTGTATAGAACATGTTCGTGTTGTATCCAGCTTGTGGATCACATTCCCTGGCATCATGAGGACCAGTATGACAGTATGGGGGACCAGGTAAATCCTGGTTCTGCCAAGTTTCTCCTGTCAGCCTGCATAACAGAGCTTCTACTGACCCAAGAACAGCTCCCAGTGGTGCTATAGAGGCCTCAGCTGAGATGGGGAGGTTCAGTCCCACGCATGAAATAGTTCAGAGTTAAACATTTCAAAAGGATGTGGCATAGTTTTCATCCTTTTCAAAGTACAAAATCAGTGATTTAAAGAGTAAAACAGCCAGGTAGGTAGTAGAGCATTTTGGCAAATGAAAAAAGTGCTTGAGTGTGTTTTATTCTACATTTAGGCACAAAATGTAATACTGTAAAGAAACTGTCTGACATATTGGAAAGTACTTAACTTACTTGCTAAACATACTAAGCATACTTTCCAAAGTGACATTTCATCATCTTGGTTTTGTGATTAAACATGGCTGGTTTTTTTCAATAGAAGAAACTATTTTCTCTGCCCATTTATCTAATGAAATCACATATCATTATTTGGTTTTACCTTGAGTTTCTCTCTCTCCTGCACTGCTGTTAGATGGTTTATCCCTGATTGCATTGTGAATTAGCAGGTCCTTAAGAAGTTTTTTATTATCCATGTTTTCAAAGACATTCTGAAAAAAATATAGATTTTGACATTGTTTTCTTGTGGCACTTGAGAGGATCACAAGTTTTAAATATTACATATCTAATGGCCAATTTTTCCTTCAATATAGAGAAACTCACCTTGAGTGTTTCAGTCTGTTGACAAATGTTTCTATAAAACTCCTGTGTGTCTTTGCGGTGTCTAGCCAGTTGTGAAGCTATGTGGAGGTTCTGATCCTCTAGTTTGTCGTACAGAGTCTTCACATTGAACTCCTCCAAATCACAACGCCCAGACACACCTCCTAAATGTGAACAGTAAATGTTAATAATATGTATGTTGCAATGGGGTAAATGGCGTAATCTCTTGTGATGAATGGCCTCATCTTGAAATCAACTGCTTTCGTAACTGGACTCCATAATAATTCAGTAGAAGTTCTCATGCCTTTTAGACCATCCAGGAAATAGCATGCAATGGATGATAAGTACTTGAATTAAAATTGCAGAGGCTAACTAGAGAGCTAGAGATAACAGCACAAGTCATTAGAGTGTGATATTAGCCATTATTTTCTTTATCATCAATCAAATAGGGAATAGGCTGTTAACGGCTACCTGGTCATGCGTGATGGTTTGATAATGACTCGGCCAATGGACATTTAAACGCCCTATCAGGCTGCATGAATAATGCAATAAGCACTAAGTGAGAAACATTAAAGGCAACTCTTCTCTATAGTCATTTCAAACATTATCGCAGACTTGAAAGAAACAATGAAAAATATATTGAAAACCAGTCAAATGGAAAGGAGTTACCAAAACGATTTTCAGTGAAGCTTTTTCAAAGATCGATTTATGACCAGGTTATTGAAGAAAATAGAAAATTGATGGTTTTATGTATTGAATTTAATCAAAACATGTTCCTTATGAAGGATAATAGTAGGCCTCAATATAATTCACAAACTAATTGTTGAATTCAGCTGACAAACTCACTGTGCACTCCACCACACCCACCAGTAATACCATAATTTTTTGACATTACTGCTGTTAAATTAGTTGTTAAAAAGTTAAGCGGGTTTGATCATGTTTCTGGAGGAAGTCTACAGTACATGGTAATAAACAAGGAGCATACCTCCTTTTGAAACAGCAGGCTCTTCAGCTTCTGCTCCCTCTCCTGCACTCCTACTGCCTAGGAAGCCACCCAGACTTGGCACAGCTATGCTGAAACAAAAATACAAAGCCACACATGTTTATGTCTTACGTCATTTTACATAGTTTATAGAGGTTGACAAGAACAATGAGACAGAGAGGAAGGTGACTTTTAGCATTTATCATAAAGGGTACATACATAGTATGTGGCACTAGGACATCCATCCTGACACACGGATAAAACACACCACCAAGCCAACAGACCTGTCTCCGCTGCAAACACAATCCATTGGACAAAAGGGCTCCCCAAGGCTGCGCCACTTTGGCTTAGTCCTCCACTGGGAAACAAGTTTTGCTTTGCCAGGTCGCAGAACAAGCACTGTGGTGGTCAAAACCACAACTACAACCAGCAGCAGACTGAGGATCCCTAGACACAGTTAGTATTGTGTCATGATAAAATTGCAAACTCATCACAGCCTTTCACCTGCAAGTTGTTGAGTAGACATTAATAGTCAACAGTAAGGGTGCACACCTGCTATCACTCCCCAGTCAGGTAGAAGGTTGAGTCTGTGCTGCTTAACAATCCCGTACTTGACCAGCTGTGCCGGGGTCATGGGCTGGAAGACGGAGGCCCGAGGGTTACACTCTGTCCCTTTCTCACTGACCACCACCACCATACTCCACTCTGGGACAGCACTGTCAACAAACACATACTTCCCTGCTTCTGAATAGACATGGGCAAACCTGAGAAAAGGAGAGGATCAGTAAAGATGGTCACATGGAATTTCAAATAATCAACACTTGAGTCTCTATCTGCAGTATGGATTCAACACTACCTTCTAGAGTTGAAGTTTGTCTGCTTTACGAGTATCTGCAGACGTCTAAAGGCACCAAAGTCCCAGCCGGGGTTACTGTTAAACAGATGGTCTTTCTGATAAACTGGGAAATGGCTGAGATGGCGGTCTTCGGGATATACAAAAGTTAGAGCAATATTGCAGTGTTTAAAACAAAAATAAACACCACAGTCGCGATAAAAACAACATGAAAGTAAACAATATCAGTGGTACCTGTGTGGTTGATGGTGAGATGAAAAATGAGCATGTCACCAGTGGACAGACAGGCAATGGGGTTGGGGATACGAGGGAGGACAGAAAAGTGGACAGCATCATCATCTTCTTCTGTTTCTCTCCTCTTTCTGGGTCTTGTATTTGGAAGTTCAGTTGGTTCTGAATAAAATGAACATGTTCAGCTTTCAAACAATCAAGTTACATTTTCATCTGTTTCCCTTTAAGATGATACTGGATACAGAAATCAAAGGGGCTGATTAGAAACATTAGAAAAGGATACATAATGAATATTACAAGTTAAGTTTAGTCACCTGACAGAAACTGATGGATAAGCTCCCTCTGTGTGGGAATCCAACCAAACACCCCTTCAGAGTCAAACTGGACCAAATGGATTTTACCAATATTCTTTGCATGGATATCTGGTCCTAAAACATTCATTACAGTCTGGAAGTAAATAGAAACAAGCTCAATACAAACTGCTACTACAGCACCATAGCACAACATACCACATACATTTCAAGAACTACAATGACCATAACGTGACCGCCTTGCACGTTTAGTACCCTGTAGACCCGGGTTTTAATCCAGGTGTGGTGACTGCTCTCTCCCGTCGCTGCATATGGTCTCAGAAGTGGGATGGAGTAAGTGAAGGACCCCATAGATGGGTGATGCACTAGTGAGTGGGGGCACCCTGGGATGGGAGAAGTATAGTTGGGGGAAGTGTGAGGGACACCTGTGTGCGTGAAGCACATGGGTGCGTTTTCCGAAGTGGAGGCTAGTGTGACAGAGTACTGCATGATTGAGTATGTGCTCTGACTGCCATGCCAATGATCCTGGCTCTTTGGCTTTGTGATCGAGTTGCACATTTTGTACCCTGTAGACTTGGGTTTGAATCTGGGTGGGGTGACTGCTCTCTCCTTTTGCTGCAGAACATATCAATAACTTATTTTGAATTGCCCTCTCTCATAAAACTGATGGGGAATCCCTTTATTTTTATTTGTTGGCCATCGAGTCAGTTTAGGGACACTCATGCTTAATTGTCTTGTGTGTTTCATGTTTTCTACTTATTGCTGTATGTTTTATAACATTGGTCTGTTTTTTTAATCGTATAACTTTGTACAGCACTTTGTTCAACATTGGTAGTTTTTAAATGTGCTTCATAAATAAATTGACTTCCGACGACATTGCGTTGTTGATTGGCATTTGGATGGTCGGGGTTTTTTTTTTGGTTGGTCGGGTGGGGGTCTTACGCGTTCGCGTCGTGGTCCGTCTTGGAGTCAATTTCTTTTTCTTTTTTTCCCCCACCCCTATTGGCTACTGGGGTTCTTGCCTGCCTGTCGCTGGAGTCGGTGCGGCACGGTTGTGGCGCCCCACTCTCACTAAGAACTACATTCTGTAACAGGCTTATGCACACAAACATATACGCACACATGCAGATACATTCACCCACACGTACACAGACACATACAGTCTCATATATAGACACACACACAAACAAAGGTTGTCCCTGGTAGAATTATTCTTGATGCTTTCTTTCAGTTACTTATTTAAATTAATTGTTATTATTCCAGCTCTCATGGCTGTGCTGTGTTGTTTATTTATGTTGCTTGACTGTTTCTCGTTTTCATTTCTCTCTCAGTTGTCTTCCTATGATAGCTGTTTATTGTTGGTGTTCAGCTGGTTGTCTCTTTGTTTTTGTTTGTTTGTTTGTTTGTTTGTTTGTTTTTCTCCACCCCAAGCCCCCCTCCCCATTCTCTTGCAGGTTTTGTTGCTTTCTGCAATTGGTGTTTCCTTCTGCTATTTCCTGTTGTCCCCACCCCCCATCCCCGTTCTCTTGCAGGTGTTGTCTTTTCTCTGTGATGTCTGTTTGTGTGGCCCGGTGACAAATAAATTTAAATAATTAATAAAACAGACAAAGGAGTATGTTAATACTCTCTTGTTAAAGTAAAATCTGTCTGCAGTCTCCAGCTCCTCATACTCTATACCAGGCTGCCGGACAGGACAGGTTTAAAAATAAATAAATAAATAAATTGACTTGACTTTGTTGCCAATGGTTTTCACCATATTGGAGAACCAATAATATATAAAGAACAACTGTGGCATATTGTGTTTCTACATTAATTCAAGAGTGAGAGGCTTTGTTTTTGTGTTACAATATGTGTATTCATTTATGTTTAAATTATTTTACTTGTTTTCTATGGCTAAACAGGCAGATTATACACACATTTTTTTAGATTAAACACAAAATGGGTTAAGTGTAGATCCAGTACTAGACTGTAAAGACTGAGGTGCAAAATCGATATTCAAAAAAGGAAAAATGTTAGGCTTGCTAAACATCTCCGAACAGGATTAACCAATTCAACAGCACCCACACAAAACATGCACATTCATAGATGATGAAACTAGTGGAATATTATGAGACCAAGTAGCTATAGGAATACTAAATACATTTTCTTACACAGAGAGCAAAGTTCATTATTTATTACCTTCCCTTCGCTGTAATACCATCATATCACAAAATCTGCAGCTGCAACATTTTTTCCAGGTGTCCTGCTGAGACTCAGACTGGCCAAGAGACCCTGATAAATGCTACGCCAAGCTTTCTGCCAACATATGAATCTAGCTAGACCCTACAGTCTGAAAAGTCTCTTGGCTACAT
Organism: Micropterus dolomieu; assembly: GCF_021292245.1. NCBI lineage: Eukaryota > Metazoa > Chordata > Actinopteri > Centrarchiformes > Centrarchidae > Micropterus > Micropterus dolomieu. The sequence goes on along the minus strand of NC_060166.1, from coordinate 22,650,748 downwards.
CAGTACAATACTAATGTTAGATTTGTGCTTATTTTTATCTGGCGTAAGCAGCTTCCGAAAATCTTTCTTCTCACTCATACCCACATTCAGTGTAATTGATGAGTAAGTATAAGGTGAATAAGAAATCCACGATCTTGTAAGGTGTAGCCAATCATCAGTTTGTCAATGGCCTTGTAACCTCTCCCTTACCCTGGTCCAGACCATGCTGTCTCTTTCTTTGAGGCTGAGCAGCAGGTGTCCTTCTGGCGAGAGCTGTGCAGAGAGCTGAGGCAGTCTATAAAGGCAGGAAGTGTTGCAAAGCTCTTCAACAGACACATATCGCTCACACTGGCAGCTGGGGCATCAGGATCAGGCAGATAAGACAAGGGAAAGAAAGACGTACAGCATATAAGGCTACTTACCAGACAATAATACATTTCTTCATTACATCAAATTTTTACATGGCCATTTTTAAAATAGTAATTGACTTATGAAAGTATTTTAAAGGTATTGAAGTTGAATAAAAGATATAATTAACATTCACATGCCCATCTCCACATCCAGAGTTCCTCCATGTGGTCCACAGGTGATGTTACAGGAGTGGAGGGAAGGTGACACACACTCTCTGGATGCAGCCAAACGTACCTGCCCTGTGGCACACCGTCTGTTTGCCTGAGAAACACACACACGGACACACATAGACATAGGTATCTAAAAGAACTTCAAACACACAGACCTTGCCAGTCATTACATCATTCATGATTGAAAACCAGGACAGAAGTATTTCCCCCTATCTTTATATTGATTTCCAAATATTTTGGAAAAAACAAACAAATGTAAAAGTAAAATCATTGCAAACACTTGGAGGAAGTATTTTCTACAGGTTTTGAATTCATTTGTGGTGGTAAACACTGGTGGGGGTGGGGGCGTGGACGGGCTGTTCAAATGCTAATGGGAAACTTCAGCGTCAGACACTTGACAGTTGGCTGCTAAACATCTCTCCAGATTCACAATTTGACTTTAAAGGTGTGTCTGTCCGGCAGACTTTCAATCAATCCACACCTTCGATTGCATTTCATGAAAACTTTTGAAAGAGAAATTGCAAATTCAAATGTCAAAAATTTCCTTTTCGATGGAAGTGAATATATTTGGGTGAACTGTCCAAAGATGGGAAACACTGCGGATATTTGATACAGTAATTGAAAAAAAAAATGTATTTCTGATGTTAAGTCTCCTACTGACCTCAGGCTGGCAGTCCAATTCACTGTCAGAGGTAGAGCTTTTGAAATCCAGTTCATTGTAGAAGACAAAACCAGTTCTGCACAAACATGAACCGTCCGAGTGCTGGAATGCACGGTTCTTACCAATGCAGGTACAAGAAGAAGAACCTAAAGAAACACACATAGCATGCCAATATGACCAACATACTGATTTAGATATTGTCCTGTAAAGATGAACAACTCTTTTCTAACTGTAACATAACTTGGAGAAGATGCCATAAACACATGATTTGATCAGATTAAAGCATTTAATTTGATCTGATTTATCTAGAAACCTCTGATAGCATCTAACCTGCTAGTGAGGTGGAGGAGCTGCCACAGGGAAAGCAGGCCTTTTGAGCAGTCAGGTGGTTAAAGGTGCCAGCTGGACATGGGTGACAGTCATCGAATGTCTCAGCATTAGTGAAGGGACCAAAGGAGCCAGGGGGGCAGGGTATTGGTTGGGTGGATCCCACGGAACAGACATACCCAAGAGGGCAAGGGTTACTCTTGTAGTGGTCGGTACCTGGGAGTTATTTGACATGAAATAACAAATGTTGTCCACGTAAATTGAGTTCTGGAATGATTTATGGTGATGAGTCAAGTACCTGGGGGGCAAAAATATCCCGGTGGACATGGAAGGCATCGTGGGATGGGGGAGAGGTACGGACGATAGGTGCCACCCTCACACACACTACAACAGCTGCTTTTGGATCCTCTGAGCCCACTGGTGTTGACAGGCATGGAACCCCCTTCGCAGGACTTCATGGCTGAGCTGTTGCCTGGGCAGTAGTAGGGAAATGGACAGCTGTGGGGTATAGTAACAGGGTTATTTATAAAGCTTTAACCCACGCCGTATAGTATCAGTCCAAACTCATTTAGCTTTCATCACTTCAACAATTAAAGCCTCTCATTTCCATGTCAATCTTACAAACTTGTTTTCATGCCAGATTTTAGGATACTGGACCTTTCATGCACTCACAGTTGTTTAGGGGTGTGGTAGGAATGGGATCCCTCAGGACAAAAATAACCTTCAGGACAGATTTGAGGCTCAGCAGTCTGAGGTCCACAGTATGAGCCAGCTCTGCACAGCCTCTCTGAGACTGCACCTGGATAATGAAACACTCATTACAGCATCCAACAAAGGTTGAGGTCAAGGGCGACATGGTTGAAGAAACTAGAAGACCTTTTGTCCCTCATCCAAGAGACTTCTTCAGTTCTGACTGACTGGTAGGGAAACTCAGCTATTAACTATGACCTGGATGACAGACCTTCACAGACATCTTGCTAATCATTTTGGGATGAACACTCTTAGATTGGTACGGGAGTATGAAGGATAGCCAGGAAAATTGTAGACTACAGAAACCACCTAAGATTTTACCTGAGATGCCGACAACACAAAATCATACCCAACAGCCTACACTTACGCTCCACAATGAAAGGACACATAGCTGATATAATCTTAGAGAAAGCACAACACCAGTTATTGAATGAGAGAGTGAGACAGATCCATTTCACCATTGAAGCCCTGAATAAGGAATCAGACAACTTACACCAAAAACTGGAAACACATCTGCCGAGTACAGTACTGGAAAAGGTCATGGATTTCATCAAGAAAGCACAGCTATCTCAACACAACAAGAGCAAGGAAAGACAGACCAAAAAATTCCAAAACCTACAGGCAAGAGCCAGCAACGCAAACAAAAATAAGGAGAATTGTCTTGCAGGAGTAAGGACGACAACCCCACAAACTCATATGAGACACTGAGGCGGGACCCAACCAGCTGGTACATGAAAAAGGCCATAGAATGTCTACAACTACTTTAGAAAGAAAACGCCATCACCTGGGAACAATATTACTGTCTGTATCCCGGAGAAGCCATTCCTTGCATATATGGACTACCCAAAATACACAAAGAAGGAGCCCCACTCAGGCCTATTATCAGCAGCATCAACTCGGTCACCTGCAACCTTGCCAAACACATATCTTAGCCCCTTTGGTTGGTAACACGACCCACCACCAGAACTGTAAATTGCTCGACCTCTGTTTAAACGCCACCTATTTCCAGTACAACAGAGGATTCTACAGATAAAAACATGGTTGTGCCATGGGCTCACCAGTGTCACCCATTGTAGCTAACATCCTAATGGAAGAAGTGTAGGGAAAAGCCCTCAACTCCTTCAGAGGAAAGGCACCGAGCCACTGGTATAGGTATGTGGATATTAAAACCCAGGAAGTGCAAACCTTCACAGAACACATCAACTTCGTGGACAGTAACATCAAGTTCACACAAGAAGATGTCCACAACAACAGTTTGGCGTTCCTAGACTGTGCTGTACACACTGAAGAGGACAGGAGCCTGCAAATTGGGGTTTACAGGAAACACACACATACGGACCAATACTTACTTTTTGATTCCCACCACCCACTGGAACACAAGCTATGAGTCATCAGAACCCCGCACCACAGAGCGAACCACATACCAACAAGTGCAGAAGCCAGACAAGGAACAGAACCGCCTGAAGAGGGCACTTACAGCCTGTGGATACCCTAAATGGACCTTTGTGAACAGCCACAAAATCCAGAAAGAAGACCAACACTACAGGGGATGAGGAGAAGGAGGTCAAACACAACAACATTGTGATTCCATATGTGTCTTGAGTTTCAGAGAAACTAAAGAGGATTTTCAGCAAACACCACATCCCTGTGTTTTTTAAACCCAGGAACACGCTAAGACAGATACTGGTACACCCCAAGGACTGCACATCCAAACACAAGAAAAGCAATCTAGTGTATGCGGTCCAATTCAGTGAGGAATGCACAGACCTATATATTGGGGAAACTAAACAACCACTACACAAACGCATGGCTCAACACAGAAGGGCCAACTCCTCAGGTCAAGACTCAGCAGTTTATTTACATCTGAAGGACAGAGGACACTCGTTTGAGGATCACCAGGTGCACATTTTAGACAGAGAAGATGGATGGTTTGAAAGAGGTGTCAGGGAAGCCATTTACACCCGGGTTAAGAAGCCGTCGCTGTAGAGAGGAGGGGGTCTACGCCACCACTTATCCCCCACTTACAATGCTGTCCTTTCCTCCCTTACCATGAAACTAAACAAGCATTTCCTTTTGGCCTCAGGTGAAGATACCAACGATGGTCGTTCAGACTTGGCCAAGGGTGGTTCCAACGACTATGACGACTGTCATTACCACAGCCAGGAGCACTAACCAGCGGTATCGATGATCCTAGCTAACTATTTAACCACGGAGGTTAATAGAGTTTCACTACCAGTCAGTCAGAAGTGAAGAAGTCTCTTGGATGAGGGACGAAACGTCTTCTAGTTTCTTCAACCAAGTCCAGTCGCCCTTGACCTCAACCATTGTTGGGTAACTATGACCTGGATGACTGAAAACCTTCACAGACACTCATTACAGCAGAACATCATTATGCTCTTTTGGGAGAAAGGTATTTATTAAAAATAAAAAACTCAAAGTAATCACATCTAATACAGAATCTAATATACTGTGCAAATAAATTGTTGATAAACCTACCCATAGGACATTGATAAGAGGCCCTGCAGGGGATTCCCTCCACATTGGGTTTTCCTGTAGCCCAAGGATCTGGGCAGAAGGTACCCCCTGCACAGGGTTCACACTGGCTGGGTGCAGCAGCTCCAGGAAGGGGCCTTTTGGTACCTGCTGGGCAGAAGATGGGGGGTCCAGACCCACTGCACCAGAAACCAGGTGGGCAGGGACTGTTGGAGTAGTCTGTAAGCCCTGGAAAATAACAGTCGTCTGAAAAACCTATTCATCACTTCACACACAATAACCAAAGTAGAAATACATTTGCTGCATCATCACCCACACACATTGAGTGAGACTATAAATGAAAAAAAATTAAGATTAAGCTTATCAAAATTACTCCTACATAAGTGAAGTTCTTTGCTGCTCATTATTTAAGAAGTCTTCATTTATGCATACAAAGAACCAGAAGGTGAGGGGGAGACCATCTGCTGGAAATCAACCATTAGATAAAGAAACAACATGGTTTCAATTTTTCAATTTTTTAAAATTTTAAGCATTTTTGAGGAAGATAAGAAACAAAAATTCTTTGTAAATACACCACTCAATCATTATTGTAGCCTTGGGTGTCTAGGTTTTAAATTCAGTGTCTTCAAACACATTATACCTCTTTCACTCTTATCGCAAGCACAGACTCAGGAACTGGTATAATAGTGTGCATACATACTGAAATTAATACAACCTAGAAAGGCAATGTTCTTTGAACTGTCCTTGCAAATGTAAATTCAAACCCACCAGAGAGAGGAGTATAAAGGTGTGTTTTACACTTTATTAAAAAGTAGGTACAGGACACAGCAGAATGAAACGGGGCAAAAAAACACACATGCAATGATTCACACCTGTGCTGTTACAGTGTGAGCCAGGAGGGCACGGCAGGCAGTCCCCCTTGCTGCCTGCTCCAGGGGAATCACGATAGGTGTACAGAGGACATGGCCTGGGTCCTGTCCCTCCACTGAAGTCACTGCCAGGCAGACCATCACAGTAATGACCAACCGGACAGGGATGAAGGATTTGGTCTCCTGCAAACAAATCCAAACATTTTAGGAAGACATTTTTATGGTCACAGTGTTTTATATCACATTTGTTACACTTAGTTGAGGAATTTATTTCAATGCTTAAAAGATTCCTTTAAAGGATAATCAAGCGCTTTCCCCAGGCTACATTTCTAAACTGTTAACCCTTAATGAGCCCAGGCTCAGTGATTATTAGCCTGTGGTTTTAGCTGTAGCCTCAGTTCTAGGATCCTGCTGGTATCTACTTCTATCTACTATCTACAGTTTATACATGCGACAGATAATGAGTTAACTACCTGCTAGGATAGCAGGCAAGCAGCATGCTGCTTCCCAAACATGAGGATTGCAAACTGCTCATCTAGGCCAAGGAAGAAAAAAAATATATTTTTACTGTCAGGGCTCCCAAACTATACAGAGTTCTTCCTACTTTGATTGTCTGAATCATTGTCTCAGACTCATCCATTTTCCTTTTCATCACTCCTCAAAAAAAACATGTTAAAAAAAAAAGGCCTCTTCATAATTTAAACTTCATCCCACATTTTTACCCTGCAAATTGGATTACAGCATCTCCAAAAACACCACTCAAACATAAAGACCAATATCAGCTCATACCAGGTTTACACCAATGCTGAGGTGGGCAGGGTAAACAGTCCTGTAGGCTGGCACCTCCTGGGGAGCTTCTGACAGTGTTTGCAGGACACAATTCAGCCTCCTCTGCGCCCTCAGGACAGTAAAAACCTGGAATAAAGAACACTTTATTTTAAATATTTAAACAACAAAATGGTTAACTCTGCAAGCTGAACAGAACAAATCTCAAAGGTGAAAGAATAAAGTGTGAAAATGTGTATATTGGACTGAATATCAATTATTGGTAGCATTTATTTATTTATTTTAAGAATTGATGTATTATACCTGGTGGACACAGTCCAGCACACTGCATGCCCCATTGGCACTGGGTCAAGTTAGACATTGGTCCAAGAGGGGTGAAATCTGCACTCCCAGAAACACAAAGATACCCAGCAGCACACATACCCTGGATCCTACCAGCCCTGAAGAAAACATACAAACCGCTAAATTAATCTACAAAACCACAAGACTGCATATGCACAGAAACACATATACACACATACACAGAAGAACATTTAGAGAACACTCAAATATATGCTTCATTTGATAAATAGAATGACAATTACATAATTCCTAACATCTTCACCTCCAATATTCATATCTACATTCATTATATTTATGCATATGAAGCTGTTAATTTGGCTGTTCAGTGGACCGTGTCTCTTGAACATGATATACTCATGCATTCAGCTAATTATGAGTATAATTAAAGCAGAGATGAGCATGAGTGTAATTGTGGGTCTGTCTGTGTACATACCTGTGTATGTTTATTGGATGTATGTGTAAGAGTGTGAGATTAGCGCACATTTGAAAGTTTGTGCATGCATACATTAGGGGTGTGATGCATTCAGTGTACCTGCAGAACTTTCCTGGAGGACAGGGTAAACACTCTCTCTCGTCTTGTAGCCCTCCATGGCTTGAATGAGTATATGTTCCATTAGGACAGGGCTGAGGCACCATGGTGCCTGAAAAACCAAAGATGCAGTAGGACAGAGACAGACAGTGTGATTTATTCTATTGTAATTACTGCAATATGTTTTATATCTTTGCACACATTTCTCAGTTTTGTGTTTATTTAAAACATGAAACTGAGACATTTTGTGTTTTTTTTTGATGGTTTATAAGAATGAATTTCATTAATTGGCATTCACCGTAGTCAAAATTGTCCCTTTACAGTACCTGCAGGGCAGAATGAGTGTGGTGGGCAGGGCCATGGCTCTCCCACTATGGCCTCCTCACAGTAGAATCCAGGTCGGCATGGGATGCAGTTATCTGAGCCAGGGTTTGGCTGGTACTCTCCTGTGGGACAAGGCAGGGCCAGGGCAGAGCCTTCTGGACAGTAGTGACCCTACAAGAAGAAGAGGCGCCTCTGAGGGGTGGAATTCAATTCAGCAGGACATTAATACTAAACAGCATGGCACAAGCTTCTCTAGGAGAGATATTGTCAGGAAAACAATACAAATAATGGAAAAGGGGAGGGTAGGGACAGGAATTCAGTGGAAGAGAGGGAACACAGAGAGAAAGTGAATGAATGAGTATTTGAATAACCCTTACCTTGGGACAGAGGAAGGCATATGGAGTGGTTGAAGAGAAGTCAAATGGGCAGTAGAAACCAGCAGCACAGGGGCCACTGGGGTTTGCGAGACCTTCAGTGGCGCAATAGTGACCTGCAGGACAGGCAGAGCAGCTCTCCATGGACACACCTCCTGTGACAAGAGGACAACAGATAACAGTGACGTAATACAGTGATGCACATAAGACAAACACAGAACAAGATATTCAATTCATCTAACAGAAAAAGCCATTTCGTGACGAATGTAAATAGTAGATGTACCGTTGGTGTTGCGAATGCTGCCAAGAGGGCATGGAATTGGGGAGAGGCACCCTGCTGGACAGTAGTGGCCCACGGGGCACGGGCCATTCCGGGGGAAGTTGTCAGAGCTTTGCGGTGTTGGCTCCGTGGCGCCACCTTGGCAGAAATAACCCTGCAAACAAGAACCTAGACAAAACACAAATACACGATCACATTTTCTCACTTAGCTGACATTTTTATCCAAAGTGACTGTAGGGGTTAAGTGTCTTGGGGACACATTGGTGGTGTTGCAATGGGAATCAAACCCGGTTGTCTTACACCAAAAGCATGTGTCTGTTGTCTTTTCCAGTGCACCACATGCCCCCCCCACCCACCATCCAATATGGTTATCTGTTAATAAATGGTTTAAGTAGTATTAGGTTGTGTACATTTTGCTAAAAGGCTAACATAATGTCACCAAATATCTTTGTGTCTGGTCACCTTGTGGTGTTGAGGCTCCATTTGAGCTACAGTATACTCCAGAGGGACAAGGTGTGCAGACAGACAGAGAGTGGGCTCCCGGCTGGGTGCTGAAAGTCCCTAAAGGACAGGGCTGAGGCAGGGCAGTCCCAGCAGGACAAAAATGACCTAGGAAGAGAGCAATTATTGGTTTATCAATACTGCAGAATTAGAAATTGGACCACTGGACAGTATTTCTGCTATATTTAAAAAGGCAAGATCTCAAACGTGGATTCAAAGTTTATTTTCACTATCCTCACCAGCTGGGCATATAGACGGCTCTTGAGTGGCTGAGGAGGAACACATGGTCCCTTTGGGGCAAATTATGCAGTGGGCTGCTCCAGGCGCAGGACTGTAAGTGCCAGGCTCACAGGGCACCTCACTTGCAGAGCCAACAGGACAGCTATGGCCAGCGGGACAGAGGTAGCCATGGGAACCATCAGACAGGGTGGAACTGGAACTGCCACCCAAGCACACATACCTGTTGGCATAAACAGGGACAACAAGCCTCATATCACAAATATTGCCACAAGCTGCCATTGTAGGGGTTGAACAGTGAGGTATTATTGTTTCCCTTTTTTGGTTTAAATTTTATAAAACTAGTGAAAGTCTTGAAAATAGGTCAGAATAGGTCACTTCAAATTTCAAATAAAGGTTGTTGATTTTGCAATGGTCAATTAAGTTGTCGGGAAGAGCACAGCTCCTAGGATGTGCCCCACAAAGTATTTAGTTATGAAGGTTTTCAGTGAGCAACATTTCCATTTATTGTGACTGTATTTGACTGCATTTTGACAACCTGATTTGATATATTGACACTGAAATTAGTGCATTTAAGAGTTCACTACATTTAAAAATTGCTTAATTAATCACATTTAATTTAATGAAAGCCTAACCAGCTAGACTTAGTTATCATTTAGTGATAAATAATCCCAAGAATGCTTAACCATTGGCATATTTTTATTAATAAGGCTATTCTTGGTTTGCTTCCATCTTACCTATGGCCCCACTTCCTTCAGAAAAGTTTCGGAAGATATTGTCTTCACTCCCAAAAACTATTCCTACTATCTATCCCTAAAATCCGTACTGACTTGGGAAAATTGGCGTTTAAGTATGCTGCTCCTTCTGCTCGGAATCAGTTGCACAATTACTTGAATCTTTGGGAGCTGGTCTCACTGTGTGCATTTAAAGTAATTCTAAATGACTCAGAGGCAGGCACATCTGGCTGTAGATGTTCTGACTGATTTATATTGCCCCTGTTTGACCCCTGATGACTTATGAAGAATATTGATGAACGAATGATTTTTTTTATATTTTTTATATTTTATGATCCTGTAATTTATTTTCATTGCAAATTGTTATATGTCTGCAACCCTGTTAATTGTGCCTGTCACACTGTGTGCCTGTCTGCTATGTTCAGCTTTCTGGGAGTTTTGGTTGTTTGGTCAGTTCAGTATCTATTGTTATATAGTCTGTTGTCTGAGTTTGTCTGTGTTGTTCTGTTATCTTGTCTCCTTTAGCCACTCTGTGTTATTTGTTCGTCCCCTGTTTGTTTTGTTGCTAACGTCTTACGTTTAGACTTAGTTTATAGTTCGCTTGCTACCTAGTGTGCTTCCTCTACCTGATGTTATTGTTTATCTGGTTATGATCTGTCAGTTGGTGTTTAGCGGTGTTTTGGTATTTTCCTTATTTCTGATCTGATCCATGTTTAGTGGATCCTGTTTCCTGGTTGGTCCTATCTCTGTTCCCTACCCTGTTCTGTTTAACAGTTGGTCCATGTTTTCTCTGTTGGGGTTTTGTTCCTTGTCTTGTGTTCTCTGTTTAGCCTTGTTTATTCCATGGTTCATTTGCATGCTCAGTTTTGCTCACTTAGCATCTGTGCTGTCTCTGATCTTTGGTTCAGTCTTGCATTTTAGTTCTGTGACTTGAGTTAATGTCTTTGTGTTTACTCCTAGCTTCAGTCTGTTTTCCCTGTTGGTTGTAGTTTATTTGTGATCTGTCTGCTTGTGTCTGAATGAGTTTGTTATATTATTCTGTTCTGTTACTTCTTATTTTGACATGGCCTATGTTTAGTGTTCAGTAACTTGTGTTATGTCTGTTCCCCCTCAATAATCTCCCTGCCTACTAGTCTCCCTGTTTTCCCCTGCTGTCTCTCTGCCTGCCTCTGTCTCGTTAGTCTCATGTCTCTCACCTGTGTATCCCCTCCCAGCTCGTTAACACCGTGTATATATGCTTGCTTGTTTCCCCTCAGTCTTTGTCTGGTCAGTGTTGTATGATGTGTGTTCTGCAAGTTGCTGCATTACCTGTTCTGCTTTTTGGATGTTGCTATTTTCTACTGCCTGTGAGTTTTGTCTGTTGCCTTGGATTAAAATCCCCTGAACTGTGTGTCTGCTCTCTAGTGTCGTGCATTTGGGCTCTTTCCTGCTTTGCATTCACCGAACCCTGACAGTGCCGCTGCCTGTCTTGGCCAGGATGCTCTAGTAAAAGCGTTTTAATCTCAATGAGACTTTTCCTTGTTAAATCAAGTTATTAGAATAAGACACACTAAAGTGCTACAGGTGCTGTGAAGTGGATTTTATCTCTGAGTAGGTATTGCAAGAGCATAATGCAACCAAATGCAACAGTTAAGTGTTTTAAGTGTGGATCTTGTCGTTCTGAAGACATCTGCTCCCTCTCCTGCTGAGACTCAACAGACTCTTATGTAAAAGACATCTGCTGTCCTCAATTATCAGTCTGATTTTTGTAGTGTACGTGTATACTGGCTTGCAATTCATTTTTGAACACAAGATATCTTGCTGGCATCTTGGACGGGTCCCTTGAATCCATGTCAAAATCCTATGCATAAATCCATAACTACTTTCAAGGAACAAGGTGCAAACACCTTGCATTAGACATTAGGAGACTGAAAGAGGGAGAAAATAATAGAAAAAAATTCAGGTAAGATGAGAACAGTCAAGTGAGCAACATAAATAATACCTATTATTGTCAAAATAAAATGGTGTGTGCGTCCACACTCAGAGGGTGGAGATTTGACACCGAAAAAGCAGAAGAGCAGAAACATTTACCCAGCATTACATGGGAGAGCATCTGAGAGCTCTGCTATTGCAGGCCTGTCACAAACTATTCCAGAGGGGCAGGGTGGGCATTCGTCATCTCCCTTCAGTCCCCGGGAAATAGAAAGAGAGCCTTTAGGGCAGGGGAGTGGATAGCCAGTGCCAGAGGGGCAGTAGTGGCCAGAAGGACAAAGATAGCTTCTGGTAGAATTGCCCTGAGAAAAGGGAGAAAAAATAAAAACAAGTTAACATTAATGAGATTTGTACATTTGATCCCAAATGCACTAACGCAGGGAAAGCTTGTGGAGTGACCAAAATGGGGAACAGAAATTTATTCAGTGAAGTTCATGGTAAACACACAGTTAGACTTTACTATTTCTTGTGCACCAGCGGAAAGTGCGACAGTGGCGACAGAGAACAAGATCACCTGATATTCAGTAGAGTTAGGGCTGGTTGATCCAGCAGGACAATAGTATCCTGCTTCACAAAGTCCTGTTGGCTGGGACAGACCAGGTTGAGAGCAGAACATTCCTGCAGGAAACAACAACAGAATAAATAATCATAAAATAAATGTCACACACTGAATTTAATCTGTTTTTTTAAATTCAATTAGGGGTTAAATTATTATGAAGTAATTGTCTTTCTTTAAGGGTAATATTACACAGATTTCAGGTAAGCCAAAGGTGACAGCCTGTGACTCTCCAGAACAAATAAATCAAACAAAGTGGTCCATCTCCTAGGTAAGATTAGATTAGATTTGATTTGATTCAAACAGACTGGCTGGCACTCTTTAGAAGGTGTTGTATGTGACTTAAATGAGTGTTGTATGTGACTTAAATGACACAACGTGAATTAGGTTAACTTAAGTAAGCATAGCATCCTTGTTTTGAACCAATTCCCAATAGAATCTTCATACATGCATAGATGGGTGAATAACCTTATTTGGACACACAATGAATCTCTGTAGGTTTAGGAAGGATAAATATTCCCCGATAGTAAGTATCCTTCAGATTTGTTTTGGTACTACACTGTTTTTTCAGTATGTACTGCTGATGCCTTTGTCTCCCAGCTGTGCTTCAAGAAATCTTGCTGCTTAAGACATCCTGAGTTTTCTGAAGATATGTCAGTTAAGGTCACATCAAATTTCAAATGAAGGTTTTTACAATTATTGGTTTTGTAAATTCTGTTCTGAGGAAGAGCACAGCTCTAAGGGTGTGTCCTGAAAAGTACTTAATTATGGATGATGTTCAATGAGCAACATTCCCGTTTATAATGACTGTATTTGACTGCATTTTGAAAACCTAATTTGATATATTGACGCTGAAATTAGCACATTTTATTCAGGAGAGTTCACTTAATTTAAAAATTGCTTAATTAACCAAATTTAATTTAATGAATGTCTAACCAGCCAGACTTAGTAATCAGTTAGAGATAAATAATCCCAAGAATGCCAATACTGACAATTAAAACAGTTTTAAATACACCACAGAGTATTTCATGATAATGCAGTTACTGTAACACTTAGGGTTACACATTAAAATTATACTTACTTACACTTCTAATTAGAAAGAAACACCATCGGCTGCTAAGTATAGCATTAATACATTCTTCATCAATAAGCATTACATAGCTCAAAAGAATTTCCTATTATGTAGAATAAAACACAAATCTTTCCATACCAGCAGGGCAGGGCAGGCAGGCATCAGGACTGAAGGCTCCAAGCTGGCTCTGCACAGTCCCAGGTGGGCAAGGGAACTCCAGTCCTATGGTCAGTCCTGGAGGACAGTAGTATCCAACAGGACACAGTGCAGGCTGTATAGTACCTTCAACTGAGCCACACCAAGAAGAATAAATAAACACAGATGACATCTGATGACACCAATTAAATGAACATCATTTCCACAACATTGGAATGTCTAAAGTTATTGACTTTGATGGCCTTAACAAACATGTTTTTGGCCATATCAAGAATTAATGAAGCAGTTATGACAAACATTCAAACCATGTCATCACTTCAACTTTACTGTGACATCATAATATCCTGAAAATTTTTTGGGCTATTATACAACACCATAACTCAGGCACAGAAGGGGAGATTGGACCATATTGGAGTGCGCCTAGCTAATGATGATATGTGAGCGAGTGAGCTTCACCTATAGCTCAAAGAGAGGCTTTGCATCTAAAAATGCCAGAAGAAAACAAAAGCAGCATATTGTGTAGCTATACTTTAAAACAATCCTTCTTTACATTGTAATCAAGTACATGTGTACCTGTTTTGCCAACACATCTATGATAATCCTTCATTTATCAGTTCAACAATGAATATTTCACTGGTAACATACATATGTATCATCAATATAATGATAACTTCCATTTAGCCAAAAATACACATACTTTCTATTCAATTCCTTCTGAGTATTTACTACAAATATTATGAGTTTGTACAGACATGGAGGTAAACTGAAACTATGCTGGTTGGCGGAGGCATTCAACCTTGGGCGGTAATTCTAGATGTATTGGCTCTGCTTCAATTATTAAAACCATGTTCTTCCCAGAATGACTTTGGAAAATCCCAGAGAATCGGTGTGAATTTCTTGCTTTCATTAAAAAGTGAACATATGGGCTTGTAAATATTTGGCTAGCTAGCCAGTGATTAGTGTCCTTTCAACATGTCTGTGATGATAGCTGTGTACCTTATTAAAATAACTTAAAAAAACATGTCCTGTGGCTGTCCTGCATGCTAATCTATTGTGACTACTGCTGGAAAATAAATCTATCTATACCCCCCACAGATTTCTCTCTGTAGTGGTGGTGATGGAGTAGCGGATAAGGCTCATACCTTTGGTGTGAGAGACCCGGGTTTGAATCCACTGTGAGACACCAATGTGTGCCTGAGCAAGACACTTAACCCCTACTTGCTCCAGTGGCGTGCGACCTCTGTCGTATATAGCAATTGTAAGTCGCT
>NC_060166.1:22512534-22635858 GCF_021292245.1 Micropterus dolomieu | reverse complement strand
TTTCAGGTAAGCCAAAGGTGACAGCCTGTGACTCTCCAGAACAAATAAATCAAACAAAGTGGTCCATCTCCTAGGTAAGATTAGATTAGATTTGATTTGATTCAAACAGACTGGCTGGCACTCTTTAGAAGGTGTTGTATGTGACTTAAATGAGTGTTGTATGTGACTTAAATGACACAACGTGAATTAGGTTAACTTAAGTAAGCATAGCATCCTTGTTTTGAACCAATTCCCAATAGAATCTTCATACATGCATAGATGGGTGAATAACCTTATTTGGACACACAATGAATCTCTGTAGGTTTAGGAAGGATAAATATTCCCCGATAGTAAGTATCCTTCAGATTTGTTTTGGTACTACACTGTTTTTTCAGTATGTACTGCTGATGCCTTTGTCTCCCAGCTGTGCTTCAAGAAATCTTGCTGCTTAAGACATCCTGAGTTTTCTGAAGATATGTCAGTTAAGGTCACATCAAATTTCAAATGAAGGTTTTTACAATTATTGGTTTTGTAAATTCTGTTCTGAGGAAGAGCACAGCTCTAAGGGTGTGTCCTGAAAAGTACTTAATTATGGATGATGTTCAATGAGCAACATTCCCGTTTATAATGACTGTATTTGACTGCATTTTGAAAACCTAATTTGATATATTGACGCTGAAATTAGCACATTTTATTCAGGAGAGTTCACTTAATTTAAAAATTGCTTAATTAACCAAATTTAATTTAATGAATGTCTAACCAGCCAGACTTAGTAATCAGTTAGAGATAAATAATCCCAAGAATGCCAATACTGACAATTAAAACAGTTTTAAATACACCACAGAGTATTTCATGATAATGCAGTTACTGTAACACTTAGGGTTACACATTAAAATTATACTTACTTACACTTCTAATTAGAAAGAAACACCATCGGCTGCTAAGTATAGCATTAATACATTCTTCATCAATAAGCATTACATAGCTCAAAAGAATTTCCTATTATGTAGAATAAAACACAAATCTTTCCATACCAGCAGGGCAGGGCAGGCAGGCATCAGGACTGAAGGCTCCAAGCTGGCTCTGCACAGTCCCAGGTGGGCAAGGGAACTCCAGTCCTATGGTCAGTCCTGGAGGACAGTAGTATCCAACAGGACACAGTGCAGGCTGTATAGTACCTTCAACTGAGCCACACCAAGAAGAATAAATAAACACAGATGACATCTGATGACACCAATTAAATGAACATCATTTCCACAACATTGGAATGTCTAAAGTTATTGACTTTGATGGCCTTAACAAACATGTTTTTGGCCATATCAAGAATTAATGAAGCAGTTATGACAAACATTCAAACCATGTCATCACTTCAACTTTACTGTGACATCATAATATCCTGAAAATTTTTTGGGCTATTATACAACACCATAACTCAGGCACAGAAGGGGAGATTGGACCATATTGGAGTGCGCCTAGCTAATGATGATATGTGAGCGAGTGAGCTTCACCTATAGCTCAAAGAGAGGCTTTGCATCTAAAAATGCCAGAAGAAAACAAAAGCAGCATATTGTGTAGCTATACTTTAAAACAATCCTTCTTTACATTGTAATCAAGTACATGTGTACCTGTTTTGCCAACACATCTATGATAATCCTTCATTTATCAGTTCAACAATGAATATTTCACTGGTAACATACATATGTATCATCAATATAATGATAACTTCCATTTAGCCAAAAATACACATACTTTCTATTCAATTCCTTCTGAGTATTTACTACAAATATTATGAGTTTGTACAGACATGGAGGTAAACTGAAACTATGCTGGTTGGCGGAGGCATTCAACCTTGGGCGGTAATTCTAGATGTATTGGCTCTGCTTCAATTATTAAAACCATGTTCTTCCCAGAATGACTTTGGAAAATCCCAGAGAATCGGTGTGAATTTCTTGCTTTCATTAAAAAGTGAACATATGGGCTTGTAAATATTTGGCTAGCTAGCCAGTGATTAGTGTCCTTTCAACATGTCTGTGATGATAGCTGTGTACCTTATTAAAATAACTTAAAAAAACATGTCCTGTGGCTGTCCTGCATGCTAATCTATTGTGACTACTGCTGGAAAATAAATCTATCTATACCCCCCACAGATTTCTCTCTGTAGTGGTGGTGATGGAGTAGCGGATAAGGCTCATACCTTTGGTGTGAGAGACCCGGGTTTGAATCCACTGTGAGACACCAATGTGTGCCTGAGCAAGACACTTAACCCCTACTTGCTCCAGTGGCGTGCGACCTCTGTCGTATATAGCAATTGTAAGTCGCTTTGGATAAAAGCATCAGCTAAATGAATAAATGTAAGGTAAATGTATGATTGTTGAATGTAGTAAAATGCTCTTGCTCTTCTTGCTTAAGATAACTCTAGAAAAGGCCATGTTTCCCACCTGGACAGTAGTATCCACGGGTACAGGTGGTGCAGTTGTGTTGATGTATGTTGCCTGTTTCAGAGCTAAATGTTCCTGCAGGACAAGGCATGGGGACTGGTGTTCCTCTAGGACAGAAGAAACCAGCTGGGCACAGAGCTGTGTCTGCTCTGCTAGAGCCCCAGCCACAATAAAACCCTGCCCAGCAATCACCTAGCACAAAAGGGAAAACCACAAGTTCAAATGAAGGATTTAATCTTTGCAATGTATCAAATCAGCCAAAATTGCATAGAAATTGCAAGAAATTACTGAGAAACCTAAACATACACACTTATTCTATCTACCTGCACTTAATCCCTGTTGGCAGAAAATCCCAGGTGGGCAGAGAGATCCAGTTCTGTTGTCAGTTGGGTTTGGCACTGTGGCACCCATCAGGCAAAGAAATCCGGCAGCACAAGGTCCTGAAGTCTCAACCAAACCTTCAGATCCACAAAACTGACCCGCTGGACACATTAGGCACTCACCTGCAAACACAGATTGACAGCTTTGATCTCAGTCCAAACAGCAAAACAAGCTACTTGCCAGGTGAGCTCAATTGTGTCTCTTAGACTCTGTCAATGTCTTAAAGCAAACTAAACTGAGGAAGATAATTTAAAGAAAATATGCTTTGTTTCACAAGTCTTGAAATTATAAATAATTTACTCTCCTAATCAGTCTTTATTTCTAGTCTCTATTTACTATTTTATACATTTTCACAAAAAGCCAGACAAGTGCACCTGATCTCTTTTCTCTGGGTTTTTACCTGTGGTGGTGAGACCCTGGTTGGGGCTGTAGGTGCCTTTGGGGCAGGGGAGAGGCTGACTGTTTGGACTCTCCCTAGGACAGACGTAGCCAGCTGGGCAGGGCAGAGGGCTGATGGGGCTGGGACTTAGGGACTGGCAGTGGAACCCAGGAGGACAAGCATTGCACTCTCTTTGGCCTGATAAATCCTGGAACCAGCCTGGCAAGGACATTTACAGTAACAGTGAAGACATCTTCAAAGAGGGTGAGGGAAATTGTACAGCTAAAATAAAAGTCAGTTTGGCTCTTTACCAAGAGGGCATGGTTTGCAGTCATCTTTGCCTTTTCCTCCAGTTGCATTTTGGTATGAGCCAGCTGGGCAGGGTGAGGGTACACTGCTGCCCTCTGCACAGTAGTGACCTGCTGGACAAACACCTCCAGATACACTTGACATTGGAGTAGCAATCTGGGATCCCTCTAAACAGTAGAAACCTGGAGAGAATCACTTCAATAAGTGTTTGTTAAAGCTTCACTTTTATATTAACTAGGATTATGTATCATGCAACATAACTAAATTCCCTGTCTTATTTCAGACCTGGCAAGCAGGGTCCAGAGACTCCAGAGAGGCCGGTCTCTGAACAGTAGAAGCCAGGACTGCAGTTGCGACACTGAGACTCATCCATAAGCCCGCTCTGCTCACTGTCAAAAGATGTGAACATTTGAATAACTATAAACCGCAGTAGTAGTCAAGTGATAGAATGTAATTATTAAAGGATAACACTTCAGATTACATCTCCTGTTTTATCACTCTGTTATATTTTAGTAAGCATTACCTGCTTCAATGTCTGCAGATTTCATTACATAAGTACAATGTTTAGTCACCACATACTGTAATACTGTAAGATCAGTGTAGTTTTAGAATTCAAATCATCTTACTTTATTGTCTTATAAAAATTTGTCTGTGGTAATTAAAGATATGAGGAAGATGTAATTGAAAGATACAGAAATATGAACCTGAATGTTCCTTTTGGGCATGGTTTTGGTACAGATGTCCCCACAGAGCAGAAGAAGCCAGGAGGGCATGGGAATCCAGTCAGACTTTCAAGTGGTGAAGGTGCAGAGGCCCCCCCAATACAAACAAACCCTGCAGCACATGGCCCACTGGGGGAAGTCCTCCCTTTAAACAAATAGCATCCAAGCAAGTTTTTAATCACCCTAACAGGGTAGCCATTTCCCTCCAATTGATTATAAATACACCACTAAATTTATGCTGCAGCTCTCTGCAAGATAGATATATTTGTGAGAAATACACAAAAGTAACTGATAGGGTCAGAGGAGTGGGTGCATTGTACCTGTTCCTTTACAGTACATCCCAGGGTCACACAGTGAGCATTGCCATTCCGCAACCAGCCCTGACATGTTTCCGTAGGTTCCTGCTGGACAGGGATGTTGATTTGCTGATCCACTGGGACAATAATGTCCTCTCTCACATGGAATTGGAAGGGTCATTCCTGATGTACAGATACAGTATAAATAGATTTATGAACCCCTAGCTGCTAAAGGCTTTGTCACCCAACAATTTGTCAATCCATCAGCTTTACCTTCATCTTGACAATAGGTACCAGCAGGGCATGTCTCGCAGCTGCCCTGGCCTTGTTTTAGCTGGTAACTGCCTGGAAGGCAAGCTGTCTGTCTGACACTGCCCTGGAGCAACCATTAAATAGATTTTATTAGACTTTATATCAGGGGAATAACATGCACCATCAGGTTTAATCATGCTGCAACAATAACAGTAGAGACATAGCACAGGAAGAGGACTTAGACAGTTGAGAAAAACATCAGTTGACTTATAGTATGCAGTAATGCACACACAGAGACATCACACACTATTCAGCAACGATGACTGACAGTAGCTTGAAGGCTAATACTAGATGGATGACCTTCTCACAACAATGTCCCGCTGAGCAGACATGTTGTTGTGGTCTCTCAGAGCTCTGTCCCTCAGGACAGTAGTAGCCTTCTGCACACTGGCCACTTGGCTCAGCTCTTCCTCTCTGGTGGCAGTAGTGACCTGCAGGACACAGCTGACAAGCCTCGACTGTAGCCCCACCAAGAGAACCTGACAGATAGCAGACAGTATACATATCAAATGGAAATGAAATATTTAAAGTATTTAAAGTATTGAATTGTTTGGTGTTTTAACTATGCAACCATGTGTACACAGTGTTTGTTGACTTGAAAAAATCACCAAATCACTTTGTAAGTTGATGTAATGAAAGCATTAAAATAGATAACAATGTTAATGTGATACAAAGTGCATACCTATTCCCTCATCAGTTTCTAATTCATAACCACACAAAGGAGATACAACACATTTTAATAGGATTCTACTTGTCCGCCGCGAGACAAGAATACTATTACATGATTAAATCACTTTGTGACTGAAATTATTCATAGGCGCCCAGGGGAAAGAAAAAAACCTTCACTGGAAGTTTTCAAATTTCTCTGCATCACTGAATTGCAAAGATAGACACCAGTTCATGTAAGGACATTAGCATGAAAAACTGACAATGTGTGCAACAAAGAGGATTAGATGTTTCGCAGTTTAGTATTGTGTCAGATAACTCATTCATCTTTAATTCATGACTGAAAAAGGGGGGTCGATTACTGACT
Source organism: Micropterus dolomieu (assembly GCF_021292245.1). Classification (NCBI taxonomy): domain Eukaryota; kingdom Metazoa; phylum Chordata; class Actinopteri; order Centrarchiformes; family Centrarchidae; genus Micropterus; species Micropterus dolomieu. The sequence continues at coordinate 22,630,009 of NC_060166.1, read as the reverse complement.
TGTCCTGAATTGTCTCTGTTTTCAAACGTAGAGAAAACACGTTGCAGTTTTCTTTTGATAATTAAATTGTTCACAAAATTCAAACAATAAATTAGATTATTAGATGAATCTAACAATTACAGCTATATTACAAAAAATCTCACTTTTTATGGTTCCAAGAGGGCAGGCCATAGGAAGAGGAGTTCCACGGGGACAGTAGTGTCCGGTGGGACAAAGGGTGGCATGAGGGTTCAAAGAGCCTTTGGGGCAGTAATATCCTGCAGCACAGAGCCCTGCCGGGGCATCTAGACCAGTCTGGTTACAGTATGAGCCAGCCTCACAGGGCTGGGGATAGGCTGAGCCCAAGGGGCAATAGAAACCTGGAAAACAGACACAAAAAGTATCACGGAAATAAATCAACCTTAGCAAAACCAAAAGTCCAATCAGGAGGATTACTGTTCTTATGCACACACTCCTTTCTAGAGATTTTCACAGTCTGAACTTTTTATTCCCACATGCCTATTTCCTGCTTCTTCTATTTACAGATAACCCTCAGATTATTTTATGTTCCAGGGGGCAGTAATTACTTTGCTGCAAGAATTTAAATCTGTTCCTTGCTCTGACATCACTTCACCACCCAGCCATCTCCAGCTTCTGAAGAATGAAGTGCAACTCCAGCATTTAGGCTTTCAGGACTTCAAATATTGAAATTTTCATCATAGAGTAATCTGCAGGTGGAATTCTATTTGCATATCTACCAGCATTTATCTTGTTACAGCATCAGGACAATCATTTCATCATGGGGTGTCATTGACAAAACCTTTTCTGTAATTCTTGACTTTTTAACAAAACTAACCATGCAGTTTTGTGTGAAAAAACATTCATTCTTCAAACCACGTTGTGGTACCACCATGAAGTGGTAGTATAATATAATATAATATAATATGCTACACACTAGACAGATCAGATTAAATTGTGTTGAATGGGACTACCATTTCATGAGCAAAAAAAGACTGAGGGAATGAGCAAAATATTACATCGAGTGCACAAGTTCACTGTCAGGATTTACCCACCCCTAGGGCATATATCTCCTCTGTAGGTGGAACATGCATAATGTGGACTCTTGAGACATGGCGGTGGGTGAATCACAGCATGGTCTGAATCAGCCCGTGGCGCCGTTACCTCTTCGATCCAGCTAGCGTCTCTCCCTATAACAGAACATGGCACATAAAGCATGAAAGATGTCTAAGTTAATATCTTTGTCTGGCAGACAGGAACCCAAAGAGGAGCCACTCTTCCCTTTCTACATGCTGATTTAACAGGTTCAACTGCCAAGGGAACATCTTTTTACAATATAACACTACAAGGCAATGATTAATTGTAAAATACTTAAGTGGAAGGTCAAAGTGAAGAGCTGCTGCTCTGTGGGACATTTATCACAACACGTAAGACTTTCAACTCTGGTTGAATAGTTTGACGAAATTGATGTACTGCCCTTTCAAGGGAAGTATTATTGTTTTATTACAAACTGAAGAAACCCATATTTTACCAGAAGTACTGGAGCTATTGAAGCAGCACATATTATGCATCCAGAGGGCGGCACCTGTCATTGCAGCATAAACCTCTAGTATTTCACAAAGACCGCTGAACAAAGATGAGATGGCTCGGGGTGTGGGGCTATCAGCACCTCCAGAACAGAAGAAACCTGCAAAACACAGACCTATCCGAGAGAGGTATTAGAAAAGTGTTGCAAGCAAGGAATGATTATCTGTCTCATCATATGTAATTTTGGCCTAATAATTAGACCTGAATTGCCATTTAGTTTCACTTCATTACTCATATTTGCATCCTGGAAACAGTGGTTGATATGGGCAGCCATTGATGGGATTGGAACTAGGCTAATGTGATGTGTAACCTCTGAACCTGTACAGATGAAATCCCCCACCTGTAGGCTGTGAGCCTCCAGGACTGAAGCAGTATTTCCCTGGGGGACAAGGGTGGCAGTCAGAGGGGGAGGAAGCTCCAGTCTCTGGGAGGAAGCTGCCAACAGGACAGGGGTTTGGTGACCCACTACCCTGAGGACAGAAGTATCCCATGGGGCACACATCTCCAAAAGGATGGGAGACAGGAGAAGGCTCAGTGGACCCCAGGGAACAGAAATACCCTATGGTAGATAAGGTTAGACATCTCACTGAAAACACTGTAACATTTACAATGTAGGATAAATATTCAGGACAAACTGAGGCTTAATGCAGTAGAGGAAAAGACATTCTTATAGCTCAGTTCTCTGACATCATTTGACTGTCAGACCTGGGCTGCAGGGTCCAGAAGGCTCTGTCAGAGCACTTCTGTTACAGAAATAGCCAGAGGGGCAGGGGGAGCAGTCAGTCAGGGATGTCCTGCCAGATGATGGACTGACACTGCCCATCGGACACGGAGATGGCAGAGATGAACCCTCCATACAGTAGAAACCTGGACAAGGTGGTTTATCTCGTTTTATAATAAGGTCACCCTTTTTGTCTTTCTGTACAGTTTATAGTATGAATGTGAGTGCACAGGTGTTTGTTTTAATTACCTGGTGGGCAGGTGTTACACGTGGACTGTCCAGATGAAGATTGAAAAGTGCCAGGGTTACAGATGGCTGGCTCTGCGCTACCATTTGGGCATCCATGGCCAGGTGGGCACTGACATCCTGTGACACAGTCAGATTAAGTTCAAACTGTGATCTGGTGCCTCCTTGTTTTCAGTGAAAACAAGAGTAATGTGTATATACAATACAGTCCTAATGTGATCTTTTAAAATATATTTATGTGGCAACTATGTATGAAAGAAAGCATGGCTGCTGAATTTCACCATGCCTAATGGGGTACTATGGAAACAATGGAGAAGAGGGTGAGTAATATTCATCCTGTACAAAAATCCTGTGGGAGGCAAAGAGAATAGAAAGCAGGCTCTACAGCAGGTGCCCTCACTCTGACAACAACGAGCTGGAGGTTCTTTATAGGTTCTGGGCCATTCCATGCTCAAATTAGCAAAACGTCTTCTCGAACTACTGCTAGCAAATAAAGTATTCGATTAAGTTAGTAGATGAAAATAGTGTTCCAAATAAACCATCCATCATGGGTTGAGAAAATTCTCCTACTTCTAAGGTTAAATAAACGATTAAAAGCCCAATTGGATTATCAGAAACAAAAACTAAAACATCAGATAGATTAGTTGTTCTAGGTGAAAGATGACCTAATAGAGAAACCCACAGGCACTAGGGGGAAGAGAGAAGCATAAAAGGGATGTTATCCTTCAAATTTGGTGTTGGCATGTGATGTGTTCACATGCTGGCACTGTATCTCCTAAGTCTTCGTCACCGAAACTTCTTCTTCACTGAACCTGGCTCACAATATTTCTTCAACACACAGGACACATTGACAAATGCCATACATACCATGTTGACATTGCTAATAGTATTTTGTGCATCACCTTTCAGTGAAAATGTGTAATATCATTCATATGTAGTGTGAAGTTGCACCACAGTAGGACCTTTTACTGTGAGTAAAGAAAGACTTCTAAACCAAATGTATTATGTGAGTGTAACCGGCTGCTCTCGAGAACATACTGCACGGTCCTGACTTGAACTGGCAACCTCGGGTACGGAAAGCGGACACGCTGATGAGGAGGCTAAAACCCATGGGCTCTGGCGTCAGTCACCAGTGCGTCTCTTAACATGTCGGGAGTGAGGTTTACTCACTGCACAGCCTCACTATTTAGGAAACAAACTTACTGTATATCAGACATTATGTTCATATGCAGATGTTTTTACTGTACCTGGCTGATGTCCAGATGCTGATCCCAGTGGACAGAACCACCCCGGGGGACAGAGGAGGTCCACAGAGGTCTGAGCCCACGAGGGGCAGTAAGAACCCGGGTAACAAGCTTCACAGTCAGCCTCGGACCCAGCCGCATATCTCCCCAAGAAAGTACCTAAATTGTGGAGACAAATTATTGTCCATTTAGTCATTTGGTTAAGCAACTAGCTGATCATTGTGACACTTTTATTGGACTCCCATTAGGTTTTACAACCATTCAGCCATCATATTGGTCCTCTAGGTGCTTTATGGTACTCCACACTACCTTTACAGGCAGAGTAATACAGTAAGAAGCAAGAGGTCATAAACATAGCTCATTCGGGGAAATGAAAATGGACCTATATACTTGTGTTTAGCAACATGTTTATGCATGTAACAGAAATATTTTCCACTTTTTCAAAGCTTTGTGTTGATATGTTGGTTTTCTACCTGGAGGACACGGGCTTGGCTTTGCACTCCCTTTAGGACAATAGTGGCCTGCGGGACACACATCACCATGGAACTGACCCAGAGTTGATTCGCCAAGTGGGGATGGAGATGTGGCATCTCCTGTAACTGAGACAATAGACCTTTATTGGATGTCATTACTCATTAGGTTAGCCAGTGAACTAAAAGGCCAGAACCATTTTCTGCCATACTACTAAGACAAAGCAATGGGAAGTGGTAAATGTTCTGTGGAGACCTCTCCAGCACTGTGGAGTCATAGGCCACAGAAATGTTAAACAGAAATAGAAGAGTATTGAGAAAAAATGTTGCACAGCTAAATATTTTTCAGGCTCATGTCAGATTACCCTGTTTTTTTTTATAAATTACCAATACAATTTCTAAAATAACCAGTGGCCTCATTTATAACAGTAAATCACGCATACATAGTACATAGAATCAAAGGTGTACATAAGCACAAAAACCAAAAGTGGTGTACGGCAAAAAAAATCAAATTTATTAAACCGCGCGTATGCACACCTTCAGGTACGCTTCCCTTTATAAATCCCACTCTACCTTGAAATATCCGCAGGTGGATCAGCCTCATATCCTGCCCTCTACACGTCCACATTCAGCCATAAATAATCAACGCAAAGGACTGAAAATTGATGCATAGGAATGAGCCTGCTAACGGTGAATCCTGGCAACAACAACAAAGGTGGAAGGTGTAGTTTAGAGAGCACATATTGTTTGATGGGTTTAAAAACAAAAGAAAATGCAGCGAGTTTAACAGAATTATATTATTCCCAATAGGAGCTTTATCCATTTAAACATTATATACTGTTGATCATATCAAACACACACCTGTTGGCTCATTCCTTGCAGCTTTATGTCCAGATTTTGCTAATTTACACAATCCATATATGCAAGTGGTGAAGGTATGCCGAGGGAGTCACGGTGAGACAAAGTGCTTTACAATGATAAAAATTATAATAATAACAAAAGCAACAATAAACAGTGATATATGTAAGTAAGTCGGTAAGAAAAATTTATTCAATATAGCACCTTTCACAGAGTAAGTCACAAAGTGCTTTACAATGATAAAAATTATAATAATAACAAAAGCAACAATAAAACAGTGGAGCAATCAGACAATCATACATAAGCATCAAACATTATAAAGGCATCAATCAATATAATCAATGTATTTGTGTATATTAACAGGCGCAGAAATAATCAAAATTAAGGCATTTTGTATTTATATATATATTGTATTATATATTGTATTTGTTTATATATATATATATATATATATATATATTGTATTTGTTTTGTATTTTATATAAGAGAACATGAATATTCACAGTAAAAAGTTTACAGAGTGAAAAAGGCCCGTTTAAATAAAAAAGTCTTCAGCTGATTTTTGAATGCTTCGACTGAGACCTCAGAGCGTAGGTCTGACGGAAAAGTATACCCTCTGTTCTGCAGTGCTTTAGTGCTATTTGATGTTATTTTGGATGTCTACAGCCAATGATGATCATTTTATCAGTTTGCCTAGTTAACATGATTAAGGTACTGTATATTCACGCTATATACCTAGGAAAGGCAAGTCAGACTTTCCTGAATCCTGCCACCTGGCACATCCAAACATTTCAACAGCTGCGGTACTCCACAAATGACCACTAGTGTCAATAGCTACAGTCCAGCCCTCTCCTTTGTGCTCCAGTTGTTTTAGAATTTGAAGGTGAGACAGCACAGATGAAATTTTGAGCGGACTTTGATTTAAGAATTGAGTTGGCTAATATCTTTTACAATCATAAAGTGCTTTTGGAATAGTTATGGCGCACTAGCACAAATAACACTGCTACTTTGAATGTTAAAGGGCAAGAAGAATGAACTTGTTACCTGTGGTATTACCCCAAGGTGTGGCAGTTCTGGATCCCTCTGTGCAGTAGAAGCCTGGGTTGCAGGGCCCAGATGGGGAGGAGAGACCAACCTCAGTGCAGTAATGGCCAGCCAAACAGGACTGACATACTTCCACAGAAACTGCCCCTAGAACACCAAAAATGCAACGCATGTGTTTGATCTAAATGATCAATCATGGCATGAATTAGGGTCAAGTGAAAAAATTCCACTTCACTTGTTTTAAGTAATAGTTTTCTGATGAAGGAGGGCGGGATTTCTTTCACTGATCACAATAAAACCACACTTAACACCATCAATAACTGTAAGATAAGTCAGCTCATTATGTTCAAATGTCACCAACAGTGTATCTGTGTAATTATTCAGCGTTACCTTTGTAGTGTACAATATATGTGCATTTGACTCATAACAGATCAAAATAGCACTGAAGCAGCAGGACAGAGGGTCAGTGATCTCCTAAGGGGAGAGCAGTGATTGGTGGTTATGTAGGGACTGAACCCTTCTATAGAATTTGTTACCTCAGAATAGCACTGTACCCTTCTATGGGTTGGAGCTTTATTTTGCAGACTCAAACCCTTCTATGGTACCTAACAGATACCTAAACATATCCTATATAAGCTATGTTTGATACACAGAAAGACAGAGTGGCCATCGGGCTGGGTCACTCTCCAAGCTGCTGCAGAGCTTGTAATTGATGCTGAACTCCTTGATGTAATAAACTTTTATGATCAAGAACATCGTCAAGCGGATTTCTTCTCAACACATCAGCGCAGCATTATTGTTCGGACACCACACCTTCTATGGGGCTGAAGGTGCCTGCAGGGCAGGGAACCATATAGCTGGTACCCTGGGGGCAATAGAACCCTGCAGAGCAGCGACCTCCTGTTGGGCCCTCCTCTGGCTGGGCAGAAAGAGAACCGTGGATACAGAGGTAACTAGGAGCAGAGAGATGATGACGACAGAGATGATTGGGATTTGTCATATGGGATGTACAAAGTGATAAATGAGAAAGACAGGGAGAGACAGAGAATAAGAGAGGTTTAATTATAGACAAGGGAGACAGAATGAAACGGAAACAGGATGCCATATCTTTCATAATCTGTGAACATGATGAAGTGTGTATTCAGGTTTCCTGTGGTTACCCAGGAGAGCAGATCCCAGTTGGAGCAGCCAGTCCAGAGGAACTGCAATATCTCCCTGGAGGGCAGAGCTCACAGCCCGACTTATAGGACAACCCCATCTGCCTGCCAAAGGCACCAGCTGGGCATGGGAATGCTGTACCAGACTGTGTTCCTGTAGATAAATAGCGCATAATATCTACAGATGGTCCAGGACTAAACATCACAGAACATTTTGTGGAGACCGTCCTTATCTTGATTATGCTCTATAATGACCATTTGCATAATTAGAAAGCCATTTACCATTACAGTCACTTATTCAGGAGCACACACAACACACAAACAATATTCATCAAGATTTTGCATGCAATACAACAGTTCATCAGTTAATTGATCAATCTCACTGAGTCTGCAGCATCACTTGTGTCCCACATATTTTTATATCTCATAACATGATCTGAAAACATTGTACATTTGTCATGACTGTGGTAAAACAGCTGGACTACTGTATCCTACCTGGTGGGCAATAGTGTCCTTTAGGACACAGCATGGGAGTGTGTGTCCCAGACACATGCCCAGTGTCAGCATCTACTGAGCCAGCGCAGTAAAATCCTGCAGGACATTTAACACACTCTGCCTGTGGAGGGGTAAATATGCACGTAATTCTTTCTACACAGTACAAATACAAAATTATGACCATGAACACTTTAGATGCTCATGTTGGGGATGATAAACGCTAAACTATAAACTGTATACAGTATACACAGATGTGGAAGAAGATGGGGCCTGCTGGAACATTATCTCTTTGCTTTCAGATTAAATATAACTTCCCCCGGAATATGCAATTAAAACTGCCTCACTATACATTAAAAACCCATCTTTTAGGTCATATAAAGTTAGTCAATAACCCTATTTAATGACCCAGGTTTAAAGTAAGACATCATTTTCAGTCCAGTATATCAAGCCATATACTGTATAAGACAGTAGCACAATCACTGCAGGTTATTCTAATTGCATTATGTAGTAGGTGCACCTTGCATTTGAGACTGTAGGGCATGTCAAAATATCAGCACACTGTTACATCATCATGTTCCTCACCTGTCCGGATAAATCCTGGTAGGTCCCTGGCAAGCAGGGTACCTGTCTATCAGATCCATGTGGGCACATATTCCCAGGTGAGCAGGGTATAGAGGCCTGCTGGATGCCGTTTCCTCTGCCTGGACAGTAAGAGCCAGCTGGACAGATATGAGAAGGGAAAGAGAGCCCTCTGGTGACACACAGGAAACCTACAAAACAAAAGGAACACTGTTAATCAGTGACAGACATTGTGTGAAGGGATTATTCCCTGATAAATAAAGTTATGCAATGGAAGCTTTATCTTCTGGCAGATAAAAGACACATAATTAAATTAAGTTAAATTAGTCACAACCTGGAGGACAAGGCAGGCAGTCAGAGAGATGACTGTTTCTGGTTTTGTTGCTGTAATGTCCTATGAGACAGGGCAGTGGTTCTGAGGTGCCCTGGGGACAATAATGACCTTCAGGACATCTGTCACCTGTCATCCCTCCATCCTCTGGTGTGGGTGACCAAGCCCCAGAGAGGCAGTAGTACCCTGCATCACACTGGCCTGATGCAACACCCTTCCCAGGGGATGCACAGAAGAAGCCTGGTACGATAGGAAAACAGAGTGAGTGGAAAATTCTCCTGACTTTCCCTGCAACAGATGATGTAGGGCTGTATTAACATTGTACTGCATTAATCCCAGTTAAGATACAGTATTTATCTGATTATGTACAGTTAAGGTCGTCCTAAACTGTAAAGTCCTCTGCTTAACCTTAAGGAAAGTCATCCACTCAAATTCATTAGCAGTAAATGGTGTGTGACCTGGAGGGCAGGGCAAGCAGTCCTGGGGTTTTTCCATCCGAGTATGAGGGTTAATGGATCCAGCTGGACACGGGTACTGGTGTTTGAACAAGGTCCCAGACGGGCAGTAGTGTCCTTCTGGACATTCATAACTCCTTGACAGAGAGCCATTGCCAGGACAATAAAAACTATCCCGGGAAACAACGATGGAATAATTTGGTTATTGGCTGCTGAGGCATGAATGTACTTGATTCTGTGTGTGTGTGTGTGTGTGTGTGTGTGTGTGTGTGTGTGTGTGTGTGTGTGTGTGTGTGTATTTGCAAAGCGAGAGGAAAAATCATTTATGCATGTAAACATCAAAAACATGTACAGTATATGTATATGTTAAATTTCTTCTATAATCCACTGTGCTTTTATGTGAAAATGTGTATTGTAAATGTTTACTGTGCAGAGTGACTGCGTGTGGCTGATATGTGAGTTTAGTTAGTTTACCCCTGGGGACAGGCACTGCAGCTCGCTTGGCTGTCTTCTGTACTTATGGTTCCCGGGGGACACTTCTGAGGAGCCACAGAGCCCTTAGAACAGTAATAACCTGGTTGTGTGAAGACAAGACTCATGAAAGAGATGCACACACATACAGACACGCACAATCCACAGGGGGCAGGGTTCGATTTCCAGTGTCAGCAGAGCAGCTGCTTATGTCTAGCCATATTAACTTGGAAGATTGTTTTGTTTACCTGTTCACTTAAATGGCTCTGGGCTTAAATTTTAAAATTTAACGCATGCTTCCAGATACCCATTAACTTTTGTATTTAATACAATGCCATGCAAACGCTTTTTGCTGCTATTTCCTGTCTAAACAATAGCTACATGATTACATTATCTACATGTTTTTTTCTATTGACTGTTTTTCTCTTTATTTGAAAAATCAAATGAAGATGTCTAAATTCCAAGAGGAGCTCACTACCTTTTGGGCACGGCCCTCCTCGGCTGTCTTTCAAAGGGGGGTCAGGGCGATTTGCACCCCCCAGACAAAAGAAACCTTCCGAGCATACACCCGAAGGTGCTGAGAGCCCCACAGCATCACAATAGTAACCAGGGAGACATGCCTGGCAATCCTCCTGAGAGGGGAAATGGGAAATGGGAGAGAGAAAAGGGGGGGGGCAGAGACAGAGAGGCTGTAAGAAAATGAAAAAAGAGAGAGTGCCTCGTTGCAACATTGATTTGGGATTAGATATTGATTAGCTGTCACAATAACAGGCTGTAAATACTGTATACGGCTAGTGTAGCAGGACTGGTAACTATAAACTTCTTTTCATTGTAAAGCATAAAAGACATCTATGTGATGCTACCTGGAGCTCAAAAGTGTATTAGGTAAGGTAAATATTAAATAATAAGAAGAATATAATTTAAATATATTTAATATAAATATTAAATAATAAGAAGAATATAATAAAAAAATAAACAAACAGAAATGAAGCAAGACATGACATTAAACATGAATAATGTAAATACAGACAATATAAGCCAATACATTTTTAAAACTCAGCTCATTATTGTGAAATGTTTTTTCCATTTTTCCTAATGACCATTTTATTTCATAACGACACTTTTCATCAAGTCTTGGTCTGTCAATCAAGATAAACAATGAAGAGCTATTTATGCGGCTGGTTGTTGCTACGATCTGAATGAATATCTATTGTATTTTTTCTATATTCACATTCAAAATGTACAAAACATCCAAATGTCATCCTTGTGTTATTTTGAGAGAATGTCTTCTCTCTCAGTAATTGTCAAGGAGACATGTGAGTGCGATATTAAGTCAAAGAGACCTGGGAGACTAATTTGGTGAGGTTAGAGAATGTTCCACGTGGACAGGGCAGAGGATGGACAGTGGCCTGGGGGCAGTAATGACCGGCAGGACATGGCCCTCCCTCTCCTGGTGAGAGACACAGAGAACAAGGCTGCCATTTGTCAACCAGCTCAAAATAGGAATACTAATGGAAAACACAGATAATTATAAGGAGGACACTTATCTCTTGTCTTTCTAACATATTAGTAAGAAACAATGTGGTATAATGATACTATAGTGTACTGTAATGTGTGAACATGCAGTACGTGTCAAGTGAAGATGTTTGTTTACCTGCAGCCTGTGAGAAAGGTTGTGGAGAGGTGTTTCCATGTGAGCAGTAATATCCTTCCTGACATGGTCCAGTGACAGCTGTGCCATTTCGGGAAGAACAGTAATGGCCGCCGTCACACTGCCTGCACTGAGAGACAGACCAGTAGCCGGGGTCAGGGCCGTAAGTTCCCTCTGGACAGCCTCTCAAGTCAAATCCTGTTCCTTCAGGGCAGTAAAAGCCTGCAGGTCACAGACCGAACACAAGGAAATACATATATAAGATACAAACATTTGGGTAAAATTGCTGGGTAGCTTTTTCACTGATCATTGTTGTTTTTTACTTGATAATTGATAGTTTCCTCAAATTAGCATACAACTGAAAGTATTTTTTTTAAGTAGTTTAAAGGGCATAAAAAACAGCAAACCACAAACCTGCAGGACACAAGTACAGGGAGCCAGACACACAGTGCCAGCCTGGCACACAGGGCTCACACTGGCTAGCGTGTGTAACAGCAACATATGTCCCTGGATCACAGGGCACAGGTTGAACAGTTCCCTCTGGGCAGTAGTAACCCTCAGGACAAGGTCCCCCTGTAATCCCATCTGTAGGGGTGGATGTGACAGCTCCCTCTACACAGTAATATCTGCATAAGAAACATGAGCATATGAAATCTCTCAATAAGAAATCGGCACAAGGGCCAGATTTTGTAAACCTGTGAGGATTAGATGGCTGGAAAGCATATTTTCACGACTAAATAAATAATAACAACAAGTAATATTTATTTCTCAAGTTCATTAGTCTGGTTTACCCCTTACTGCAGCGTCCACTGGGTTTAGTGAGGCCGGCAGAGTCACAGTAAAATCCTCCCAGGCAGGGTTTGCAGTCCTCCTGGATACGCAGGCCAGAACTGTTTGACCAGCTTCCTTCAGGGCAGGCCATGGGAGCTGTGGTGCCTATAAAGATCACACAAACATTGACTCACATTTCAACACTGTTAAAAGATGACAAGAACAATGCAGTTATTGGGTTTGTCTAAACAATATATTGTGACAATACTGTACACGCTTAAAGCAACTAAATAAGTGAGACACTATAAAGCACCCATTACAACGTGCAGGTTTGAGCAACTCAGGAGAAGGCTGCCTTTACCCTACAGCTGCATTTTGAAGCAAGGGTAAGTACTTCAAGTCAAGAGAGAACAACAGTACAAATTAATTTGCAGAAAACGGTACCAAAAGTTACAAGATAAATGTTATCAGAACTTCCTGTAGGCCACCAATGGTAATTAGCATGAATAAAACATTGCAGCCCTGGAATATATTAGGGTAGAAAGTTAATAGCCGCAGAGAGTATAAATTTGGTTACATTACCCTAAAAACAAGGTGTATCAGCTTTGAATTATAGAAAACATTATTTTGAAAATGTGGTCCCCCTGCAACTTGATCAACATCAGGCATCAACAGTATACTGTAGCAGCACTGAAGAGCTGCTGGTGGCTGACTGCTTATTAGGGGAGGATAAGCCAGTTACCTGAGGGGCAGTATTGACCAGGTGGACACAGGGAACCAGAGAGTCCATCCAGTGGGCTGGGAGATGATGCTCCCTCTCTGCACCAATAACCAGAACGGCATGGTCCTATGGGTAGAAGAATATCACAACACTTTATCATCATACAATAATTCAGATACATCTACAGCCCCACAGTACATGCTACAGACTACAACATCTGGGTTTAACAAGTCAAACACCCAAATCAGAAATGGATAGTTCAAATTGGGTGAACCATCCATTTAAATATTTTAAAACAGACTGGGGAACCCCATTCTGAACCATACACAAACCCCTCAAATAGAATATCTAACACATAATAAAAAATAAAATGAAAACTTGTTGGGTTGGAATTACAGTAGCGTAGTGAAATTTAGAAATACTAGACACATGGTCTGTCATTCTCACCTGCCGGCTCTGACAGTCCCACAGAAGGGCAGTACTGTCCAGCAGCACATGGCATGCAGCCTGCAAGGCTGTGTGTTTGCTGTCTTGGGTTGAAGAAGCCTATAGGGCAGGGGTGTTGGTTGGGCAGGGCTGTACCTGCAGGGCAGTAGTGTCCTTTAGGGCAGGGCCTCAGAAGAGAGGCATTGGCTGATCTCAAATCACAGTAGTAACCTTGAAATAAGAGAATATAATATCATATATAAATATATAATTTATTTAAATTAGCACTGCCAGTTTTGGGAAGTATTAAAGACTCGATGATAGAAAAGTAAACACGTAGCATAATAAATAAAACACTTTCTAGTTTGCTTGAGAGCTATTTTCTTTACAGGCTATTCAGCAAAATAAAAATGGCACAAAGTTAAATAACAGTGTTTAAAAAAAGAAAAGGTACTGAAAAGGTAAAAAGTAAAGAGTGCTCCTACCTGCCTCACAGACAGCGCAGGCTGCCTGTTTCTCTCTGTTCTGGTATGTTCCTGATGGGCAGGGCTCTGGAGATGCACTACCCTGTGAGCAGAAGTGGCCTGCAGGACATGGCACAGCTGTAGCCACAGTCTGACCAGGAGGGCACCAATAGCCTATCAAGGAGACAAGAGACACAAGTCAATGTCAGTCTAAAAGGATGGAAAGAAGGTTGGCAAAGAACAAAAGATTATGTTTTATAATAACAATTTATGGTGGCACAGTGTACGGACTGACCTTGGCTGCAGGGTCCAGTTGGAGCCCTGAGACCTGGTTCTCTGCAGAAGAAACCTGCAGTACAAGGCTGACAGCTAGCTGCACTGGTTAGACCTGGCACTGGGGAGAAAGTACCAGCTGGACACAACTCTGGCTCTCCTGAGCCCTCAACTGTAGAGAGAAATAGTTGAAGTAGTCATTCATTCATCCTGTCATTCATTGTCTTTGCATGCCAATTCCTATTCTGCCCTGTAGGGCATGAAAGCTTATATCAGGATCGGGCAGAAATTGTGGAGACACCCTACACAGGTCAACAGTTTATCAACAAACTAACATAAATAGACACTAGATGATTCACACTCATACCCATGGGAGATTTAGGGTGTCCAGTCTACCTGAGTCATAGCTACAGCTACTTTCTCTAGCCTGCCTAATTTGCATGTCTATGGGCTGTGGGAAGACATTGGAGAATCATCAGAAAACCCCAAAGTTAAACAATTCAAATCAATTCCAAATAGATGCCATAATATGTACTGTCCATTACACCAAGCACTTTTTTATACCACTATCAATTGGTTTAACTTAACTTTGCTGGCAAGTTAGTGACAACCGTTCTAAGGCAGTAAAGCAGGGCTTACCACAGTATGTCCCAGGTGGACAGATGCTGCCTTTTTCTCCATCTGTTGGTCTGGCATCAGTGGCTCCTTCCACACAGTAATACCCAGGGGAGCAGGGACCCATCGGCAGAGCCAAACCTTTTGATCAATGTAAGTACATTTGTTATTTGTTTGATATACCCCAAATTATTGGGTCTACAGACTGACATCCCCTTCTGCAGAGTAATGTGTGCACCCCCAAAAGGCCTAGAATGAAATTGCCCCATCAGTGTCCAAATACCTGAGATGTTACAAAAGGTTCCCGGCGGACAAGGCAGGGGCTCTGAGCTAGCTATGGGGCAGTAAAAGCCCACCTGGCAGCGCCCCCCCGTGGAGGTCGCTGGACAAAGACAGTTGGCATTTGTGTAATTGTCCAGGTCAAAAGGCTGGGAGTTCCACGCTGCTGACACACAGAACCAACCTGAGAGAAACAAATGCAGCAAGAGAGAGAGTCGGAGACAATGAAGGTGATGCACTGATGTTTTGACAGCAGTGATACACAAACACTCTTGCTACTGACATAGAACAGCATCACTGTAGACATCACATGCTGACTTTGTCAACACCGGGTGAAATAAGACGCTCAACAGAGCAGGAAGACAGCAGTACAGAGCAAGGTGAGAGAGGTGAGTCATTGATGCAAAAACAGGTTTACTAAAACAGGTATCCACAGGCACTCACTGTTCACTGTTCTAATATCTGCTTGAGGCTTGTGTGCATTAAGTGGTTGGCATATGAAGTCATTTGTACATACATGAATAATATAAAGCTAATTATCTAAGTTGTTGTTTTTGCTGAATTGTTAGAGAAAGGTGTAAAGAGAGGAAAAGTAAAATAAAGACTGATGAGGCTGGTGTTGAGTTGTGATGTTTCGTGCTTAATGTGCACTCCTCGTTCCCTACCCCTAAGTCTTTCCGACTGCTTTGGACTGGCTTGTCAGCCCCTAGTGACAAATAGGCTGCCACAGAGGACAAAGTCCTGACACTGAGAAACTAGTCTGTATTGCTGTGATTGTATCTTTGGTAGAAATACACAAAGACACTATTACTGACCAGCCTTGCATTTTCCAGACACTTTGGTAAGCCTCTCCTTCTCACAGTAGTGTCCTGGAGGACAAGGCAGGCAGCTGTCCAGACTCTGAGTCATGGGCTCTGGGTTGTAGTATCCACGAGGGCACGGAAACTGGGTGGCATGCCTTGTACCTATAATACAATTAGATTTCAATCACGCAACAAACAACGTTTTTACCTGGATAGTAAACACTGAGGGGAGTAGTTACAACAAGAAGCTCCTAGATGGTATTTCTTTAAGAGGCTATGCTGGATTTATACTCTGGCAATGGTTTTTCAATACATTCTTTAAAAAACACAACCATGACTGATAATGTTTTGGGTGAGTCTACCATCGGGGCAGTAGAATCCAGGGGGGCACGGGAACATGCTGAAGTTGCCAGTCTTTTCTGGACAGTAGTAGCCAGCAGGGCAACGGGAACACACTGACTGGCCTGTGAGGTTGGTGTAGGCCCCAGCTGGGCAGGGTACTGGGTTCGCACTACCCTCAGGGCAGTAATGAGCTGGTGGGCAAAGACCCCCTTCTGAGCCTGTAGAGGAAAAAATAATTAGATGTGCTAAATTTCTGAGCTAAGCCGTTAATGTGATGAATCCTGTGATAAACCCTGATTAATTCAGTAATCATTCATTCAACAAAACACCCTCACACAGTCAGACTGCATGTATTTATCAGCATCTGTTTCTTTTCTATCTGATGCCCTCTCACAAGGTTTCTCTCCACACATTAGCACATACACACACACACATATACATATATCTATATAGATAGATAGATAGATAGATAGATAGATTAGCTCTGTTCTTCACTACTTCGTCTTATGTCTGAACTATGTTGACTGATTAACTGTTAAATCATTGTGTTGATATTTGAAGATTGTAGATGGAGTAAGGGAGAAAATAACTTTTTCCACACGCACAAATGAAATTAAGTTCTCTTAAAGATGAAATTTTAATTAAAACCTCAATATTTATTACTACCTGTCGCTGTTGTGTCTCCCCCTGGACAGTAAAATCCTGCCTGACACAGTCCAGATGGTCGAGTGAGGCCTGGAGTGCCACAGAAGTGACCCACTGGACATGGACTACAGCCAAAAGTGTCTGTCAGATGAAGACTGCAAACATCCACATGTAAACACACAAAAACATACACACAACATACAGTTACACAGTTAAATAAAATGATTAACTGCTTAGAATTGTGTATAAATAATTTTTTGGTCCACCAACCTGTTAGAGTAGGTTCCTGGTGGACATGGCAGTGGGAGACTGGTGCCCTCTGGACAGTATTTCCCCTTTGGACATGCTCCTCCCACTCCTGTGCTGAAGTTACCATCTGGGTTCTGAAAGTTTACACCTTGAGAAATTGCACATTTAAGATATGTTTAGTTGTCCAATTCAGATTGGCAGCATGCTGGCCCTTTTGTACAGTAGCAGGTATTTACAGTGATATATGGTAAAATACACATAGTGTACCTGCTATACAGTAGTAACCAGCTTGACAGGGTCCAGTAGGTTCAAACAAACCCCAGTCCTCACAGAAGAACCCTGTTAGCACAGCAATCAACACATCATAAAATATTGTTAATATGCTAAAACCATTATTTCCTTTTATTGAATAACTAGTTCCAACACATCTAGTTACTACAAGACACTTATTCGCTGAAAGCCTTCTTAGGTCACTTGTAGAGCAATGAAGACAACTATTAGACAATGCCCTCACCTGCTGGACAAATGAGGCACTGCTCCACTTGGCTGAGGCCAAACTGAAGGCTGTATGTTCCAGGAGGGCAGGGCAGGATGCCCTCAACACCGCCACCAAGACAGTAGTGTCCCGCTGGACAGGGCTGGACACCTTCTCCTGACAGACAGTAGGTCCCTGTTGGGCAGTCATCACACGCTTCTGCCCCTTCATCCAAAAAAGAAAGAATATAGTAATCTTGTGAGGGTGGGTCATGGTGCAATGGATAAGACCCATGCCTTTGGTGTAAGAGACCCAGGTTCAATACCCCACTGTGACCCATCCACCATTGTGTCCCTGAGCAAGGCAATTAACCCCTAGTTGCTCCAGAGGTGTGCGACCTCTGATGTATAGCAAATAAAAGCGTCAGCTAAATGAATAAATGTAATGCCTGCATTTTATATATTCATAACATGATACTTCATATGCTATGCAATTCTGTAAGATGGATTGTCTATACCTGTAGTGTTCGAGTATGTCCCATCAGGGCAAAGTACAGGAAAAGATGATCCCATGGGACAGTAGTGTCCAACTGGACAAATGTCCCCTGTCACTCCGTCCGAGGGCATTGAAGACACAGCCCCTCCTGAGCAGTAGAACCCTACAAATCAGTAGATTCGAAATTTACTTACTTAAAAAACAAAAATGATGATGATGCTCTCTTTTTTGTCACTTTCACTCCCTACATGAGCATAAACAAAGAAAAAATATTTACCTACCCATAAAATAATACTTTGGAATGGTCAGTCGACAAATATAAAACACTTTCCAATTCTAATGAATATGTTTTTTAAATGTTATTCTGCATTGACCTCCATATCTACAGCACAACTGACCGTTTTACACAATGTTTTAACACATCAAACTTTTTTCCCATTGTACCAGATAATAAACCTTACCTTCATCACAGATTCCTGAGGGCTGGCTGAGTCCAGTACTGTTGCAGTAGAGTCCCGGCGGGCAGGGCAAGCAGGAGGACAGATTTTGGGCTCCCACAGTGCTGCTCCAGGTTCCTATAGGGCAGGGGTGCTGCTGGGGGTACATGGTCCCTCGCGGACAGACGTAGCCTGCAGAACATACTCCACCAGAGGCCACGGCCACCTGTGGGAATGTTAAGTAATCAACACAATATGAAAAAGTTTGATCATTTTGGCTTTCAGTTTAAGTAGTTAGAAGTTTAAAAGTTAAAGCTGTGGGCAGTTTGAGTTGGCAGCTGTCATTTATTTCCCACGCACTACAAGCAGCTTATCCAAAAAACAATTATTTATTTAAGCAATGCAAACTTGAACTAAACATGCCTAAATTCATAATTCACATCAAATGACAGAAAACGCTTTGGGAGTCAAACAGTGTGAGAAATTAATTGCAGCCATCAAATGAACTACACAGCTTTAACTTGAAATATTCAACTTAAAAAACACGATATTTCAACCACTTAAATTGCCTCATGTTTCTCCTTGTCTGCTCCTTCCCCCTGGCTCATATACTGTGATGTTTTAACAAAATATAGGGTTGCCACAGTTGAGAAAAACCAAATTATAAGCATCAACAAGCACAAAGTAGACAAAACATCAAACATCATCATTTATATCATTCAGAACTCAACATGGTAAATATGAAAGGCATTAGAGCCTGGATTTTTGTTACATGGCTGCATATAAAACATAACCAATCAATCAATAAAGACTTTATTACAGACTCAACGTCCAAATCTTACTCACAACAAAACATAAATACATGCCCACAAACACACATACATACACACATACATACTACACCATAGTAAATCATGGAAGATATAAAAATAACAAATTATTACCAGGAGACAATTGTACCATTGTTTCCACATACAGGACTGGTAGTGTGTGGTACTTAGCCATATGTTTGTTAAGCTCAAAATTATTTCATTTCGGACCCATTAAGACAGCATGAAAGGTCCTTACTCCTGCAGCCACAAACATCTCACTTGCACTACACCATCTTGGTCTCTTGAGTAATATTCTCTTTGCATCGTTATAAGCTACTTTAAGTTTCAGAAGACTTGCCTTTCTATAATCTGATGACAAGTGCGCAGTATATTAAGGAGTGACATTTACATTAATTAATACATTTGAACAACAATTTGGTAATATGACATCAAAACATAGTAGTCAATTAAATTCCTTTCGATACCTGTAGAATGTGGTGACTGTACGTCATTATCTGTGCACAACGTCAGATACAAGGCAGAGACACTTTATATAAAGAGAACAACTTCTTGTTATATACTGTCCCAAAACCAATTCATGCTTTGAGTGTTTAAAACCACTTCTTAAAATCTTTTAGGGAATTATGTTTCTCTTTCAATCGTTTCTATTTAGTTTTTACTAAAACTAACACTGTTTCTTTCCTAAATAAGCTGTTGGAAGCTGTGTAATCAAAGCTGTTCATTACGTCTTACTGGAGAGGCAGTGGAGGCTCCAGATGTGCAGTAGTGTCCCGAGTCACAGAGACCCTGAGGGTCAGAGAGACCGGCTCTGCTGCAGAACCACCCAGCCTCGCATGGCCGACAGTGCTGCACAGCATCGCCACCAGGCTGGTCAGAATAAGAGCCCTGAATAATCACATAGTATAATTATCTCAATGTTAATTACGTGAATTTGAACAAGGGTAAATGCAATTCATAAAGCTTAAGTGCAAAAGTAAAAGCTAACATGACTGACTAAGAAGGCATAGATGAGGGAAGAAGAAGGACAAACAGCGACACACATTCACACTCCCTACACTACACACATGTTAACACACGAATACTGACTGGAGGACAAGGTTTAGCAACAGAGGACCCTGGAGGACAGTAGTGTCCTCTGGGACACAACGGCGGCTGGGACAAGGCCGTCTGGTTACACATTGTGCCTCCCTGACACTCCACACATGACTGTGCACCTCGACGCTGTGGAGGATTAATAGACAAGGGAATAACCTTGAATATGGCTTTATCTCATTATCTAATTTTAACACTAAACTTAGTTTTTTGTATGGATTATTTCCTACCGGCTGAAAAGTTCCAAGAGGACATGGTTGTGCCCTGGCTGCCCCCTCCAAGGTATAATAACCCTCCTCTGCTTCATTCTGAACAGGCGAAGCTGAGCCACCCGTACAGTAGAAACCAGGAATACAAGGTCCTGAAGGTGAGGTGTTGTTCGACCCTAAACAATAGAAACTGACAGGGAGAGAAAAATATTGACACAAAGAAAAGAGGTCTCTATTTGACGTGATCCTCTTAAATAAATAGGCTGATATCTGAATAATCATATTTATGAGGGCATTACCCTGGTGGACAGCTGACACACTCGTCAGATCTGCTGAGGCCAGTGCTGTTGCTGAAGGTGCCAGGGGGACAGGGGAGGGGAGAGGATGAAGCCCGAGGACAGAAACTTCCCGCTGGACACAAACCTCCTGTTGGCCCATCCACAGGAGTCTGGACATAGTCACAGTACAGAAGCCTAAATGTATTAGTAAAGTAATTTCATTCTTAAAATGCACATTCCAAGTAATGGAATGTAATAGACCTACATAACAACGTAATGTTTCATAATATGAGTTTTTCCAACACACCCTTTTCTTGTAAAACATTTAGAGAAGATGTTACTATTAATTTCAATTAATTTACTGGTGGACCCCAGGAACACTAGCAACCATTTAATGGAAAATAATGGGGATGAAATTATATAAAGAAAATAGTTTCAAAAAAATATAACTAACAACCTCTATTTGATAAATTATTAAAATAGCATTTTCATACTGCAGACTTGGCTCCCTCTCTACAGTAGAAGCGCTCTTTGCAGCTCCCAGAGGGCTCTGTTAGTCCCACACCAGTGCAATACTGGCCTCCACCACAAGGGGAGCACTCAGACCTATCACTGAGAGCTGAACGTGAACTGTAGGTTCCTTCAGGACAAGGTTTTGGAGTAGGAGTGCCCTCTGGACAGTAAGAACCCTATTAAAAGAGTAACAGACGGGGTGAAAAAGATTTCATAGTGGAAAGTACACTTGAAGGCATCAGGCGTCTGATCCATGCCACAAGATTTTCCTACCTGAGGGCAGACTAAGGGCAAGTGAGTTCCCGGTCTATCACAGTAATGCCTGGATGGACATATAACACACGCCTCTCCATTGTGACCAAGCGTGTTGTTCCTATATTGGCCAGCCTGACAGGGATAGGTGTAGGGGTAGCCAGTCCCTAGGGGGCAATAGTGCCCATGAGGACACACCCCTGTCTGAAATATTACAGCAGAGGTAGAAAAAATTGTAACACAATACTTCTTCATCTTAAATACTGTATATCAAATTCATTTTCTTACAGGCCTGATAATAGGCTGCTTCTGAGGCTGCTGGGAGTAACAGTAATTCCCCTCAGGGCACTGGATACACTCGCTGGCATCACGCAGACCAGGAAACTCACTGTAGGTACCATTGGGGCAAGGAACGGGGTTGGGATCCTATGAAGGAAATCACATTTGGAGGTAGTTTAATGGGGCAAAAGTGCTTCAGACATTTGAAAAGCAGACCATATTAATTAAAGAAAAATATTCCTTTGCCATATGTGTTGTTCTTTGACTCACAATGCCTCCTCCAGGGCAGTAGAAACCTCGAGGACAGAGGGTGGCTGAGCGCTGGGGGTCTCTGGCCAGACCCTGAGAGCAGAGGAAGCCTGGGGGGCACACCATGACGCTTAACATGGCTTCCTCACTAGTGGTCTCATTACTGCAGTAGTGGCCCTGCAAGCATGGAGAACACTCCACAGAGCCCTCATCCTACACACAAGAGAACATGAAGGAAGATTCAGATAGTTGAAGTTAAAGATATCAACCAGTATGGGGGAGGGACAGAGCAAAATACAGACAAAAAAACACAAGGGAGAGGAGGATCTAACTTGGAAGATGCTGGAACAACAACGCTGATATTGCTTAAACATTGAGAGCAAAAGATGAACTATAATACAATTTGACTTTAATAACTCGTCGTGCTGACATTTACAGATGTACATACATGGTGAGAAATGTTAAGACAATGTATGACTGTGGGCTGTGACTGGAAAGAACGGCTTGGAAGGACGAGACTAATACGCCCACTCTGGTTTCCACTGGTTCTGTAAATGGACCAATCACAGTGGACTGTGTTATAGATGGGGCCTTACAGAGTAGCTGCCAGCTCCACACACTCTGGGGTTGACAGTGGCTGAGTGGGGACAAAAATAACCAGCAGGGCAAGCAGAGCAGTCCTCAAGCCTTTGACCTCCTTTTAGATGGCGAAATGTGGAGCTAGAGAAAGACAGGACAGAGTGGATATACTAAATCATACTTACACCAGCTTAATCCTTCTTTTTATACCACATAGAAAATTATTTCCATATTATCATCCTCTTCATCATCATTTTCACATCTTCCTTCAGATATTCAACATATAATTACTGCTTACGGTGGGCAGGGTGAAGGTTTGGAGGTGCCCTGTTGACAAAATGAGCCTTCAGGACAAATCAGGCAGTCTTTTCTGTGTCTGTTGCTCATTTGGATGCTGTATGTGCCCACAGGGCAAGGAAACTGGGTTCCATATGCAGTCCCTGGTGATGCAACATCCAAATAGTTATATCAACATGAATGACTCATGAATACAGCTCTGAAAGAGAAAATCTAATCTTATGAAATCAATTTCATACAGAAACCTGTATTTAGTCTTGCAAAGCAAAACATTTAATTACTTTAAAGGTAATATTGTGTGTGAGAGTTTTTAACTACAGCAGTAAATATTTTAGATTTCCACCTATATTAACACTTATGTCACACTTATGTGTACCTTCGGGACAGTAGTGTCCAGAGCTGCATCGACCTGACGGAGTTCCAGACCCAGCCAAACAGTACCAACCCTGTGGGCATGGCCGGCACTCACTTTCATCTTCCAATCCACTTTGACTACTCCATGTCCCTACAGGACACTTGTACTGGGTGGGGAACATAGTTCCAGGGGGGCAATAATGCCCTGGAAAGCAGGAGAGTGGTGGTCTCTGGATACCACCAGTTCCTGACAAAGCGTAAGTAATATAGGCATCAAGGTGGGAAAGCCTTTCAACAATGAAAATAAAATAGATTTTATTGATATAACTTTAGGTCTAAATTTGTGTAACATAATCATAATGCACCCTTCTAGGTAAAAACTCAATATGTTGTATGTCCCAAAATATACAGTATTTTATTGATAGATCACCCAGCTCTATTTGGCATCGGAAGTATTTCTATGATACTATGATACTAAATATCAAAAAGTGCTTTAAAAGTCCAACTGAACACGAGTGGAAGAACAATGTCACCTCGAAAACAGGCAAATCGTGCTGGGCACTGCTGACACTGTGAGCGGTCAGTGAGATCAGTGCGATTGCTCAGCGTCCCTGGTGGGCAGGCATTGGTCGGATCGTTGGGTTTAGAGGAACCAGGAGGACACACAAACCTACCAAGATTCAGGCAAATTTGTCAGAATCATGGAGTATCAATTTCAAGGCAGGTTTAGATTACAAAAATCCCTTTGTAAAAGAGTATTTTCCCAGCATGTGAAAGTCTCAGTACTTGTTCGAATCAGACATGCAGCACTGCAAACACAGGTTTACACTGAAACACGTTACTGATGAGGATCTGAAGAGGTTACTCACCCTTGCATGCAGTCCACATCGGGGGCTCTCAGAGCTACCTGTGTGCAGGCCTTCCCTGCATAGCACTCCCTGCAATCAGCCAAGTCATCCTGACCCTCTAAGGGGTTAAAGGAGCCTGGTGGACAGGGAACAGGGTCGCTTGTCCCCACTGGACAGTAAAAACCAGCTGGGCATTTAAGACAGTCCTTCACACCTGAAGGGAATATTTACAAACATGTTGTTGTCATCTCAATATGAATGTAGGGTTAGAATACACTGCAGGCCAACTTTATTAGGATGTCTGCTGCATTTGAAAAGTTATCAAATGGAGTTTTTGTGGCCTATATTTTTATAGTCCTCGCTCATGTTAATTAGGTTTCCCTTATTTTTTCTTTACTGGACTCAAAGCTCCAGCTTGCCATCAACAGTTGAGTTTTAGAATTATTATTGTTAAATGAGACATTCTGTCTCTTTGCCCTGTTGGCATCCATCTGTTGCAACGTCTCATCCATATATTCTGCTTCATCATGGGAACTAAACAACACATACATCTTTATATAATGACAGAGATTTCCGATGATAGACTGCTATAGCACCAAGCTGAGCTGCAGATGGACTGTAGGGCTGTTCCCAAAAAAAAATTATTACACTTATAAATAAATGGCCTCAGGTCCATTATGCAGGAGGAGGAAATCAATGCCTGTGAATATGAAATATAACTTCATTGACTTTATTGATGGCGAGTATAAAACAGTAATAATAGGGCATATAAACTCACTTATTGCTCCTTGATGAGGGGTGAAGGTGCCTCGAGGACACATCACTTCTTCCAAGCCAGCAGGACAGTATCTCCCCCGAGCACAGGGCAAGCCAGGCCCTGATGAGCCTGTCATAGGCACACACACTCAGAATGAACAGGAACATTTCACATTTCACTGCTGAAACTTCTCTCTCCATTGAAGTCAGTTTTTTTGTGCTAAGACTTACCTGCAGGACAGAAGCGTCCTTCTCTACATCTCTTGCAGGCTGCCCTACTTGTCTGACCCAGTTGTTCCCCCGCTGTACCAGCAGGGCAAGGTGACCCATGAGGGGTGGCGGTGCCCTCTTCACAGTAATAGCCCTGTGGGCACAGGAACTGGGAGGTGGGTCTCTGTGAGCTTCCTTCCAGACAGTAAAACCCTAGAGAAAAGAATTTATATGGAAGTCCATAACAAAGTATTTTGGTTTGTTTTATACACGATATCATATGGGAAATGCATGACAAACACTTAAAATTGGCCTATCAGAGTTTAAGAACTGCAATTTAGAAGGTAGTCTTGGATGTGAAACTTTATATAGTATGTACTGAGTATAACAATATAGAAGTCTTGCCACTATCAACTCTACCTGCAGGACAGATTGTGCAGTCTCTCAGCCTCTGCAGACCTTCTCTAGAGCCATAAGTCCCTGCAGGACAGAGGACAGCTATACCCCCCACACAGTAATGACCTGGAACCAAGACAAACGTACCAATACATATTGGCTTCTTCCAGGAAGAAAGGAAACTGAAATATAAATGGCTATGTGCAGTGATAAACACTAACCTACTGGACAAATCACACATGCTAACTCCCTCGTATCTTTGTATGTTCCTGGTCGACAGGTGATTGACTGGCTGGACCTGTGGACTGGTTGGCTCCAGCGGGGGGCCACAGCTCCCCCACACAGCAAAGACGTATCATTGCAGCCACGGCAGTAAGTCTGCCCGCGTGTGGAAAACCAACCAGGAGGACAGGGGAGCGGCTGTGACATCCCACTGTCTGGACAGTAACTTCCTAGGGCAAAAGGGGACACATTTTGAATTGTTGTGGGACCTTTTTAATAACAAACTAACACAGCAATAAAAGCATATTAGATATGTTAATAGAATTTTATTACTCCGCTACCTGCTGGACACTGCAAACATTGGATAGTACACACAGTGGAGTAGAAGCCTGGGGGGCAGTCATTACAAACAGTGTGATCTACGTTGGGCTCCTTGCCGGGCCCACACTATAAGGTGCAAAAAAGAGATGAATAAAGGAGCAAGGAGAAAAGGCATATCACTTTGATTAATTCAAATTATTAGATACATTTTAACAACCATTTATAAAGACAAATTAGACGTTTTCAATACAACAGTTTTTTTGGATTTGAAATTGTAATTTGTAACACCTTAAAAGGAAACCCAGAGGTGCAAACAGAATCTACAGGGCAGGTCAGACACTGTAGAACCCCCTCAGGTGAATGTTGTCCTTGGGGGCATAAAGATAGGGTCCCGCTGGCTGGATCACATGAGAAACCTGCAGGACACAGCCTACAGTCCACTCTGTCCTCTGAACTGACCAGACCTGGAAAACAAGGCTGCAACATACAGAAATTAGTACAATCAGTACAATGTCAACAATACAGCATCAAGCACAGTACAATTAGACCCCTTTTCCCAGCGGACATTTTGACATGTCAAACACAATCATCATTAATTGCTGCACTGCACTGCACTGCAATAATTGCTGGAGCAAAGTCTTCATTAGGGTTATAGGTTCCAACTGTGCTTTCCCTCCCATGACAAGTTTGTTGTGAAGAAGGTCTACTACAAAGACCATCAAGGGAAATTAGTGATTTCTTCGGCTTTCAAAGGATGGCATGACAGAAAGAAAATTTGCAAACCACGGTTGTATGATGATAGGCTTTCACCTGCAGCTGTCTCTTACCTTGCAGTCACTGATACTGTCTTTCCCTGTGTAGAGGTTGAATGTTCCCACTGGACATCTGTGAGGTGCCGATACATTGCCAGGACAACTATATAACAGAAATGTATTAAGTTACTGTCTATATTACAGTTAATTGCCTCACCAGTAGTGCGTAAACACATTTATTTTTTTAAAATAAATATTTGAAATTCTTTCATGTGATTCCTCAAAGTAGCAAAAATAATGTATCTCATAATATTAAGTTCTTATCTATGTATTTTTATAGTGACCATCATAAAAGTATACAGGTCAGTCATTTCAAAGATGGGTGATCACTTACAAATGGCCAGTGGGACACTCTAAACACAGCTGGTGGGAGAAGTATTTTCCTTCTGGACAATGACCCATGTCTGTCCCTTCACCGAAGGGCTCGTCTGCACTCCCTTCAGACGACTCTAATGTCAGGAAGGATGTAGAGGTCTGTCATTAATCAATATCTTAGACTGTTTAGTCAAGGTGGCTTTGTTCCTTCTTACATTACCTTAATTTGTTAAACATACTGTAAAAAAACAACTATATAACTTCATACAACCATTGCTCTTACCTGAGGTGAGCCCAGACTGTGTCAGCAGCAGGAAAATCCATGAAGCTGAAAAACAGAACAGATGCATAACTTTCCAAGAGCACATTATCAATGCATCTCTAATCAGGTCCACACTGTTTCTTTTTTTGTGTGTATTTTCATTCAAGACTGTTTGGTCTGAGTCTACACGACTGATTGTTTAAAGGGATGAAAGTGAGAGGCCCTCTGTGGCTGAAAGTGAAACAAGAGCACGCAACGTGATTCCCTTGTGATTGCTCTACCTGATAAGGGTGTGCAATGATGTTCTGTAACTGTACCTGCCATTTTCATAATGTATGAGCTTGTTCTAAAGCTAACCCAGATATTGTCTCTGATCACTTCAATTATTTATATTACCTGTTTAATTCACTTAGAGGTTACAAAGAGATTAAAATATCAGAAAGATGGGACAAATCTGATGGATTTCTGGAATCAATTAAATTAATCTAATGTTGAATGCTTCACAAAAGACCCCCTTTTTGTCTTCAAAAGAGTGGGGAATTATTCAGACTTATTGGGAAATGAATGTCAGGCATGTCATCTGTTCGAGCAGAGAGTAAGCTGCAATGTATGTGTAAACCACATTCTCATATACTGCATCAGTTTTTCAAGTCAGGTGCAAAATGTATGCTTTGCACCACTAATGCAATAGTGAAAATTTGTTTATTTAGACATCAGTGTGTCCTTTATGTATGATCACGTTTGAGAATATGCTTTTGTCCTACATTTTCAACAGAACTTTAATGTGCAAGAAGTCAGGTGCAATAAATGGAAAGATCTGAATTATTTTTACACTGCTCTGAATCCTGTTGTTTGCCACTTCCTGTAGCCTTACCCACGGGTTGGAGCATATATGTGGGTATTTTGCTGCAGGTGCAAGCATCACCACACTACGAGAGCAAAAGATATTTGATTGTGTGTTTTGTGAACAACAGAGGAGCAACAATGATGATCTCAGTCCTCTTCACTTTGCTCTTTTTTCAGGTGACACAAGGTAAAGTATATATACTCTTTGTCATTGGACTGGACTTTTGCACTCATCTATAAATAGTGTGCTTGGTGTTTAATGTAACATAATGTTTTATATAAAAGTAGATAAAATGTCCTCTCTTTGCAGATTATGTGAGCTGTGTTAATATGAAGATACCCATTGATTTTGTGACTGTAGCGTTAGGGGAATCTCTTACATTAAACTGCACCTACAATTGCTCCGCTGGATTTGTTCGTGGCTGTTGGAGTAAATCATCAGACAACTCTGGCTGTCATGGGAGAATCAACTCTTGCACAACGTCTCTTCATCTATTAAATGTGTCCACTGAAGATCTCACGACAAACTACACTTGCTACACACAACACACAGATGACACTCAACTTCCACAAAAAATAGAGCGTATAGTTTTACTGAAACTTCAAGGTAGATACACATTATCATAACATACATCTTGTCTTTGGCAATTACTTCAAGCAATAAGTAAGCAATCGTTACAAAACCAAAGGTAGATTTAATTGCAATTTTTCTTTCTTTTGTTTTTTTTCTCCAGTTCAAACAAGTGCCCCAAACTGTACAATTAACCCTAAGACTGAAACCAAAAATGGTAAGAACCACGTATATTCAAAAAAATATAAAAACTCCACAATTGCAACTTTACATTATTTTTATACATCACTTTTATTTGCATATGCACTTTTCTACATTTCTCAGCATCTCCTTCTCCTAAGCCAAAAGATTCAAGTGGAGGTGAGATGGCACTTTGAAACAGTATAGAATATGACGTTTATTAATGTAGATAATGTGTGTTTGTATTTTATATAATTATTTACCCATATTTATGTATCTATATGTGGAACTGAAAAGTAAACATTGCCTCTGTAATCCAAATTAATACTGTTATCTCCATGTTAACAGGAGAATTCACTGGAATTAAGGTTTTAGCAACTGTTACGCTTGCTGTGGCCATTGTGCTTGCGGCATTGGCCGTTTATCTATGTCTTAACCGGAGCAGACAGAGCTGGAATTGTAAAGGTGATTATTACACAATATCACACTATGAACATAACAAAGTAACAATTGCTGAATAAGAAACAGAAAATACACGCAATTTTATTTCTATATTATTGTGTTAATAATTGTTAATAAATGTGTTAATAAACATTCCAGGAGAGCCTGTTGTGTCCAGGTCAGGGTGAGTACAATTTATGACTATTTGATGACTATTTGGGTAAATCTGTTATTTAGAAATCTATGATTTAGCAAAAAGTTCATTTCTTTTTCCATTACCCTTTCAGCTCACCACCACCTCTGCAAGCTGTCCTCTCACCAGTAAAGGGTAAACAGTACAAAATATCAAAATGAAAGTGCAAGATTTTTAGCCTCCACATGCAGCCATGCCATTCATACTTGTAATGTTCCCCAGGGTCATTGTCCACACAAAGCGAAAGAGTGATTTTGAGGATTCCTACACCAGGTAGGATGATCAACATTACCACCGCACATGTTTTATAAGTAACACAGCATCACTGTCTACACAACAAAGACTATGATTTACTAATGTATTGATAAATCTTCTGGACCCAGATAATGAGAGTGACACTGAGGTTCCGTATGCCGATATAATGATCACTGTCCGAGGGGTCAGCACACCAGAGCTCACTCAGCTCAGCTACTTGGCTCCTGGAGATCAAAAAGAGGTGAGCAACTTTTATCTTACTGAAATCCAAATTTATAGAACAAGCGTATTCAACTGAAGATCATGTACATGTATCTAAAGCTGGTAAATACCTATGTTATGGTGATCACTTATAGTTTACTGCTGTTGGTATACAAGGATGCACAATGAATTCCTAGAATGTTTCAACTTAAATGAACAAGCGGTTACTTGGCTGTGCTTTATAGACAGCTCAGGTGAAGTAAGGAGCTAATGCATGTAGTGAGCATCTGGCACTTTGGAGGCGCCAAACAAAAAACTTTTGTTTTAATACTTCTTAAGTTTATCTTAATTGTTTAAACAGTTTTGTGCATTCCATAAGTATTGAATGTACATAATATTATAAATAAACATACAGTCAGTTGCCAGTTTATTAGTATTTATGTCAACAAGGATCTAAATATTAGAAACATCTCTCAGTATGACGCAATGCAGTTCAACAGCACCACAAACTACAGCCTTCAAAATGACCAAAAACACATGTCTAAAACAGTTTTTAAAAATTGATTATAACCTTCATGAAGGTAGGATTTATTAAACTGGCAACTGAAGAGATATGTTGTTTAAAAGTTAGTTTACTTTATGATTGTCATTGATTTTAATGTTGGTTTACACATCTGCAGATTGCAAGGTTAATATATACTAGTAAACCTAATACCTTTTGGAGTGAAACAAGTGCTTACTTAGAATAAATGTGTTTCTGTCACTTTTCAAAGACAGACAACCAGCTTTATCTTTTACTATTACTGATGTAAGTACACACACTAGGGGAGCCCTCCAAAAGTATTGAACCAGTATTGCTATCTCCTACATGAGTTTTTCTCTGCTTGTCCTCCAGTGGTGGGGAGATGAATCAAGGTCTCACCTGCAGGCCTCACGTTCAGCTGACAGACTGCATGTCCCCCACCCCAGAGAGGTCAACCGCAAGATGAGCACCAACTCTGAGTATGCAGTCATCACATATGCCTGACTGAGGTCGTTGCAGCTGGAAGAGGAGAGGGAGAAGAAAAATACACATTTGTTTTTGTTAAACATGCTAATACACGTCCCCGTTTTTTTTTTGTTTTTTTTTTGCTGGTTTATATGTACCTTTTACATTGTTTTGTTACGTGCGCTATGTTTATAATGTACCCGAATTTATATTCAATAAAATCCTGTGAGTTTTGTGACATTTGAGCCTGGTCAGCGTCCGTAGTTACAAGAGTTGCCTAGAAACAGTTATCAACAAAACGCCGTGGCTAACTTTTGTTAGCCTAGGGTTAGCATTCAAAAATCAAGGTGGATAGGAACTGCAAGTCATTTCAGGTAAAGATGTGGCTATAAATAATAACATAACGTTATGTTTTCACATTTTCTAAATCTGTCTGAATATACATTGAAGCAATTTAAGTAGTGTGTGACGAGAAGATAGCTAACTTACTAACAATTATATTGCATCTATTCTGTAGAAAGTCCCCAGTTTTTGCAAGCCTTTCTCCCCATTTACGCTAACTTAAACATTAGGAAGAAAATAAATTACTGAAAACAACTTCGGCTTCTCCTGGTCAGACTTCCCAGCTGTCACAAAAGTCATCGCCTCCAGTGTATCATAAAAAAATGTCAGTGCCTTTCTCCAACACTCACCTGCGTGTCCCGCGAGGGTTTGGTACCATCCTGGAGGGACTGGCCAGAGAAGTCCTACGAGACCAGCCTGAAGACATTCCTAAATATGCTGCACAGTACTTCGACACTCTTCTCCAACAAAGAGAAGGTAACTGCATTTTTTATGTGGTGAAATTAGGCAAATGCCATTAATTGCTGTCAAATAATTTATTTTTTGCTTGTAGATAGTGGCATGGACCCTGCTGAGTGGGCTGCTAAACTGGAAGATAGATTCTATAACAACAATGCATTCAAGGCCACTGGGGTACTAAATCAACCTACAGTATATAAGCTATTACTCTTACCATACAAATGTTTCCTCAGTTTATCAACGCCTCTCTCTGTTTATTTACCATTATACTTTTGTTGTTATTTGTTTTTTTTCCACCCCAAGGCTAGTCCTGAAAAAGAGCCTGCAACAGAGGTGGCCTTTTACAAGTGAGTCTCAATTTATGTGCTATCAACAGTCAGGAGGATCAACAGGAGAGGGAGAGGATGGGCATGAGGGAAAGAATAGTCACAAGTGAAGAAGAAATTAGAATAAAATATTATATTTTTTCATTCTTTATTATTTAGGTTTTCATCTCAAATCACTCTGTGAGGTATTTTGTAGAGGTGGTTGTTGTTGTTTTTTGCCCTGATTAGGAAATAGCATTATGGAAAAAAACTTAACACCCAACAGCTTCACCTGCCATGAGGTTTCGACATAGGACATGTCCTTTTTAAATGCTAGAAAATAATCGTGTATATTTGTTAAAATAATGTGTTAAGTTTTTTAAAACAAATACAGTAGCATGTAAGATCTACTTTAGTATATGAACAGACCAGGTCTATGTCATGCTTCAGCTTTCTCAGACAGATCAATGTAAAGAACCTCTCAAGCTAAAATACACTGTGAAATAGAGGCCTGGTATTACCACAGAACATAAGTTCGTGTTGAAAGCGCTTTCAGTTTTGCGGTGTCAATGGTGAGAGAAAAGGGCAGGACCGAAAGACAAGAGCTGCAGGAAGACAGTCGCAGTTTCCAGATGAGTGTCACAGAGGCATTATAACATTGTATTGTTTTGAAGAAACATCACTTAAATCACTATTATCACTTAAATTTCCTACTTGTTGCATTGAACACTTCTCAACTTGAGCTTTCCATTTTGATTGGTACTTTTTAGAGAAAAATCATACGAGTCCCAAACTGAAGATGAATCCAGTCATTCAGCAGAAGCCTCAAATCCCTCCACCACACATCCTAATGTCTCTGAAGAGGTTGATTTTACTGACAGCACAGAAGAAGAACAAGGACAAGACAAACACGATATTGCAGACAAACACATTATTTCAATGGAAAAAGGACTTTCTGAAGAGGAATCCGTCAGGCTCCCAACTTCAGATGTACAGCCAGATGAACTGAGTGGGACAGAGGAGGAGAAGGAGCCAACAGTAACTACATTTG
The DNA here is from genome assembly GCF_021292245.1 of Micropterus dolomieu. Taxonomy (NCBI): domain Eukaryota; kingdom Metazoa; phylum Chordata; class Actinopteri; order Centrarchiformes; family Centrarchidae; genus Micropterus; species Micropterus dolomieu. The sequence continues at coordinate 22,596,799 of NC_060166.1, read as the reverse complement.
ATCAAGTTGACAGGGCAGCTAATGAAAAAGACAGCATCTCTGTTCCAGACCAAGATATACCTCAGTCTAAGTTAGAGCCCACAGACTTATTATCATACAGAGGGGTTTCAGGTATAGACGTGTGTGCTCAGGAGTTAGGAATGGTAGAAGACGAGGGAGGTGATAAACTAGAAACTGCATTTGTGGATGAGGAGATTTTAGACTCAGAAGGAGAGGAAAAAACTGAAGATGAAGAACCAGTGGAGGTCTTTCCATATTCGGGGCTAGCTGATGTGGATGTGTGTGCATCAGAGCTTGGAGGAACAGAGAGAACAATGGAAGGAGCCACTGCTCAAGATGATACACATGGTATTGAAGAGGAAAGCTCAAAACCCCAACCCAAGGAAACTGTTGTACAATCATCATTGTGTCAGTCTGAAACCCCTGAGGGAAATCAGCAAGAAGCAGAAGATCAGGGAGAAAAAACATATGAGGAGGCAGGAACAGAGACTGGGGCTTCTTCTGGGGGAATACATGAAAGTTTAGCTCATATAGAAGGTGGTTTAGACAGTAATGCTATACCAAAGGAGGATTCCTTAGTTGAGATTAGCTTTGATGATGTTCCAGAGGCTCAGCAGATTAAAGAGGTTGGGGAGAAACAGCCAGAGGAAGAGTATTCTGTAGAAGTCTTACAGACCAAGATACTAGAAATGCAACAAGAGGAAGAATCCAAGGGAATGGAAATGGTGGGAGTTGGACAGAAAGTTAACACTGAAGGGGAGGAAATGGAAAGTCAGCATGAGGCATCAGATATAATGGAGAGGGTGGACACAAATGACTCTAATTTAAATGATAGCGATGATGATGAGATGGGAGAAGGTGTTAAAACAATCAGCTCATCACATCAACCCACCACCGAGACAGACGAAGAGAACCGAGAGGATGAAACCGATAAAAACTGTGAAGATAATGAGAATATAAGTGAAGGAGAATTTCACCAGAATGAGTCAAACGAGCATGACTTTGAAGAAGACAAGATAACAGATGCTGTTGGAGGAGACAAAGAGGACATACATATAGAAGGTTACAGTGAGTTGGAGGATCAAGTTATGAATGATGGTGGCAGGGAAGATCATCCTTTAGAAGGAACCCAGTCAAATATATCAACTTCTGCAACGAAGACAGGGAGTGAAACTTTAGGGGAAAGTGCACAACATCTACTGGAGGAGAACGAGGAGAGTCAGAGAACACTTGTGGAGTCACAGTCAGAGATGGTAGGAAAAGAGGTCAAATCAGAACAGAGAACATCAGAAGCAGGGGAACATCTAGAAGAAGGAAAGATTGTTTCAGAAATGCAAGAGAAGAGTGATGCAATGTGTGGAGAGAACATCATTAGCCACAATCAAGGCCAAGAGGAGGAAAGGCCACTTGGGGCTGAAAAGGACTCCACAGAGATTGAAGCCAACATTTGTCACAAGGTAAAGTTTGATGCTTCTTTTTAATACAGTGTATATATACCAGTGACCCATCACATTTCACACATTTTTATATGCCTTAACATTATTTTGTTATTTGCAATGATAAAATAGCCCTGAGAGTTTACCATTTATGGCCATAAGTTGATGATTTGAATATAATAGGATGTTGCAGCTCACCACATCTCCTCTACTGTTATCAGCAGGCTGAGGATAAATGTTCAGTTTCAGACAGAGGTATCTGTAGCTAGGCTACAGTCTGCTCTGCTCCCATTCCTGTCTCAGGTAGCTATAAAAATAAACCCTTCAAGGACGAGTGTGATCAACAGTGGCCATCAATTTTTTTTCTCCCCTATGACTCTAGGGGTAGGTGATTGAAAATATCTCCAAAGAAGTTGATTTTCTGCATGATGTATGGTGGTTGCTCTGAAAAACTTTGAATGTCATCGAGAAGGGTTATGATAAAATTCTCTTTAACTCAAATGTTAGTTGAAATTGGACTTTCAGTCTCAAAGTTCACTGTAATCTGTTTCTTTCTTCCTATACGGCCGCGCTCAAGATGCTGTATGAGGACTCTGAGGCACTGCCGCATGCTCATAAAACTGTAATACTGTGGCTTTGTTAGTGCCAGATCCCCTCTCCTCTCGGGAGCCACCACAGCCTTCGCAGGTTGGAACTTGATTCAGTAATCTCTCATCATAAAAGACAGACTGAACAATTTGTCTTGTGAATTAGGCGTTTAACATTTTTACCACTATCAAAGTTAGCCCTGTCTGATTTGTCTGGACCAACAGTGCTCCAAACACGCAGGGAGGGGGGGTGTCAGAAGGGGTATTAAGAATGTTACCATGGTAACCCCTCACCATCCTGCTCTCTCTTAGTGTCGTCATGAAATTAGAGATGGTGATGCTGATAGTTGCTATGCACCATCTGTATTAGTAATCTACCTTTAATAGCAGTTTCTAACTGACTCACAAAGCTGTACACTAAATAGGCCATCTATTCTAACAGTGACCTAGCTGCAATATCTCACATGCCTTGTCTAGTCTTTTTTGTTTTATTTTAATGTGCCAACAGTGATGTTCCTATACTCTAATCTTCTTATCGAATAAATAAAGTGTTTAGATACATAATGATTAGGGTAAGATGAGCAGACTAACTATATCATCAGTGATTACAGCAAATTTAATTACACTGTGGTTGTCGTTCCTACACACTAACAAAGTAAAATGATTGCAGTAAGTCAGCTTAGTGTAATTAGGTGTGAGGCTAAATTAACATATTGTTTGAATGGTTGGAAAACCAGCAGGAGAGCGTTAATGTCAGAGATATAACTCAGATAAATGGACATTTTCTGTTTCTCTCCCTCTCCGTCTTGTCTCTGAGGCTGGCAGAGGAGTGTGGGCGGTCATACCAGCTGGGATCAGAGGGATGGAGAGGGCTGTTAGCTCACTCTGCCTCTAATAAATGTACAACACCTCCTAGTGTAAAACAGTCCAAGATGCTTATGCTGTTTTATTTTTACACTATTAGTAGAATTTGAAAGTCAGCAATTATTGTTTTATGGCCATCTGGCTTTTACATAGTATTTCTATGTTGGTCATCTGTTGTTATTTGTGGAGTTTATTATTGTAACACTGCAACTTGTTTTATGATGCTCTCTGCATGGTGTAGTTACTTTGTGTTTTTCCTCATTTATATCCAGACTGTATATATCATCATTTTCACTTGTGTCAAAAACTTTCAAACTTTATATCACTGAATTGGTATTTCAGTCACTTTTCTAAAGTCTAACACAATCTGCGCTCGGTGAATGTTGAGGTCTGGTAAAGGTCTGTAACAGTGAACACAGTAGGTCAGCAGCCTTAATGAGACAGAAAAGATGGAACACATGCTGCCATGTTTGTAGGAGGTCTCTCTTCCCCTCCCTCCCTCTTTCTCTCTTCCTCTCTTTCTGACTGTATGTCTCTCCCTCACTGTGCGTGCACGGGTGTGACTGAACATACAGTGATTGTTAGTAAGAGCCAGTGAAGCATCTGTATTATAACCGAGACTCGTTTAAAGATAGTTTTGCTTGGTCCACATAGAAATCGAGGCATTCAATTCATACTAGGTCATCTCACCTGAAGACTGAAGTCATCTCTGAGTAAGACATGGACTGTCACAATGTAAGTAGAAGCTTCAGATTAACTTTTTAAAAATATATTCCAGTTTTGTTTTTGTTTTGTTTTTTTATTTTTAAGCGCCGATCAGTTTGGTAGATGGATGCACGTATAATTAATTGGGTAATACAGTTTGTTAGGTAATAATATTTACTTGTGCTTGGCTACCCTCAGACTGCATACAGCCATGTGTGTGTTGTTGTTTTTCTCCTTTTACTAGAGTAACATATATTAAGGTAAACGTTTGAATAATGATCACAGATGGTACATTTTCCACTGGCAAATGACCACATAAAGTCATGTTTTACAAAGCTTTCAAGCTGTTTTCATCATAATTGGATAATATTACATGAGATTTGCATCAGAATATTTCAAATCTATTTGTGTCAGATCAAGTCTAAGCATCCTGAGGTAATAAAAACGATCCAGAAGGTGTGTAGCCAGCGAAATCCAGTGCATCAGTCCTGTATCTCTGCTGCTGCAATAAAAGCTGAATTCTGGCTGCTCAGTGAGCAGTCAGACAGAGAGGCTAATGAATGCTGGCTGAACAGGTGGGTGGTCACACTCCTACACTGGAGGGGTTTCACTGGAGACATGATGCACTGCTTCACCAAGGTAGTGGGATGACAGTGGGCTCATGCTGTGGGCTGCCTTTGTGTGAAATGTCAATCTGTTTCCATAAGCAAATCACGGGGTGTAGCCGATATGTGTTCGCCAAAGAATTTGAATTGGTGTTTACATAACTCGTCGACAGCCATGGCACTATTCCACTGACACTTTATGACAAGCCAGATTTTCTCTTCCGCCCACCCCATGTTTCCTTTGGGACAGTGGATGCTGTACTTTTAGTCGCTGAATGAGCTGCTGGTGTTGACTACAGCAGCATTTCCGCTGGGTCATCCTTTTCGGCCCAGGTTGCAAAGCAAGCAAGTCATTTTTTCCTTGTAGGGACGCTTTCTTTAACCATACCAGCATAGTTTATTTGAAATAATAAGAATTGGATATAAATTGATTATCAAACATGAAGCAATCTTTTTACACCAACCCTGTTTCTTACGAGAAAAGGCAGATTGCTGTATTTTGATTTTATAATCACCCAAGTACATTTTATAATCGACCGTTGCAGAGAATGATCATTCGTTACAAAATAGGCTGACTCAGACATGTTTTTGCCAGCAGTGTATTATATGGTACATGACGAGGAGAAGGGGAGAGAACAAAGGAGGCAATGTGGGTTATTGACCTCCTGAGAGCCCCTTGAAGTCATGTAATGAGGGTGAGCCACTCAGCAACAAGCACACATCCCTCGCTGTCTAAAAGATAGTGTTGTAGCGTATATAGTTAACAAAATATGGTGTCGCAATCTGTTGACGGTTAGATTCTCTCACCAATCTTCCAGGAAAAAAACAACATCTTATGGTAATACGCTGCCCTTCTGTTATAAACTGCAACTTTTTGGTCCTCTAAGCAGGAGGAGTGCAGCCGGCCCCAGGAGGAGGAAGACATCATGGACATCCCCCTGGATGACCCTGAGGCCAACAGGGCTGCTGCCAAGATCCAGGCTGGCTTCCGTGGCCACATGACCCGTAAGAAGATGAAGCCGGAGGACAAAGCAGAAGGGGAGGAGGTGAGCAGCACTGGGGATGTGCTCAACAGCAGCCAGGGGGACTCAGGTCAGTTGTGTAGAACTATAGGGTAAGAGTAGGTCACATAATGCTCTTAAAAAGGGCATTATGGTGAGTGACTATAAGGATGGTAACAGAGGCTCCCATCACAATCTGTAACAACAGTAGGTAATAAAAGGTAAGTGATAGAGATCATAAGTCTTGTGAGACGGAGTTAAAGCAGTTCAAGATTTGATATCCTATTAGCAAGCAAATGTTAAGCATAATGCAATTAAATAAGTTAGCATAGTTTGATGTTTTAAGGATGTTATGCTTGTTGTTGGTTGAGCATTAGTCTTTTTTGGTTCTATATGTGTCCCATTTTAAGATCTTAGAGGGAAGATTTTGTGACTGTGACCTTTTCTCAGAGCAGAATCACTTGAGCACAATGTAGAAACACAAACTGATTTAACATTTTACACACAGGGAAAAGAAACCATTTAAAAGCTATACATAATTAAATACACCTTTTAGAGCCCCTTATGGGTTATCCCAAGTGTGATTAATACAGTACATAACTGAGTGACTCATTTAATTACCCCATAGCATCTCCGGCAACAGATGATTGAATGTTTCAATTATTTCCACTGTTAAAGTGGTTATAAATGAATCAGCTTGAAGATGTGCTGTTAACACGCTAGAGAGAAAAAGACTTTTGTCCGAGTTCATTTTACTTGGAAAATGTCAAGTTACATTCTTACAACGGTAAACACGTTTTCCTATTTTTATTTGATACAACTATGGACGATGATAACGTTTTGAAAATGCAGTCCAAAAAGGTTTTGCTGTTTTTTTTTCTCCTGATGGCGTCTACTGCTTCAATGTAAGCGAAGGTTACATTTAGATTTGATTTGTAAAAGGACAATGCTTAAAGAAAATAGTCAGCATGGTATAAAATTTAACTTAGAAGTCAAGATATTAACATCAGATTTTCTTTTCTGAAACAAGCTAACCAGATAGGTTCTTTTAAGATGTAAGACACAAGGTGGCTGACACAAGGGATCCTCGTCAATTATTCTCCCTAACCCACTTGCTGGATGGCTTGCATCCTTATGTAGGAGATGTATTTATAGCTCCAGGTGCATTAGGTACAGTATATGCTTTCAGAGGACCAAGCAGAATTAATGGACCTGTCAGACTGGAACAGAGCATTACAAGCACCTCCCATTGGGGGAGACCCCCTTTTCACAACAGAATTGTTTTTTTAAACTCATAATTTGTGTCAAGTTCTTAGCATTGCAAAATACTTACAAACTTAAAAAAAGTAAATTCTACAAACAGATATTTGCATAATGAAAAGTTTCACTTCTGTTTGAGTAGCAACTCGAGTTTCAAGTTTTCTTCAAGTGTGTTTTTTAATAGATCCACCCACAAGTGACCTCACAGCTTGTGACTATGTATTGGAGCCGTTAACCTTGACGACAAGAATCTATACAGAAATAGTTTTTTTCCAGCCTCTGCGGTGCTAAACTACGCCTTGCCTATTTCTGTTTTTAGAGACAGGAGGATCGGGGGCAGTAGAGGGAGACGACACATCTGTGCCAGAGCAGTGACGCCCCTGTCCTGACCTGGATGGAGAGAAAGAGGGGAAGCAAGGTAGCGAGAGATGGCTGGCATTAGCTGGCTGGGCTTTGCTTTCAGGCACACCTTTTTACCCCCAGGAGTCATTTTCTTTTTCAACGCAAATTAGCAGTAGAAAATGAGCCGACAGTTTTGAGGGTGTGTTGTGTGAATTTTGTGAACTTTAACACTCCGTCTCTGCTTCTCCAGCAGTACGGATGTCTTTGACCCAGAATTTGCAACTCACTGCATGTACTTGTGAAACTTCTGGTAGTGTGCTAGTTTTTAGATGATGATCTGTGAATGTGAAAATGAATGTCCTCTAAATGCTTAACAGGGCTTATTTTGGATGGATCAGTTCATACCATCTGTGTATAAACCCTGTATGCATCAGCACTTGACTTATAATTAGTGGCTTCAATTAATTGTTATTTTGCATTGTTTTCCAATGTGCTTGTATCTTGACTATTATTTACCTATTTGACTTGCTTACAAAAATTATTAAAACATCAAAAATATCAAAAGAGAAGTAGCTATGTATGTTCTATTTATTCAGAGTTACTTAATTCAGATTGCAATTGTCTTTGTTATCTTTTTGATCACATTATAAGTAAGTTCTCTTTTCACCTTTTCAGGCATTTTCTATAAATCTGATCTTCCACAACAGTAAGCATGCAGTAATTACAGTTTTTTTTTTTTCCAGATGCATTTGGTACAGCTTTACCTTATGAGACATTTGTTCAATATTCTCTGTTGTTGTGTTGTGGATTTGACTTGTTTGACTTGTTTGAGGGGTGTGAAAATCCATTGTCAGAGTTTGCAGAGCCATCATGCTATTAAAATAATTGAATAGTACATTGCTGAACTTTGCTGTAGAGTCATGACATTACACTAATAAATCCACCTTAAATATACGGTGACATGTCTGTTTTAAACATCATTAATTCAAGTTAAGTGTGTGTTTGTTTCAAACGGCACCTTTTTATAGCATCTGTCACCTCCATCTCTGTTCTTCACAGGGAGAAAGTTGAGATTTTCGTAAAACATTTCAGCAGCCAGAGCTGCTCATTTTTCTTTTGTCACTGCAACATAAGCAGGGCTGCTAATTGAATAGAGCAGTTTTCATGAAGCTGAAACAATGCTTTTTCTCCTGTGTGGCTCTCTTGCACACGGAATCTTATGAATAATTCATCACCTAAAACTGCATTTCATTTTCATTTTCAACTACCAGTTACACTAGACAAATTAATTTTGTTTTTACTACTAATAATAGCTATCAAATCGGGTCATTTAAGTAATGACATTGTAGCAGTTGCAGAGCCTGGATGTATTCTGTTATAAAATGTTTTCATCCTATCAACAGGTGCATTGTCACCTACACAACTAAGTAATGCGTCTACCTGTTGGGTATTTTGCAATATTTGGCCTACCTTTATTGCACTAAGGCTGTTTAAATCACAAAAGAAAAACACTATTTTTGCTTAATTTGACCAGGCAGTCTTGTTCACTTTATGAGAAACAGGCTTGTGCATCTTCAGTCTCCCAGTGCTCCCACTCAGCCCACCTACACACATCTGAGCCATACAGCATGCTGCACAAACTCAAACTGTACATGCATTCTCACACAGAAAAAACACAGCTCATACTTTAGTATGCAGATCCCACTCATGTCACTAATTTTCTGTGTCGCGCACAAACATGCACACACACACAAACGGGATGTTGGCTGTGTCACCAGCTGTAGAAGACAGACAGCCAACATGAGACTTGCTCTCAGTGGTTTTGCAAAGACAGAGTGCAAAGCACTTCCGTCTCAGGCTGACATTCCTCCTCCGCCACGCTCTCATAAATATCCTCTATGGGTTTTGTATGGACCTATTCTCTCTTTTCTCCTACTCAGTCCCAGAGGTGCCATGGCCACGTTCTCCTGTCTCTTTAATGACTGTGGGTGAACAATCAATATTCTGCACACCTCCAAACATAGAACAACACCCACTTGGTGCTGTAGATTGAATTCTGAGAGTGAGGGCAAACACAAAAAAGAAAAAAAGTCTGAATATCATGTTGGTTAGGGTCTTAATAGATCCTCATGCAAGTCATGTGATTGAGTTTGTAAAGCAAACACAAATTCTGAAGTCTGAAGCAGAAAATAATAGGTATGTCCCTTCCTTTTACAACTTATTAAACGAATGTGGACTATTTTAGGGGTCGATCATATGAAAGATCTGCTTGGTTGGTTTGTTCTCTTTCTCAGACAGCTTGTCAGAGAGAAAAAAAATCTTTTTGGTCTCCTGGGTGATAATTAGAGATGAAAAAGCCAGGACAAACAGCAGGGGGCACAATTATCTGCTTTCCAGTGGTTATGCCACTGGCCTTGCCATCTTAGGAGATGCAGTATCTTTTATACTAAGTAGGTTACAGATATTAAAAGTAATGAGGGGACTCTATTACCACCTCTGCATAAAAAGCACCTGATAGATCACCATCACATACACTGTAAACTAAAGGGATCCCAGTCAAAAAGATGTGATTGTAAAAACATCTAGTCACATCTGTATGCCTGAGTCACACAGGATGACATCAGTTTTGTTGTGGACTAAACGTGACAATGGCTTCTGTCACTGCACCCGCACCCAAACTGACTGTGACTCACAGGCCCCGTCTGTTCTCCCTCGCTCTTCTTCCTCTATTGACTGGAAAGAGTCCCCCTTGATTTAGAGTGTGTTAGAAGATGGGAGGAAGAGGGAGGCGTTACTTTTTTGCAAGGGCAGAGGTGGAGGGGAGAGGTTTGCCTTTGATGGGCCACCACACGGGAGTCTAAGCCCTGGGAGAGTGGTGGTAGTGAGCAGCAGCTGGTCCCACATAACTGGAGAGCTGTCTAACAACCATGCTTCCTCCTCTGCATAAAACCTCCCTTTGTTGTCAAACAAAATGCTCTAAAAATTCTAAACAAAAGGCTGCTTTCCCGAAGTGGGAGGGATGACTTATAACAACTGACTAATCAGTGCCTTCAAGTTAATGCCTTAATCTCCAAAATCCAGTATAAAATGACTGATGTAATATATGGCAATTTTACACATGGCATCACGTCTGATAAAATAACAATTGTCAGCACAGCTGACAAGAAATTTCATGGTTGACTGGCAGTCAGGTGAAAGAGCCAAAGCAGTAAAATCCTTAGTTCAAACTACACATTTTGTTTATTGTCAAGTTTCCTGTATTTTTTGTGTCACCTAAGTTTTCCTTTTGTATAACTTACACCTTTTGACCCATGTGTTTTTCACATGCGCATTTGATATTTAAATGACAGGAAACAAAAAGAGCAAACGTGTAATTAACAAGCCACAACTTTAATGTGTTGGCCAACACTGTTGTTGGTAGCTTCTCATGAGCATAAAGCATGGCCTCCTCCCTGAACAGTCCATCAGTTCACCGACTTCATGTAGCTTCCACACCACCTAGAGGACAAAGTAAGTACAAAAACTTTGTTTTTATTAGTTTCCTTCATTTGTTGCTCATGTTACTATATAGCTCTCAGAAGGTACAGTACCATGAATCATGCAATTGAAAGGTACCATAACAAAATGCTTCAAGGCTGTATTTGCTTGTGTGGGTCAACAGCAGGTTTGGTTGCCAAGTGACAAAATTGTGGGTTTATTGTGGGGCTCCAGTCCAGAGAGGAGTTTGCACAATGTGACAAAAGTGGGCCAAAGACAGGGGGCAAGTGAGTTGTTTTTCTTTTCAAACTCGGACATTTCAGAGCTTTAAGTGGGTTCCTCTTGGCTGAAGTACAGTAGTTCTTCCCAGCAGGAATTCTTGCAAAGTAGCTCGACCCAATATTGAATTGAACACATTAAAGGTTTATGGTTTAAGTGTAAAAAAAAAAGCTTTGAAAAATAACAGACACTTTCAGATAAACCCGCCTAAAAAAGCAAACGCTATTTTTCTTTGAGCTCCTTTCTAAAAGGGCAATGTGGACTGGGAGAGAGGAGTTCATCTACACTATGTCTCTGTCTCACACAAACACACACACACACACACACACACACACACACACACACACACACAGTTGGCTGTTGTTGGATGTGAATGGGGTGCTGTGAGGAGAGTGGGGCTCAGTGTGACCAGGCAGAGGCCAGTGTTGCAGGCAGGCAGGCTGTGGAGAGAGTGTTGAGCCACAGAGACGTGCCCAGGGTGGTTAAACCATGCTCACTAAGTGGGAGAAAGACTCTGCCCAGGACACAAGATGAAGGTGGAGAGGAAGACCTCCTCTACAGGCGACAGTTTTCCTGACATTCCTCCACAACTGACGCTCTTTGGCCTCCTCCTCCTTCTCTTCACAGGTAAGTCCACACATTTGTTGTGGTCATCCAGAGATTAGAGGATGCAGAATCTCCCAGAGACTGCGCTAACTTTCAGATGACGACCAAACAAGTGGATTTATCTTCAATTGTGAACAAAGAGAAAGCTTACCAGGGCCATTATTAGTAATTATCATTTCACTTAACATCTTTTTAGAGTATTTTACAGTCTTTGGGTTACTTTCTTTGTTATGTAAATTCTGTGTCACTTAAAAACTGTTCAAAACTCAAATTTTTACTCTTTTTGAAATAAAGTTAATCCAGGTTAAATTAGTCGCAGATGCTTTTTCTTGTCCTTCCATGGGCTGGCGGCACAATGGATTCGTTCATGGGTGGTGGGCTCTATATTGGGCCCCCATCACCAGCTCAAAGGAGCCTGGAGTGGCCATTGTAGAAGTGTAAAAAGGGGATGTGTATAGGTTAAGTGTGACGATATCAAGTTTTGTGGAGTGCTGGTAAATAAGGTGAGGGGGTTTTTTTGAGTGTGGAAAGCTCTAGATAAGTTCATTTGAGGGGTAGAGCAATGTCAAAAGTTGAGTATGTAGTGGTTTTTAGTTTTTAAATGTGTGATTTTATTTCAAAACCGTACCATGGGCCCAGTTTACCCGACCAGGCCAGTTTTGGTAGAATCACTGGATCCTGTGTCAATCTCCAACTTCACCAGTGACAAAGAGTTTCTCTCCCCCTCTCTCTCGTTTTTTTCCCTCTCTCCCTCTCTCCCTCTCTCACTCTTTTCGAGGGAGGAAACTACTTCCAACAATCATGCCCTTTGTTTTATTGCCTTGGCAACCCCTGTCAGGCGGACCAAATGGTTACCACAGCAATGAGGCGATGCCCTGCTAACTGCCTCACTGCAAAGAATAGTGAACAGTGCAGGCTCTCTCTCCTCCCTCTCTTAGGTTGATCTTTCCATCACTGAGGCCTAACAGTAGGATGCCCCTCACAGGCATGCAGCCAATGTTTAGAACTCCATGTGTCCAGCTTCAGCTGAGTTATAGGTACCTCCACTGCGAACATAATGGCTTTGCTGTGTTTGGTTTCCAAGACAGGGCACTTCTACAAAGGATGAAATGCGGCTCACACTGTAATACCTTATCCCTGTGTCCCTGCTGGAGGTGGAGGATAATTGGGGAACACAAATCAAAATGAGTGTATTACTTGTTCACTACGAGGGGTCATGAGGAATTCCTAGGGGAAGTTTCCGAGAAACAGATTAGTGATCAAAACATCATGGGCCAGAGTAAAAGCGACGTGTGTGCATATGTTTGTTTGAATGTGTAGCTGTTTCAAGGTAAAAATGCAATGAATTATGCTACAAAGGAAAAAACTAGAGCTGCTCTTCTTAAAACAATAGAATTCTCATTCTAACAATAATTTTAGTTTAATTCCAACATTTTTAAAAATTTGTGAAAATGTAGGCTTACTGCATATAACATAATTTGTTTAATTCAAATAGTTTGTGAAAAATCCTTTCTCCTAATCTAAACTATTCAAAGTAAGCAGGATGGAATGTACTGATTAAAATGTGGATTATTAAAGTGATTATATGAATATATAGATGTGTCCCACAAAGCAGTACAATGCTATTTTGACATGGTGGTGGAAAAAGTACAGGAAAAACAGTGTTGGCATTGTGCAAAAATATTCTATTTTCTATTTCAATGGCCAAAACCCTAAATTGAGGATAACAGCAGCCTCTGCACACTTTAGTCGACTGCAAGCACTAGATACTTGCATTGGACCTTGAATCTTAGCATCGTGTCATACTAGTAACATTATGGATGTATCAACATTTAAGACGTATTTCAATTTTTTAAGCGGTTAAAACCAATACTACAAATGAAATCTTGTCTACAGGAATTTAAAAAATAACAGGTAGGAAATTTTAATATTCAATCCAACAGTGATGGAAACTATTTAGTCTTACAAATATGACTATTAAAGTACTTAAAGTACTTCAGTAAATTAATTATGTGCCATTGTATTCATGCCCCTTTGGTGCTCTGATTTTTCCTTTATGTTAGCTCTTCTAGTAATAGTAGTAATTAGTTTAGCAGTAATTACTGTGTTTTTGCATAATTCCTCTATTGTTGCACTACGTGTGAATAGTTGATTCCTCTGATCTCTGCTCATTGGCAGAGCATCAAAGCTGCAAAGTGACTGTCCTTTGTTTACTCTGTGTCCCCACACAACCCCGTACTGTACTTAGTATTCTTCCTTTGTGCTCCTCAGTTCAAAACCTCACCACTGTCTCTTTGCCTTTTCTCCAGGTGAAGTGTCAGGGGTGAATGTGACCAGCCAAACCCAGGTGGTGCGGGGCACGGTGGGCAGAGAGGCCCTCTTGTCAGTCAGCTACTCCAGCAGCAGCTCCGACAAGCCTGTGATCAAGTGGCAGCTAAAGAGAGACAAAGAGAAACCTATCACTGTTGTGCAGTCCATAGGAACAGACATCATTGGGAACCTGAGGCCGGAGTACCGCAACCGTATCCTGGTATTTGAGAATGGGTCACTGCTGCTTCACAACCTGCAGCTGTCAGACGAAGGGGCGTACGAAGTGGAGATCTCCATCACGGATGACACCTTCACTGGAGAGCGCTACATTGAGCTCACTGTGGATGGTGTGCAGAATTACCTTCCTTTTAAAGAGCTGGGTTTTCGGTCATATTTCAAAACATCTGAGCAATCATAACAGGACACTGGGAGAGGAGAGGAGTTATGAGCTAAAGGAAAATCAATACAAATTGAAAATACATTGTCTTGCCCTAGAGAGTGTAATTGTAATACTGGGGTTTTGATTTCCAGTACACAATACAGAGTGACTCACAGTGTTGGTGGTGTTCTTTTTAAGAAACTGAAATACAACAAACAAATACAACTTTCAGAGCTATTGGATTTCACTTATTAGTTGGTCTTACATAACTACAGGTCAACCACCCTCTCATATTTTTGAATAACAATCTCAAGCCCCCCCCCATGTCTTTGTCCTGTTATCCTCCTCAGTTCCTGTGTCCAAACCGTACGTTCAGATGATGGCGTCTTCCGTCCTGGAGTATAGCGAGTACTTTCACCTCCACTGTTCCCACGATAATGGCACAAAGCCCATCTACAGTTGGCAGAAGGGAGGCAAGGTGTTGACCAATGACTCACGTCTGCTACTTTCACATGACCAAAAGGTGCTGACCATCTCACGTGTTCTGATGTCAGATGATGACATTTACGGCTGCACAGTGGAGAACTCCATCAGCAGCATGAAGAGCATACCCGTCAAGCTCACTGTCTACAGTAGGTGGCATGTTACACCGGTAGGATCTCAAGTTATACACATTTACATTGAGGATGAAGAGATCATGGTGCTGTAAAGTCAGATGGGTTTCTAGCAGCAATGGAAGACGTATTCAGGTCCTTTACTTAAGTTAAAGTAACAATACCAAGGTGTAATACTTCACACCAAGCACAAATTCTGCTTTCAAAATGTTTCCTAAGTAGAAGTGCTGAAGTATTAACAGCCAAATGTTAAATTGTGAAAGTATTCAGAATAATACAGATGACTCCATTCATTGTTCTTATATTGTCTATCTTTACCAGTCAAAAGTTTTAGAACACCCCCAGTTTTCTTGTTTTTATTGAAATATAAGTAGTTCAAGTCTATTGGAAAAACCTGAAATGGTACAAAAGTAAGTGGCAAACTGCCAAAGTTAAAAACAACCTTTACGTCACTAAACAGATATTTTCAGAGAGATAAAATGAACAATTAAAGTATGGAGTTGTGTTCATTATTTCACTGTAGATTCATCTGATGACCACCTGGTCTGCCTTCCCTCATTGATTGCCTTTTTAGTTAAAAAACTTCCATTGCTGCAGAATGACCAAAGAAGGTAAAGACAAAGTTTAGGTCAGCAAAACTGAGAAATAATGTAAATTTCAGAGATCTACAACATTAAGGGATCAATTAATGAGATATCTACTTCAAGTTATTCTGCGGCAATGGAAGTAAACGAAGTCTTGAAAGTTGATGCAAAAACAATCTTCTTCAGGTGTTCCAATTTGTAAACACTTGGAACAGCATGTGTTAATACACCCTCTGAAGCTTTGTTTGTACAATATTATATATGCTACATATAATATTAATGAAGGAAGACAGACCAGTGGGTCATTGATTGATTCAACAGTGAAATTAGGAACAAAACTTCTTCATTTAATTGTTAATTTTATATCTCTGACAATGTCTGTTTTAGTAACTTTTTTTTTTACTTTGGCAGTTTGCTGCTTACCTTTTGTAGCATTTAAGGTTTTTCACTGGACTTGTATTTCAATAAAAACTAGGCAAATGGGGGTGTTCTATAACTGTTGACCGTTTATTTGACTCCAGTGTATATTATATTATAATACTTATATACTGTATCTGTCAGATACATGCAGTGGAGTGAAAAGTATATTTCCCTGTGAAATCTGGTGAAGAAGAAGTTTAAAGTAGCATAAAATGGAAATACTCAAGTTGACTAAATGTACTTAATTACTCCCCAGCACTGATTTCTAGGTCCAAAAAATCTGATCATGAAAACCGTACGTGTTTTGGCTCATTGTTCAACAATCGTCCATTTCCAGTAGCTAGCAGAAGCAATTATCTTCTCATGCTGACCCATGCACAAACATGCCTGCCTCTCTAACAATGTTGTTTACAACAAGTGCAAATCCAGGCTGAGTGCAGCAGAGTTGGCCCATAGCGGCTGTTACTGGGCGCCAGTGTAGAGCCACATGTCAGGCTGAGAGAGTCTAATCCAATGAATGGACAGTTATTTATGAGGAGGGAGCAGAAAAAGAAGTCAGGTGGCGGGTATGCTTTGCCTCAGTGGACCTCAGTAATCCTGACTTCATTATTGCTGTACTGTAATGTGTTGCATGAAGAGACCGCTACGGGCCCTCAAACCTCTCTATTCCGTCTGCATGCATAGCAGCATGGCACAGACTCAAAGTGACTCCCCTAATGTGTCACTGCACCTTATTCATGCCAGCACACTCAAAAGACTTGGCAAGCAATGCAAAAAGAAAAATCAAATGTTCTGCATGCTCCATATCCTGGCATTGTTTCATTATAAGCTTGTAGTCTGAAAGAAAGGATGTTCCAAATTAACACATTTATTTCCTTGAAGACACGACTTCATGTAATCCTGCAAACGTCACTTATTGCACTGCCAGATAAAAAATAGCAATAGATGGACAGAAGTATTGCATGCAATATATTTGTAAAGTAGGTCAAGTTAAATGTGAAGCTGAGGTACAAGTCAGTGGTTCAGTGAGAGGGAAATTGCATTGCCCTGCTGTTATTGATACAAATCTTTCTTTCTTTTTTCTTTCTTTGTTTGTTTGTTTCTTTCTTTCTTTTTGTGTTCTCGTCTCCCTCTCTGTATCACTCTGGTTTAGGACGGAGCTCACTATACATCATCCTGTCCACCGGTGGCATATTCCTCCTAATCACCCTGGTGACAGTGTGTGCCTGTTGGAAACCATCCAAGTGAGAGCTACTTTTTCTTCTTGCCCCCCACCCCTTCTTCCTCTCTGTCCTGCTCTCTCTCGTTGGCTTTGATATTGCACTTGTGAATAGAATCTAAAGTAGCTCGACAGTGTTACCATACTCTGAACGTTTTGTAAAAAAGGACGTTGGCCTGTAGCTTGTATGAACATGAACAACGTGAACACAGCCATTTGTCTTGCTGTAGAAAGAAGCATCGTCCTGTCCCCCAAAGAGCTCCCATCTATGTGGAGCAGAGTGAAAATGGCCATGACGGTGAGCAACAGTTACAGTTGATCAACTCTTTTATATGTTTTATTATACTGCATAAACTTTCACACACACTCAAGAATGATTTTACACATTATGAAGTTAACTAGTCAGCAGAATGTCAACCAATACTAAAATAAATATGTATCTTTTGCAGTTGATGTTGTTCCCAAACCAACTACACTTAGTCGAAGGAGTCCTATGCCTCTTTATGTTCTCAATGAAGATGTGAGTCACTTTTGTTTCCAGAATATATGAGCCATTGACAACTTTACAATGAATCAAGATTAAGAGTCCACGCCCATGCAAACACCTATTATAACATGTTGATGAAGTATAATTTATATCATGTTCACCAGATTGTCATTAGTTTTGCAAGTAATTAGTCATGAACCAATGTTTTGCAAAATTTTTAATTTTGACCAGATTATGGCGCTAAATGAAAAGTTAAAAATTCAGTCATTGAAGTTGTTGCAATTCATCCTGAGGGGACCATGAATGTCTGTACCAAATTTCATGACAATCCACCCGATGGTGACATTTCACAAATGTGAACCTCATGCTAAAGGAAGAATCATGGGAGCCATTAGGACTCATCATCTGGGCACCATGAATGAATATGGATGTCAACATGCAGGTGGTGCTAGAGGTAAAGTCAGGGGATCACCAAAGTCATGGGGACCATAAATGTCTGTACAAAATGTGATGGTAATCCATAATATGAGCGGATATTAGTTGCTGATGTTTCAGTCCGGACCATCCATAGAGCCATGCTGCTATCATGACTGAAAACATTCCCCAAATAATGTTTTTGTACAAATTGTGGCTTCATGAAAATGAGAATACCAGATAAGACACCACAGCTGATGGTGATTGTAACAGGTGTGTCTCCTTCTTTTTTTCAGGAGACTCTGGAGCGTTTGGAAGAATGTTCTGGTAATGCTGTCTGCCAATCAGAAATGAGTATCCCTGCTACCTATGCTCCAGTTCTCCCACCGTCCTCCAACAGAACTGAGCGGCCCATCTGGTCCGCCCCACGCAGATACCCCCGCAGCCCCTCTCCACTGGCACAGCCTCTCCCACAACCCCTTCCTGTGCCTCCCCTACGCCCTGCCTGCTCACCTGCTCACTCGCCTGGTTCATCTCCACGCAGTTTCAGCCCAATAAGAAAAGTCCGTCCTCCAGTAGGCATCCCAACCAGCCACCTGCCTGTCGAGGCAGAGTGTCCAGACCCTTGTGATCCGACTCACTGTCCATCACAGCAGTGACGACTGCTTGGATGTGTGTTTTCATTCTGTGATATGTAAAGTACATGTATAGTTTGTCGGTCTTCCTTCTATAAGGATCATGGACTTGATGCACTAGGATAAGAGATGAGTTCACTTTCAGCTAACTCTTTGTCTTGATGTTCCACTATTTATCTATTTCCCTATGGTTATGCAATGTATTTCTCTAGACTTTTGAAGATATCCTGTCATATGAAAAAATATATTATGTCCACCAGCATGTAGTATATCATGTATATGATGCTGAGACAGTAAAGACTTCACAGCTCTGGTACATATTTTGCTTCTTGATGAATTATGAATATCACTGGGAACTTTTGATAAGTACCTGTACATATGTAAGTTAATAGTTTTGGGTCTGGTGTTTTTGGGGTTATTTTGTTGTTGTTGTTTTTGTTTTTTCTTTCAAATAATTAAACCACAAAGTGTATTCTTAGTCAACTGTAGGTCATTGTTTAACCTGAGATAATAAAAACAGTTTAAAAAGGTTATAGTTTGTCACCAATTTTGTAACATTCTTCACTACAGCCCTCCAAAAAACTTTAATTTTTTCTTTTTGACTACACTATAATGTAATTATATTGTTATCAGTGCTTTACACACCACACAGCAAAGTAACACCACAAAGGAGAAACGCTTCTTTTCGCAGTCTTTGTGAGTGAGCTGAATGTGATCTGCCATTCTTGTGTAATTTCTCTTCGATCCATTAGGTGTCACCCACACATTTCTTGAAATGCCTTATTTCAATGAACACTTGAGTTCCAAAGAGATAGATTTACTTTTTAAACATATTTTACCTTCACCACTTTTCATAAGCCGTAGGTGTAGCAGTTGACATTTGTCATTTTGGAGTATATTGTGCTATGTTATGTTTTATGTTTTGGACGTGCCATCACAGTTCTGCCCTTTTGCTTTACCTAAAGACAGTAACCATGAGAAACTGGTTGTTTAATGACAAAGTGTCTTCTACTCTTCTTGACATTTGAATGTCAGTGAGGATCAAACTGTGCTTGAACCCACAGTTATATCTCAAAAGAATAATAAATATAGAACTTCAAGAGGAAGCTTTTTGTCAATGATGTGTGGTCAAACAGTTCATATTTACATTCTATCATAGTTAATGCCCATGCAATCATGTAGCCTCTTGTTGATTATGGACATACTGGAAATAAGTAGATATGGAAACCAATTCCATATGGAGTTCAGTTTACTGCATGTTGGGTTTTTTCCAACTGCACAATAAACACTGGCAGGATTCATGGAATAAAAGAACCATAAAATAAAAAAACATAAAGGATGTGCTGTGGCAACAGAGCTTTCACCATTGCAGCACCATCCCTATGGAACTCCTTACCCATACACATCTGAGATTGCAGCGACAAATCACTTATCAAAACCCACCTTTTTAGACTAGCTTTTAACCTCAAATAATGTTATAATGCACATGCTGCTGTTTGTTATTTGTTATTTTATATGGTCGCCCCTTCAGTCTTATGTATTTCTGCACTACATGTTTTTATCTACTGTTCATATATTTTATACTTCTCTATTTTGTTTCTATTTTGTTTTTAAACGTATATAACTTCTGGTTTTACTGTAAAGTGTCTTTGAGTGTGAAAAGTGCTATAGAAATAAAATGTATTCTTATTCTTATTCTTATTATCATGATATTCATTTGTAAGGAACAAGCTTGTTAAAGGGTGTAAGGCACACACAAAGACACACATAAAGTGGCCTGGTCCATCACTATTATCAGGATAATGTGTTCCCTTCAGAGGTCCAGCTGGACATCTTTTGTCATGAAAATCTGCATGATTTTGTTTATTGCTTTTATCCTGAAATGTATCGTCCATTACTAAAGGTGTGATGAGTCTTGCAGTTACGTAAGCAAATCAGATCTGCCTGTTTTGATCTGCACTTTGCGGTCTTTGTTCTATTGGAGACACAATTTATTCCTTGGTGCACAGACTCATGAATACACATACAGGATCATGAGCACACACAAGCACGGACGAGCAAGCATCCAAACCTGTGCATAATCACGCATAGCTTACAGTAAGTGGAAAATTAAATTTCCTCAGATAATGAAAGTAGGCCATATTTATTGATCTTGGAAATTGTTTTTCTGTCACATTTTTATTAGTCACAAAATCCCATTGTGCTCCACCTGTGTGGCAGAGGAGCTTGGAAGCCCAGGCACTAATTAACCTCTGGGGAGCAGGATCACATCTGTGTGCATCTGTATGTGTTTATGTGTGGGGAGTAGGTGTCCTATGAGTTGAACAGAGACATGGTATGACGCTCTTCGTCTCTAAGAGGCTCCTCCTCCTGCCTAGTCGGTCTCTTCTGACTAATGCCCTTGTTCACACCAGCCTGTTGATGTGAAATTCCCAGTAGACTTTATTGTTGGAAAGCTCTTAACTAGCATTTTTTGTTGTAGGTAAATGGACAAAAGAAATAGTAGAACAGAGTCCTACAAGCTCTTGGTGGCACCTGGGAATTGCTCACGGTCTTCTCTGATCCACATTCTTTACTCAATCTTGCATTTAGCCTGAAATTCTTAGACTTATAACTCTTAACTTGACTTGAAATAATGTATTATGCATAATAATAATATATACATAATATACTTAATTAGCTGTGTTCAATGTGTTTTTCCACATAACACTTGTAAGATTGCTACCTCTGGCTACTCTGAACATATGACACACATTGCATGTCTGTCATGCAGTGGCGAAAAGTAAGTAAGTACATTTATTGTTGTACTGTACTGAAGGACAATTTACTTTCTATTTTTACTTTATACGTGAGAGTTTCATTTAAATAACTGTTTTAGGCCCAAACAAGTCAAATTGTCCAATATTTTACATCTAAAATATGAATGCAAAATTGTTCCTTAGACAGTAGTGCATCAGTGTGAAGGATTTGTTATTGTAATATATAAAACATCAGTTACAGGGGCCATGAGAAGTACGTTTTCTTTTGATACATTGAGCTGATAATAATTTAGTTCTTTTCCTTAAGTAGAATTTTGATTGCAGTTTTTTTTTTACTAGCAATGGGTTATTTTTACATTATTGTATTGGTAATTTTATTATTTTTTAAGTCAAATATCAAAATACTTCTTCCAACCCAGCCGTTGTGGAAGAGGGTATCTGTTGCTCCACCTAAGGTGTCTCCCTTTTTTCTCATTGAAGTGTTTGTTTTTTAAGTTTTCCTTACCCAAATTGAAGGACAGTGTTGTTGTAGATTATAAAGCCTCTCCAAGACAAATTTGAGATTTGCTGAGATGAGCCAGACCTGTTTCACATGGTCTGATGTATCTTACAAAATGTTGTCAGAACATGTCTATGAAGATTCTCAGTCATCCAGGTCATAGTTATCCAACGAAGGTTAAAATCAAGGGCAACTGGACTTGGTTGAAGATACTGGAAGACGTTTCGTCCCCCACTCAGAAGTCCTTTGGATGAGGGACGAAACGTCTTCCAGTATCTTCAACCAAGTCCAGTTGCCCTTGATTTTAACCTTCGTTGGATGGTTGTCAGAACATGTGTTTTGACATATTTATTTTATCCTCCACTTGATCAATCGTAAATTGTTGCTAAAAATAAAATGCACTGAATTGTCCTTAAGTGCTCATCTGACCAAACCATCTGCTTGACCTGTTCTCAGCAATGGAGTGGACGAGAAGACTGGGGAGGGTAACACACAAACACACAAACACACATGCATGCAGAAAATACACCAAAATACAAATCAAATGGACATAACACATATTGACACATATGTGCACACAAATGCAGAATTCATGAAGCTCAGTGGCTGACAGAAAAAACAAAGCCACACTTGAAATTAGGGCCCACCTTGATTAGAAGTGGAGTCCCTGTGATAAGATATAAATTTCCGTGTATCGTTGAGTGCTCTAATCAGTGTTTCACTTAAGAACTGCATGACCTTTAGGCCAATAATAATTTCTGTTTTCAACAAAACACTGGTGAAACACAATTTTTCCAGGTTTCAGAAAGATAGCTGTGTAGTAAATACTTTCTGTTCAGCATTTGATAAAGCCAAAATGCTTGTATGTTTGTTTCTCCCTATGAGATACAGTTAATCAGACCACGCAGACCAGTGCAGGTAAAAGCCCTACACCACTTAAGACATTAGGGGTATTTTCTTTTCTCCATATGAACAGTCCCCTGGCAACCACTAAGAGTGCCAGTTATATTCATAGTACTCCAAACCCCTCTGGCTCCCTCACACCTACCCTTCTTCACTTTCTCCATCACTCACATCCTTTCTCTCTTCCCCTGTAGCTCCCCCTTTGTGTATGTGCGTTTGTATCTGAGCGTGTCTGCATGTGAGTCAGCTGCATCCTCAGCACCTGGGACATTACCTCCAGTCTCCAGAGCGGAAGCTGCATCGCTGACACTGTGAGTTTAACAGATCTGCTGTTGCTCTTCATGAATGAATTGACGGTCATTTTTTTTGTCATGTTTTATTGAAAGAAAATGTTGAACTATTTGATTACATCATGGAAAGTGGGTGTGTATTATGGATAATAATCCATGTACATGGTTTATTTTTCATGTTTTATAAATGAGTTAAAATTTTCCACAGTTGTCTTTTGTATTTATATTACTCCATGTAAGTCTTTTTCACAAGGATCTTTTTTATATTAACAAAAGATTGGCAGAAAAAATGTTGAAAATCATGCAATTTCACATTTGTTGGCAGTTAAACTGAGCATTCTCACCTGACGCAGATGTTTTATTCTCTCTTTATGCTCAAATGATTTATTTGTGTACACTCAGCTGTATCTGCATGAATGCACAGAAAAAACGTTTGTTCTCGCCTTATTTGTTTCTCTAGTGGTTCATTGTGAGAAGACCTTGGTTGTCAGCTCTTCGGGTTTGTTGATCAGGGCTCCAAGCCAGAATCTCTGCGGGTGTGTAGAGGAGAGGGAGGTCAACATGGGCTCCAGCTCCTCCTCCTATGCCCCAAAAACCATTTACCTGGATGTGGACGGGAAAGTGCAAAAGGTGGGTCCAACTCCAGTGGATTTTTAATATTATTTACATTGTAATATTCTGTTAAATCTCCCCTGTTTACTAGAAATGTAATGTAACTAATCACAAAGTATGACAAACATACTTTCTGCTCTGTGAGATGGGCTGGTTTGACTAAAACATTAAGTTTTTTTACAAAATATTGTTATTTTTATTTTATTTTTCTGCCGACAAACAATGTGATATACTGTAGCCTAAATAATATTGCATCTGTTTGCGTAAATAAAATTGTATTTGTATGTGTTAATTGAAAACAAATACAGATTTAATATTTTCAATTCTGTATAGGTTGGAGGATTAGGCCATACAGTCAAAAACCTGCCTTAATAAACCTAACTATGGCAATATAAGTAATTCAATTTTTATTTCACCTTCCTGACTCCCGTTGCAGTTATTCCCAGCGGACTGGCCTCACCTGAGGAGAAGCTTTAATTAGATGGTGTTTAGCAGTTTGCCATACAGGTGTTACTGACAGAACCAAACACCTGTGTTTAACAGCTTACACACCTACATTAATTTCTGCTGTCTTACAGCTCTAGGGTATATGAGTGAAAATGTGAATTTCAATGTATTTCTTTCCTTATGCTTAAGTTTCCGGAAGGAGCAATTAAGCTTTTAATCAGTGGGGATACGGAAAAGACAAAATATGGAATGCAATATAAAGTATAACACAGCTTAGTGGTCATTTTAAACAGTCAGGACAAATGGTTTATGTCTCGAGTTTCATGTTTCAGCGTTCCAAACATACTGAGATACAGATAAATGCAACACTTGCTGATCTAGTGATGTAGTGTGCTTCAAGTAGAGCACTGGCAATGACACATGTCTGTTCAAGAGCCCTGAACGGTTTGAGGCTGATTGTTTGTCTGCTACACCTGCTCACCTCAAGATGTAAGATCACAGTTTTTGCACAGGGTATCTGCACCCATGCAGTAGTACTCATACAATACAAGTAGGCCTACAGTACTAAGGCTTGTAAACTTGTCTGATTACATGACAGGCGTGGATAATATTGCTATCTTCAAGAGCACCATGAACTCTCACTCCAGCTGTCCTTCTCTTTCCCTCATTGGGCTCTCTACTGACGTGACTGTTCAACCATAAAATGAACCGGCCCTTACTTTACACTCCCATGTGATTCGGTTGTCTAAAAAAAAGAAATTTGATACCTTTCCTGCGCTGTCAGAACACTGAGGCCTTATTTCAAAACCCCAGCAGCTGTTTGTGTGCAGGTGTGCCTTTGGGAACCATGTAGACACAGATTGCTGTGTGTTGGATTTGTGGGCCACAGAGGAGGTTTTCTCATAAACATGTGACATGATAATAATTTATACCCCTCCTATGTGGCTTGATTCCCAATTACACTGTAAATTCAATTTAAATCAGCAGCCTTCTGCTTCATTTCCATCATATGTGCATAAATTAATACAAGACAAGAACCAAGCTTGTGTTTGAATTAAGAAACCAAAACACAAACTGTGCTTACTTCACAGGTGGTGTTCAGTCGGCACTGCAGCCCATGTGACATCAAGGAGCTTCTGTGTTCCTCATCTAACATTCCCAGGTTTGTTGTTTTGTTTCCACGCTTTTTTATTTGTTTGCTCATTTATTTATTCACAGAGAGATGGCATTACTCTTTATCCATGTCACTCAACATAATTGAAAATTGCCTTTAAAAACTAAGAACTATCACATAAAGCAGCACAAAAGTATCGTAAATCACATCAAGATTATCATGCAGTAAAGCAGCCAATAACGCAGAACGAACACTAAGTAGATTGACATCCCGCATTACCCATGCACACCAAAGCAGACAATGATATGTGCGAGATGCAAATCTTTAGTGACTCTACCTTGTAGTATAGGATATAGTACACTGTATAGCAGAAAACTACTAAGGAAAACTACTTTTTAGGCACGCTAAAAAATATTTATTTTTAAATTACTTTCATAGCCTAAATTTAGATCGGACAGTGTATTTCTACTTTTGTCACTGTTCCTTTTGTTCTCTCACTGTAGGAACACTGCCATCATGATGGTGGATCCAGAAGGTGCCATGGTCTCCATAGATCCCACTATGCCCACCAATTCTCCAAAGTAACATACCAGCATTATGTTATTGTATTTATATATAAATCACATAATTATATTTTACCTATGTCACCTTTTTCAGAATCTCCACCCGATTTCATTTTACAAACACCCTTTAAACAATGATATCAGGATTTCGTTTGTTACCTTTGAAATAGTAGCTGACAGAACAAACTCATGACAAGATTCAATTAGTAGCTTTTCCATCAGCTTCTAAATTAACGTTGTGTTCTTCTGTCAATTATAAATTATTGCAAAAAAGCAATATAAATATATTCTTGTCAAGAATTAGGAATAATAACTGCTTCTCTGATTTCTTTACAGCTCATTGTACAAAGTTGTCCCTCTGTCTACTGGCCAACTTGGAGGTAGCGCCCTAATACATACATTCCTGCATCGACAAAACATCCACTGTGAACATGATAATGAGCTTGAAAATGAAAAACTTCACAATGTGATTGCTGTACACAATGATTTATGAGGAGTGTGTTTCTGTCTGCAGAGAAGGAGGACATGTTTCAGAACGTGTTGTCCCAGGTGGCGGAGCAGTTCAGCAGGTACCGCCTCAGATGTTTATGTTATGTTATGGCTAAAGCCTGCCCTTCCCCACCCTGATACATACCTTACACACCCTGAGTTTCAACGATAATGCATGCTGCAACCCATAGAGGCAAGTTAAATCAGACAACAAGTTCTTTCACCTTTATCATTTATTTTGTGCCCCCCCCCCCTTCAAGTTTCAAGTTGTCATAATAACCAATAAACCATGTGAAATACGTGTCATTTTCTTATCATTTTTAATCCTTGTCATTCGCTTTCCCTTCACAGAGCCTTTCGCATCAACGAGTTGAAGACTGAGGTCACCAACAGGCTAGCAATGCTGGAAAAGAGAGTGGAATGTAAGTGGTACATTTGATAGTTTACAGCTTAAACAAAAGGATAGATATTCCCTTTCCCAGGCAATAAAACCTGAGTTGTGAATAAAACATCAAATACAGCTAGTGCTCTGAAAGCAAAGCCGAACTTTATCTTGTTTCAGTGGAGGGCTTGAAGGTGGTGGAGATTGAGAAGTGTAAAAATGATCTGAAGAAGCTAAGGGATGAGATGACTTCAAGAGGTGGTGGCAGGTGAATTGAAGTTTGATATTAGACAGTTTGACATTGTCAAATATCAATACAAACCAAATCATGTAAAATCAAAGTCAAATACATTTTGTTAATAAACTTCTGTCCTTTTAAATACAGAGTAAACTGTCCATGCAAATACAACTTCTCAGACGACGGAAAGAAGGTCACTCCCAGACGAGATGTCCCCAATTACCCAAAGGTATTACCACTGGGACAAATGCTTTCATCACTATTAGACAATGCTAAGTTCATGAATTGCTAGAGGGTCTTTTGTAGTTCTGATGTCATTATTTATTTGGCATACACAGTACACACTGTCTCAGGAGACTGTTGAGGCGCTCAAGAAGCCAACATTTGATGTCTGGCACTGGGAGCACAATGAGGTAATGTTGTCTCTCCATAACCCAGCCACTTCCATTCCATCTTATCCAAGTGAGTGATGTCTGAATGTATTTTCTCTCCCTTTGTGGCTGCAGATGCTGAGTTGTTTGGAGTATATGTACCATGACTTGGGGCTGGTGAAGGAATTCAACATGAACCCCATCACACTTAAACGCTGGCTGGTAAAGGACAACTGAACACGTGGACATACTGTACATGTGCACGGTGTTTCTGAGAGTAGTATCAGTGCTCTGACAGAGATTACAAAATAATTATCAGAGAGTAGAAGGCTGCTTCTTTTGATATAGATTCTGAAGTCAGTACCTGAATGAATAATTCTCTGTCTTCTAGTTGGCGATTCAGGAGAACTACCGCAACAACCCTTTCCACAACTTTCGCCACTGCTTCTGCGTTAGTCAGATGATGTATGGCATGATTCACCTCTGCAACCTACAGGTATGGTGCACGTTTGTGTGTGTGTGTGTGTGTGTGTGTTTGTGTGTGTGTGTGTGTGTTTGTGTGTCCATGCTTGTGAAGGATATCATTCAAGTGAATTATCCACCATCTAGCATGCACTTCTATAAAATCATTTCTGTCAGGAAAAGAAAACATTGGACAGGTTAGATTAAGTTCGGAACAATTAAACACCATATCCTGCAACTCATATTTTTAAAGATAGAATTAACTGTCTTACTAACCAATGAATTACAAGACTGAACATTTTGCTATATGTAAGAACACCTTTCGTTTCCACTGTTGTCCAGGAGAAGCTGACTCTCACCGATATGGGAATTCTAATGACAGCTGCAGTGTGTCATGACCTGGACCACCCTGGCTACAACAACACGTAAGACTCACTATTCTGTCTATAGGGGTGTTGACACATAGAGCAATGCAGATGCCCATTGACCCCAGTATGTTTTGACATCTTCGGCACAACACTGTCGTCAATGAACTGTGAAAGTAGTTCAGCATGGAGAGAGTTCAGGTATGAAAACACGCTGATTCAGATTATCGTGTTGTTTTTGGTCAGAATTTTGGGCAGGGGAGGACTTATCTTATCAGGGAAGCTTCATGGGAATATATTCTCGGTCCATCCGTTCACCTGTATCATCCATCTATCAGGTATCAAATCAATGCCCGCACTGAGCTGGCAGTGCGTTACAATGACATATCTCCGCTGGAGAATCATCACTGTGCTGTGGCCTTCCAGATCCTTTCTCTTCCCGAGTGCAATATATTTGCAAATGTGGACCCTGAGGCATTCAAACAGATCCGACAGGTGAGATGTGCAAAGCTCTCACTAGTCATGATAAGCATGCTTAGTTGTATCTCAATCATACACATACGTCTTTTCACGTATTTACATTTTAATCTGAAGACAATTTTGCATTGTATGACTTAAATGTAAGCAAATGTCATGCAAAAATCTCAAGCTGTTTTGCTTTTATATTTCCAGGCAATTATCACCCTCATTCTCGCAACGGACATGGCCAGACACGGGGAGATACTAGACTCCTTTAAGCAAAAAGTGGACAACTTTGACTTCACCAACGAAGAGCATGTGACATGTGTATGTATTCATTATGCCTTCCAAGATCACGTTGCATCTCCACCTGATATCCGTTGTTTACTGCACTGTAAACGCGAGATGTGACATCAACACAAGCAGGCCTCTATCTATTGACCATGCTGTAATCAGCAGAAGCCAAATGGATTATATTAGCAAAATTAAGAAAGCAGTCACGTAAGTTCAGTAGATGCTCTAAGACAGGGTTGTGTGTTTATGATGTTCCTGTGTTTTATGTTGGGAGGGTGTATGTTGCATGAACGTTTGCTGTCTGTGTTTGGGTTTTCAGCTGAAGATGGTTTTGATCAAGTGCTGTGATATTTCCAACGAAGTGAGACCAACTGAGGTGGCTGAGCCATGGGTGGACTGCCTATTGGAGGAGTACTTCATGCAGGTGACCTCAACCAAAGCTTTAACATAACTACATTATCTAAATCCATCATGTCAACTCAGATAAAAGAAAAGTACATTGCGACCAATAGCTACCCATGATAGGTAAAGTTTGCTGCATCTAATTACAATATTTCCAATTGTGTGCTTCCCAGAGTGACAGAGAGAAGTCTGAGGGTCTGCCTGTGGCCCCCTTCATGGACAGAGATAAAGTCACCAAGCCCACTGCTCAGATTGGATTCATCAAGTTTGTCCTCATCCCAATGTTTGAGACTGTCATGAAGGTAGGGCAATGTCTGTACTGATGTGTTCCTTTATACGTATAAACACTGATTAACAATTAATGCTCTTACTGTGGTGTCCAGCAGCTTTTCCCTCAGATTGAGGAGATCATGGTTCAACCTTTGAGAGACTCACGTGACCACTATGAGGAGCTGAAACAGATTGATGATGCCATGACAGAGGTAGAACCTATTCTATTCTGTCCATCTATTCAGCTATCTATCTGCACAGTCACGCTTTGCTCAAACCCACACATCTTTTTGTTAAACTATTTTCAAAATATGACAGCCGTGTCAAACTAAATCTGTTTTAGTCACCTGACATTCTGTAACATAGAGTGAGTAAGATGAAGCACTTTTACAACGAGTTTATGTTCTTATAGGCTCTTACATGCCATTCCAGTGTTTACACATGCATACTCTACATACACTTTCTCTGACCTTCTTTTACAAGCCAGCTACTGTGTCTATAACATGTAATGCCTGGACACTGCAAAGCTGTCAATAGTTTGTAGTACTAGGGAAAGTTAAAATATTAGTGTTTCTGTTAGTAAGTAGTAGTAACTTAAATTAGACTAATAGTTCAACGTTTTGGGAAATATGCTCATTCACTTTCTTGCTGAGTTAGATGAGAGGGTCGATCCATTGGAAATATAAAGCAACAGACAGCAGCTAGCCTGTCTGTTGCTTTAGTCTGTCAAATTACGTCTACTAGTGCTTCTAAAGCTCACTAATTAACACTAAGCTTAACTAACATTTTATTTAAATATTGAATCCATACAAAAACTCATTTATAAAAATGACAATGCGACATCACATTACGTGACTATTTTTGGCTCTGACCAGTTGCAGGCAAGTCAAATTAAGTCAAGTTTATTTATATAGCCCAAAACAACAAATCACAAATTTGCCTCAGGAGCTTTACACTCTGTACAGCAAATGAGACCCTCCATCCTTAGACCCTAGTATGGAGATATTTTAGTGCCAGCACATACTGAACAATTTTTCCACCCGCGATCCATTATCACGGCAGCAGGTGAGCTGCTTGCTTGTTAATGACACAGCCTATCAAACAACTCAAACAGCCGAAACCCAACATCTGCACCCCGTGTTCAATGTTGCTTTAACGTTACCTGGTCTGTGCTTCTAAAATATAAGAGTGAACATAAGCACAGACCCCGCTACCCCCCCATGCCATCATCCATCCCAGTGTTTCAATGTAGTTTTGTAGACATCGTTCCAACCGTGACTGTTTCTGCTGCTCCCTGATAAAAGATACCTGATGCTGATACCTGTTCAGAAAAAAAAGAATAGAAAATTGGACAAGCTAGATAAAAGGTAATGCCCTGGCAGTGGCAAACAACTTTGGTGTAATATTTGATTTGATTATATTAATGTTTAAGTTGAGATTTACAAGAAATATTTTATTGCTACTGTGTAAAGGGAATACTGCTGGTAAAATGCACCTTATTTGTTTAAAGTGTTTGCAAACCACATGATATTACACCTTTGTGTATATAGCAGTACATTTAAATTAAAATTGCGCAATACACTACTTTAGAATTCATTGTTCTATTTTACACGTAACAATGCAATTAATTGCGATTAATTGCAAGAAAACCATGCGATTAATCGCGATTTAATACATTTACCTGTGAATTATGCAGAAGATCCTTTGCAAGCCATGACTACATACCCAGAAAGCCTTGCAGTCCGAAGAAGTTTTTAAAGGAGTTGGATTGAAAAGGAGCTCTTCTATTCTACTCTAGAGTTCCAGAGATGAGTTGAAAATTAATTTTGAAAACTGAATTCCGAACTGAATTTGGAACTCCACAAAAACTGAAATAATACTCACAAGTTGAAAACAATGCAAGCAACAATATCAGATTTTGTATACAATATTCAGCTTGAACATTCTAAATTTTAAAACAATAAATTCAGATTCGATTGGTGCTGGCACTAAAATAACTCCATAGTCTCAAGCAACCAGCAGAGAGTCCAGGAGGTTCCTGGGCCCTGCCAAGATATAGTCCTGTACATAACCCCTGTAAAACTGTGAATTGACATATTTCTATTATACTTTTATTCATTCTTAATCAGAAAACGAATAAAGCACATATTCCAAAATAACACATTTTTGCTTTAAGGTTGTGCATTTGAATCTGGCAATGTGAAACTAAAGTGACACTTCTGCATCTTCACAAACATGCCGCAGTGCCTGTGTGGACATCAAATTATATTTAATTTGGAGCACACTGCCAGTCTAGCCTTGAAGTTACTTATAGTAATCAGAGTGTCAGAGGTTAAAACAATGGCAGTAATACAGGTTTCCTGCTGTTAGGAGAAGGCCTGAAGAACAAATGAAAGTAAATCTACACAGTTTACACACTACACTATCAACACATCAGTTCAGCAACTTGTTTCACATGGGTGGGGTCACACACATATATGGACACACATGCATTCACACACCCGTCAAACCACTTGCTAACATAAAGGTGTGTCTTTTGTTCAATGAGGCACAGAAGAAAAAAACTGAAAATATGTCATTAGGCGGGAAGAAGAAGTAAGCTCCGCAGTGAGTGAGTGCAGTGGTATCTGTGTAAGTAAAAGCAACTGACTCCTTGGTTGTGCTTTAGTGTTTAGTGTTTCTGTCGCTGCCTCTCTCTGGCCTCTCCACAGCAACTCTCCTCTGCACTGAACTCTATCTACAAATACCAGACCTTTATGAATGTGCAGCACTTTCATCACCTTGGATTTGCCTTTTAAGTTACCAGCAAGGAGTTTTTTATCAATTTACTCAAAAAAAGGAAAACCAACGAGGTAATCCCATTTAGTCAGTGAGGAATTCTTGTCAGGGTGTCAGGGTCTCAGTTGAATAGAAGTTAAACTTCCTGCAAAAAAAAAGAAAGAAAGGTTCAACAAAGCGTACAAAAAAAAACAAGAAATTCAAAAGGAAGAAACCCCAGAAAAGTCTTCAAGTTAAAAATTATGTATGATGAATGTAAGCACAATTCTCAAGTAAAAATATTTAGATTTTTGAGATTCGAGCTCTTTTTGATTTCTGCAATATCATGCCAGAATATGACTTAATTCATTCATTCATTCTATTGTCACAGCTAAAAACAAAGTGGTGAAATTGTCGCTCATTATTTTCCCTCTTAAACACTATGTTGTCTTTTTTACAGTGACAAGATAACACATTTTCTGCATATGAATTTAAACTACAAACTCTTTTCCAGCATTTTACATTGAACTTTTCCACAGAAATAGAATGATGTTGCCAATGAACTCTGAGTAAGTTTCGACTTTCCACACAGGGATGCCAATTACTTACTCACAGCTCCAAAGCAACTTCAGTCCAATAGTTCTTGGTGGATGATAACCACCCAAACTGTTGATGGTCAGGCATGGTTTGTGCTGTATATAGCACTCTATAGGCACAGCTCTCAGTCAATGAGTTGTTTTGTTAAACCTAGTCTTAGTTGAAAATTTCCTCCTTTATATCCTGCTGTTTCTCCTTCCTAATCCAAGCTCTTATTTTATTGCAGGGGTCTTCCTTTGTTTTCAAGTTAAGAAAAGACTTTAAAAGTCCGTGACTGAGGCCTCACTGAAGACGTTCTGCAAAACGTTCTGAGGGTGACAGATGAATCAGGAGGGAGAGAAAAGAGACTGCTTGTCTACATACTGACCTAAATTTAGGCATCAAGGTGGCATATCTTGAACTTTGACTTAGACTTTTGCACTGAATGTAACAGAGAGGGACCTGGTGACCTCTCTTTATATTTATGGTGTTTATTTTGTTCTCCCTACTCTGTGCCACAAAAGTTTGAAGGTCCAGTTTCTTCAAAAACATTACTTAAAACCTTTATATAGGCTACAATGGCTGCAGAATGGGCTGCATGGATGTACAAATAGTAAATGATCATTTATTTTTTCCCAATTTTTCCTGTAGAAGAAAACATGCACCAAATTGGGATGTTTCACCTCACTGTAGCAATACAGTTTTGAGGAGGAGTGTTTTCCAACAAATGATGCAGCTTCACACCTTTGCTTTTTTTCTTCACACACAGTTAGCACTTGATTAAATCATCACAAGTCTAGGTGTATTCTCTCACCTTGAACACTTTTTAATAAAACAAAGCCACATAGGGGCACATTATGTACATTTTGTCCTGTAAAAAAGTTTTAATATCTCACAATTTTTAAAACCACGTGTTGTATGTCTGTTCATCTGTCAAACCCTGTGAGTCATTATATAGAAAGGTCAGACACATTTCAGTGTCTTATAACGGGTGTTTCAACAGTAACTCAACTCCAGAAACTTTGTGTAATTAAATGGATTTAAAAACAACAAATGTTGATCTAGGTTTTTGAAAGTTAAGCAATATACTTGGAACCATACACTGATCACACAGAGTGAAGCAGGTTCTCTTTGAGTTTGATTTCAAAGTGAAAACTGACCTGTTGACGGTGAACCTTCAATAATAATGAAAGTTAAAATACAGTAATTATAATATAGCTAAAGCACATAAATTAACCCCTCATTAGAGCTTTGTATACCTCAGCATGACTTAGTCACATATTATCTTCATCTGCAGATGGAGTTTGCTCAGTTGTCATAGAGATGGATCTGTTGCCATGCAAGCTCAGAAGCTGTTATGATTTTATCTATTGCACTTTCAGCACTCATCCTGAATGCTCACAGCAGCTACTCAGCTTGTTTGTCAGTACTATCTATCTCCATTCCAACTAAGCAAATTAAAGTCATTGATGGAGATACAAAGCTCCATTAAACCGCTAGTGACTGAATTGGAGTGACATGACTGTTGATTACTGACACATACTATTAATGCACAGAGATCATAACACACAGCAAGTGCCTATTTAAGATCGCCTTGCTAACGTTTAACTTATAATAATAATTGGATTCAGTTAATAATGACATCTTTTCACAGATGCTGTGAAGTCAGGAATGTAAAAGCTAACATGATTTCCCCACACTAAGCAAACAGAATGAAATAACGTTATCTGTTTTCTGAACTTAATTTCTTACTTAATGAGAACCAGTCTGTTCCCACCTACTGTTAAGCATTTGATTGTTAAACATAACGATGATACATGAAGGCACCACTTCATGTCAGTGGAAGATGTTTTTCTGTTGTCTCACATAACAGTCAAACATCTTCTCCCTTTTTGACACAACAGATCTTATTAACCCCACATGAAAGGCTCCCTGATCCTTATATCATGAATTGTTGTGCAGGCATTCCAGTTATGCATGGCTCTTTATCCCAATCATCCTGATTGAGATACATTTTATTACCACATTTAGACTTGAGGGCTAGATTACAGTCAAGATGTGTGATTAGTTATCCAGTTGTGTACCACCCAAAGGTGCCACTTATCTCAGCCCACACCACACTCCTTTCTCACCCCACAGCTTCCCTTTGAGTCTTATCAGATCTGAGTGGTTTTCCTCCAGCTACTCCACAGTGTTTTTATTACCGTGTTTTTTGGCACTGTGTTGCCAATTACTCCAGCACAATTCATTGCCTCACACACACACAGACTGAATACCACCTACATAGCTGTGATGAAACCATATAAATAATACACACAGCATGAATCACTAAAGGCTTTATTTGTACTGCATCTTTTTGTTTAGGTTTGTTTGTGTATTCCAAATTTAAGTTTGATAATTAATAAACTTTTCACTCCTCAAGTCTGTAGCTTTATTTGATACATCTCACAATATATTCACATGTTCGTGGTCTGATGGGTTTTTCTGATATGATCTGATCTTTTGGTGTGTATACTACTGCAGTCCTGCTTGTAAGTTGATGATCTCAAAGCAATAAAGTTGAGATGAGAGAAAGTGAGTGAACGTATTCGAGTGTGAGTGTTTGTTTGAAAGAACGTAATTACCCATCTCCATGCGTGACAGAGTGTATTGACATTAACCTGCAGGAATGCTCTGATGAAACAACATGCTCTCTTATCATTGAAGGATACTGCACAGCACTCTGCTGCATGGGCAATGATTAAAGCACTGCAACTCATCCATAAAAGGAGTTTCTTAGTGACAAGTTGAGACAATGTGCACAACTTTTTTAACATTTCAGTGTCTCTTACTGTTTTGCTTGTTAATGAGAGCTAAGTGCATAAGGTTTGTTAAAGTGCTTAAGTTTATCTTCTCTGTAATTGAGTGACAACATTTTCTTTTGAGTGCCTCCAACACTCATAATCTTGTCACATTTCAGTTCATAAATCAAAAGAATAATCGTTCAGATTGAGCAGTCGCCTAGCCTAGACTAGATAGATGTGTTCATGGGTGCAACTAATTAAAGTAATTAAAGTAACTGATATCTTAAACCCCTCAGTCATTCCCTTCGCCTTGAGGCTGGGTGCCACATCATGTTGAACTGCAACAATATTTCAATGGGCCTGTTTGTTGATGTGAAAGTGAATACCGTTTCTATTACAAAAGCACTTTGATGGCGGTCAAATGAGCAAGTGTTAATTTTGTCTTTCACTGGGCTTACACAATATGGGATGATAGCATACAAAGGAAGGTGTGGCAATTTTGCACAGACATTTGATCAGGGGTTTGATACATAATCCCTGTAAATTTTAAGTCACGTAGCACTAGTTTCTTTATACTTACAATTACAGTAACATAAGTGCAAAGGTAGATATACAAAAAATTTCACATTCACCAAACTGAAATTTTATACCATCAAAACCAAAACATTTGGTGCTTTGTTGGCTCAGTTGGCAGAGCGCACGCCCCATGTACAAGGCTGAGTCTATTGTGATGTGGGGACAGAGTGGACCCAAACGCAACACTCGGGATGAACAGGTTTTATTGAAGGGACAAAAGGGGTTGAGGGAGTGGAGGTGAGGTAGAGGCGGACGCCGGGGAAACACGGGCACGGGTAACCGAGGAGACTGAGACAAGGGAGCCGGGGGCACTGGGGACAGAAGAAGTAAGGAGGCACGGGGAGGAGCCAGGAGGCTCGTGGAAGAGGTCCGTGGGGAGAGGGCAGGGTGGCGAGCCCAGCTGACGGAACGGAGGACAGAGGTGAGTGAACTTGGAGGGGAGACAGACAGACAGACAAGGTTAGATGTAGGGAAAACAAAGTACAAGAAAACAGTGATGACACAGATTACTCGGGCTGGAGCGATGAGGTGGCACCAGGTTAGGAGCAACGACGATCAAGCAGGGGCTGACTGGAGAACCGGGGTAGGAGATGAGGCTGATTGCTGGCAGATGTGGCAGGCAGAGGAGGTGGCTGACGAGATGCAGGCAGGGGGGCCGCCAGGAATTTTGGGCCCCATGACAAAAAAATCAAATTGGACCCCCTCTGCACAGAGCTGTCACTACTTCTCTAGGACTTAACTGTCCTATCAAAAGCTTTACATAACTCTAATGAAAGGCTTGCAAGTGTCTGGCTTCTTTTAGTTTAATATTAGTACTAGCACAATATTTACTGCTGGTGAATTGTACATGCAAGTCTGCATACAGGATGCAGTTCACTATTTGCTTCTCAAATAAATTGCCCTTCATGATGGGAATAATAAAGTCTGTATCTATAGATGTCATATAACGGCCATAATTCAATCTATCGTATCAAACTGTATTATTTTAATATAGTCTGTAACTTACATGCAGGCTGAGGTATGCTGCTGTGCAGCATCCAGTACAGACAGGAAGGTGTTTTTTTATTTTATTTATTTCATAATGATCATTATGTGAGAAAATAATTTGTATTTGAATTGCTGTCATTAAGAAATATTTCATTGTTTTCTGGTAAAAAGAGCAAGAGAAATCCCCACAGAGCCCCTGGAATGATGCTAACTCATTAACACACTGTTGCTCACCTTCTTCACTGGGACAGGGAGGCTACAGTTAAGGAGAAACTGGAGTGCTGCTGACTCATCTGTTGTTTGTCTGCTAAAAGGGGCAGGGACAATGATTTAACATGAATATCTTGCTAAACGTTTCCCTGCACTGATTAAATGTTGATGAAATGTAGGCTAACACTAGTCTGTAGCTAGCTAGCTTATTTCACTGTGGACATTAAGCCAACAGGTTAACACCACTCGCAGACTAATGGCTGCCCACCTTCCATCACTGATGTGTGCGCTAAGGCAGGTCTAAACCATTTCATGCCGATACAGGGGGGTGGTCGGTCAATATGGAGATTTACTTTTCGGTCAATGGGGATTTTTAACTTTTACTGCCAAAAACAAGTAAAAACAAAGAGATCATTCATTTTATTATTATATTTGAAATATATTTATACTCAATGATGGTTTATATAATGTATAATATAATATAATTTGATATTAGTTTATAATTAGGGGGAAAACAGAATCACAAGCAAAAAAAAGGAGAAATAAACAGGACACTCACCGTCAGCCGGGCTGCCACTACAAGTCCTTACTGCAATGGCCCCTGTTTGAATCCAGCCTGCGGCCCTTTGCTGGGTGTCGCCCCCTATCTCTCTCCCTCATTTTCTCTTGCTTTCCACTGTCCTATCAAATAAAGGCAAAAACATGCCCAAAAATATCTTTTAAAAATTGACTTCATGGGCATGAAACATAATGTATTATAATGTATTTTTAAAATGTCATTACTTGTTACTAGTGTAGTGTAAAGCACAAATCCTTGGCTATGTCTTTTAATGATATGTCATCGTCCTTTCATTCTGTTGCTATTAGACAGGCCAGTTGCTATGTTTATTTTCATTCATTAATTGGCTTATAGAAGCCAACTGCAAACCATATGCAAAGAAAGCTCTTAGCAGTTCTTAGATGTTCCTCAAAGGTCTGCTGGTTAAAGGGTTTCTCCAGTGTAATGCTCTTCCATAATTCACATGAACAGTCAGGATTGAAGCATCAGAGCCAGAGATATCCTGACTGAACTGATTGACTGACTTTTAAAGCGTCAGCCCCAAGCTAGACTGCTTCCTCCAGAGCTGGAGAAAACATTATTGAAATGTTTGCACAGGCAAAGTAGGAGGAGTGGTACTCCTCATGACTAGAAACCACTGTGTGCAGGATTTGAATGTGTTTATACGGTTTATACTATCTTTCAAATGATTATAAAGGCATTAATTTCTGTTTGTAGAAAACATATCCAATCCTGGTGAAAATCCTGTTGCAGTCTGTTTGTTACATTCTGTCTATTCATCTCAGTGTACCCGGGTCAGCTCCATTGGGGTCTGTTTTTGGCCCTACCGCTTGTGGGTAGGAATGTTAGAAATGTTATAATCCTACACAGATGCGCTTTAATTTTTTTATTTGTTATAGTCCCTTCATTTTCTTGTGATGTCCCTGGGGGCCCTGCTAATTTACTTTGTCTTTTATTTTCTACAGTTTGCCTCAGATTGAATTCAGAGTTGCATTATGTTTTTTTGTTTTAATGCATTATTAATTGTGACAATCATTTGCAAATCCCTGCACCCTAATTAGAAAGTTATGAGCGTTGTCGTTTGCAGAGATTCCCTATTTTCTATATGGCTTGTGCAGGTACCACCCACAGCTTAAACATAACAGCTTAGATCCGCACTGGTGGTCTAACAGATCCTGATTCTGAGCCAGAAGAAAGTTACTTTGTGAAACCGAAACGTAATTTGATCCAACTGTCTATACTTTTTATCGCAGCTTATCACATTGAAAGCATGTGAGAAAGATGTATACAGGTATGTTGATCAAAAGTGATAAAACATTAAGTTTGCAAAGCAGCACAGAGAAGAGAAACATCCACTATCTGTTGTGTCTGCAGTGTTATTGCCCTGTAAATGCTTGTGTTGTGCAGTGAGCCTGTCTTGACTTGAGCACAGTATAGGCAGTCATAGTTAATGGGAAGAGAAATGCATACTGCGTAATGCAAACCCTTTCTCTTGTTTGTTCTATCATTTGAAATGCAACTTGGAACCATCTCTAAAAAGCTCTTTATACCTTCATGTTTGTTCTGTAAAATTCTCTTTTAAAGAGATGGCTTTACATGTGTGGTTAAAACTTTTGGCCATCACTGAGAATTTTATTTCGTCCCATTTTTCTCCTCTTCTCTTACTCTACTACTTTCCCAGGTCAGAACGCACCATGGAGAATTCCTCACAGCATGCAATCTTCCAGGGTTTAAGGTAAAAGGGCAATGTGTTTGTGAGTGTGTGTGTGTGTGTGTGTGTGTGTGTGTGTGTGTGTGTGTTTGTGTGCGTGTGTGTGCTGTCAACAGACAAAACTGAAGTCTTGCAGCAGGAAGCCATGGATGATCCATGGCCTAGTTTCATGGGAAAACTGGCTGAAATATAAAACAGATGGCGGCAAATAAATTCTGAGTGTACTACTAGCTATCTGTTTTATTACCTTACTGTCCATTAATCTATTCTTCATTATATACTTCCAGCTTGTCTGGCAGTTTTTACAGTATGTCTGCATGAACTGAATGTGTAAACTGTAGGATTCTCCGCCATGTCAATGTAAACACACGAGACTCTCATCTTAGTCAGACCAAGGATTAGACTGTGGCGTTGGTCAGCGGAATGAGTCAGCAACACCAGCTTTTCTCTGCTGACCCGACAACGGCGAAGCCCAGACCTGCCTCATGTGAGCCAACACTCACGCAGACAAAGCCATGCTTGTGGGAGAGGCAGTTAAAATCATGAGGGATGCCCCATTCCCCTGACTCCCTCATTCAAGAATGCCCAGTTCCTTGTTTGAGCACTGGACTGTGAGGACACAAGCTGGATTTACTGAAGACAGTTACATCCCTGACAAGAATGGCAGAGGTCATAAGCGAGAGTTAACCCCTGAATTCTGGTCTTGCATTTTTGTGCCAGCGACTACTTTGTGGCAGAAGAAGAGCAGTGTCAAATATTGTAAATCTGGGCACCAAAACAATAGTTCATCTCTTTTTATCTCTTTTAGAAAACACTCTGTGTCAGACACTCTGCAAATAACTCTCTTTAATTGAGGTATACCTCTCTCTCCTTTCTTAAAAATATCCTTGTTAATGTTTTTGGTCTAGTTCTACCATAAAAAATAACCCAATCCAAAAACTCACAAGTTGGTTTAACAGCTACAATATTTTTACAAGTTAGGAAGACCTCACGCACTCACCCACAGGGCTCTGAGACACCTGTGCTATGTCCTGATAAAAGATGTCTTAAACTTAATGTTTCCATAAAGTGCAGTCAGCAGAATATGACTCATTGAGACATAGAAAGCTTACTACCTTTTAAAAAATGTCAGTTCATTGCAATGCCATAATACAATATTTTAAAACATTCGTTCAGTTTAGTTTAGTTTGGGGGGGGGGGGTTGTTTAAGGGAATTGGTCTCATTCATTAAAGATTTTCATAATCAGTATTTTTAATGTTATTGAAACTTTTGTTTTGTTTTTTGTTTTTTTTACAATGGCTGCCAGACTTCTTCTTCTACTCTTTCATTAGCACATTGCTTTTAATTGTGACACATTAGGGCAACCACCAACAGGTGATACCCCCCTCTTCATTCATCAGAAAGTGTATAACATCACTTTCCTCACCCTCCTTGTGCATGTGCTTGTCAAAACACAAGGTACAAACAATATGGGGACATGTTCGTGAAGCTCATCATGCTCACACTGCGCACATTTGCCTGAAAACTCCA
The DNA here is from genome assembly GCF_021292245.1 of Micropterus dolomieu. Lineage (NCBI taxonomy): Eukaryota > Metazoa > Chordata > Actinopteri > Centrarchiformes > Centrarchidae > Micropterus > Micropterus dolomieu. Next base: position 22,555,966 of record NC_060166.1, on the reverse strand, counting down.
TTTAATACAATGTATTTTGTATCTGCTTTCTTAAGATGTGTCATGACCAGTTTATCACACATACTATCACATATCAACGCCACTCAATACAGTTTGTTCTCTTTTAGGTCACTGTAGGGTTTAACTATCAAAGACAACACCGGCTTAAGTAAATATTGAAAGCTCTGATTCCCAAAGAGCTGTGCACGTAGAGACTATAAGTATTCATTTCCTGAATACCAGCATTGTTTAGTTAGTTTCCTTGTCCTTCTTAGCAGCCTCATGCAGGCTGGACCCCTATGATAGTTACTTCTGCTCTGGTGATACATGTTGACAGAGAGCGGCTTTATCTAAGCCTGCATGCTCTGTTAGTCTGTGTTTTTAAGCTGTTGTTTTTGGTCAGAATTATGCAAGAAGCTGAACTTTATACAGATGTTGTAATTCATGGTTGCAAAGGTTATTCATGCACTGTCAACAAAATAGACATAAAACATCTACCTCATTTAATTTTAATTTAATTTCCTTGCATCCACCTATAATTTTCTATAACTTTCTGTTAGAGGCGGTGCTGCAATGAATGTGTTGCATGCTTATTTCTTTTGGGGGGGAAATGAGAACAGATTAGAGCGCACTTGTTTAAGGCAAATATTGCACGCTAGCACACATATTGGGACATGGAAAGACATTTGTTTTCCACAAGCTGCTATGGCTGTTGTGAATCCTTGGAACATCTTTCCTGAAACTGTAACTCTGCACACATAAAAACATAAGCATCATTGTCATAAAAGTCTTAATGTTTCCCCTCATTTACAATTTACAGTCTTCCAAAAACAGACATTTTACTGCTTTGCTGTTTTTCTCAAGGGAAGCGACTGAATTATTAGTCCTTCAGTTAAGTAGAGCATCAGAGAATCAGAAATTAATGATGTGGATTCAACAACACCATCAAGGAGGTGACAATATCATATCTAATTATAAATATGTTGATCAATTAATACTCAAATGGAGTGCTGATTGGCTAGGATTTGTATTTTGTCTATGTATTTTTGTATCTTTGTATTTTGTTTATCTGATCCTTTTGTTCCAGACACATTAACTCAGTATGACAAGAGAGAAGCATTGGGCCCAGTCTGGCAGCTGACAGTTGGAAATGCTAATCCCAGTGCATGAAAGAGGTCTGACAGTTCACTGAGGGAGAAGTCTGCACCGGTTTGTTTACAGCGTGATAATCTGGAGCAGGCATCTTGATTGTGTGCTGGCAGAACATCAGCGGCCTTGCCGTGACTGCTGGGTCACCTGACAATTACACTGGCCTCTTATCTGTATGAATGGCAGGCCTAATGACAGATGGACATGTGGCATGTGGTTACAAAAAACGGCCAGCAGCAGAAAGTACCCTTAAAGTCTTACATCAGAAATCTCAGTCAGTCAGTGGACAATAGCATGGGGCTGGAGTCGAATTGGCTTAGGTTTTGCTATCAGAGATGCTAATCACTATTAAAAACATGATTTTCTTAGCTTTCCTTTTTATAATGGCAGTTTTTATAAATGCTCTTTGATATGGTTCTCAAATATATTGAAAGGCTTGTAACACAGGCTTGAAATTCTTGCTTCTTTCTGAATCGCCACAATAACACAATCTTGAAAGATGTACTTACGTAGTTGAAGCTACTTTTTTGGCCACTTGGGGAACAGAAACACGCTGGAAATATTATGTTAAATATTATATATTATATTACCTTTTATGTTGATAAATGTAACTTGTTAGCCAACAGTTGCTTGTTTGTACATCCAGCAGATACAGAACATTAGCATTCATTTGGAGTCATGTTTCTGGCCACTTTCTGATTGCAGGTCCAATATTGGCTTTCCATTTAGCTCTGTTTTGGCCTCCACCAAGTACTGTAGGGATTATCTGGCTGCTAAATGCTTCCCTATGTTCTCTAGCTAGTTGCTAACTTTGTCTGTCATTTGGTGCAGGGCAGTGTACAGTGTGCGTGTTCTTAGTACACATAAACACTTACTCACAACATACTTGCCAACCCCCCTGATTTTCCCAGGAGGCTCCCATTTTTCATTACACTCTACCAGTTTCCTCCTGGGGCCCCAATTCTCTCATATGTTGACACATTTCTTTTTTTTTCTCATCACAACCTGTTCGTGGCTTGGATAATCCATTCAGTCAACAATACAAACATTATTTCCTGGTATGCAAGTGATTTGGAAGAGAGCTGATTGCGAATGAATGAAATGAATGAATGAATGAAAACTAAAGAATATAATTTATGACAGACGGGCACATTATTCTGTATTCTTTCCTGAGGATAAAAAATAAATTTAAAAGTTTCTTTTCAAAAGTTTGCTTTTGCAGTGTACTAATTGTTTGGTTATTTTTATTATTTAAAAGTTACCAAAATGCAGGCAACAAAGTCTCTGAAACTCACATCGCTCTGTGGGAGGACCACCAGACCCACCGCTTTGGCTTTTGAAATCCTCCCTTTTTTTGAGGTATGACTCAGCAGTCAAATGTTCTTGTTTCTGTTGGCATTAGTTTTCTCTCAGTTTATGTTGGGCAGTTTTAAGCCCACGTTGTGTCATGTTGGCAGCCAGAATTCCCTTTGCACTGTTGTTCACAAAAGATTCACAGAATGTGAAGAATCACTCACAGCCCAGGCTGTAACCCAATTGAGATCTGTTGGTTAGCTGGCTGCATATTTCTGTAACTTTTTGCCCTTTCTTCTCCCCAATTCGGAAGACCCCATTCCCCTGAACTGAATTTTTCACTGCTAAACACTCCACTGATACCCTGTGGAGGTTGTACAAAGCCATGTGTTTTTTATAACACACAAAGCCACATGAAGCTTCACCGGGAGGCCATAATAAAGAAAACATTGCACTGGCAACTAATTTTGAAAATATGCACTTATTACCGTACATGCTGGGAAATTTCCTCCAAAAAGAATTCTATTGCTTTTGTGGGGAAAACCTTTAACAAATAAGTGATAGTGGCTAAGTATTTGTGTGATATTGGCATGATATGATTATGATGATTATGTTGGATGTCACCCCATCCGAAAATGGATTGAGTTCTAAGAAGCAATGTTATAAGTAACATTGTGTCCATGTTTTTGTCGTCCCCAGAGTTCTGGTTGAAGTCATTGTAAATCACCTTGGTCATACTGGCCCCGGCAAAGTTCCTTTGCTAGTGCTGTAGAAATGAACACCAACACTCGACCAGTACTCCAAGCTCTGGTAGACAGTTTGGAAGAAACAGAGGTCCAGGGAAAAGAGTATTATCAGGAATATACTGTAGACTTATAGCCTATATTTTGCAGTGTATGTGCTACAGCAGGCCTACTCACAGTACGGGGTCCAACATTGTACTTACAGGGGCTTCAGAAGCCTCAGGAAACAACGATTCTGGACCCTCTTTTATGACCTGTGTGCAGCTCTCATTAGAATAGGGATCAGACATGCTGTACTGGTACACCACAAGAAATTTGAGAAGAGTTATCTTTCATGTTACGGGCCATAATCTAAAGCATTATCCGCCATTTTGACTGTATTCATTCTTTTAAGTTAGAGAACATATATGACAGGACCTAAACGTTGCATGTAAGGTAGCATGGTGTCCTGTTTCAAGGGACCACCAGCCATCCTGGGAACTCTCTCTCTCTCCCTGGCTGCCGGAGCCTCGCTGATCTGGATCTTTGTCCCCCAGGAGATTCAGCCTCTCCCTTTCTCTCCCTCATCTGCATGTTATGATGTTATTATGTTATGATGGCTGTCTCTCCCTCTGTGTGTTTGTTTGTTTCTCTTCTCTGTGCTTCTCTTGTATGTTTGTGTGGCCAGTCCTCTTTCCAGGTCTCTGTGGTGGAGAGGAGGTGGTTTTCAGATCCTACTTAGTGGACGACACCTGAGGCTGCTCAATCGTCCTCATGGACCCATCCTCTTCACCTGTGTTTTACAACCTACTTTTTGTCATCAAAATTGCTTTCTGTTGTTAATCTATAATATATATAACACAACAACTATTGCAAGTCTGTCTGTCCTGAGAGAGGGATCTCTCTTCTGCTGCTCTTCCTGAGGATTCTTCCATTTCTTCTTCCCTGTTAAAAGGGTTGTTCCTCATTCAAATCAAGGGTCTAAGGACAGAGGATGTTGCGTGCTGTACAGATTGTAAAGCCGCTTGAGGCAACTTGTGATTTGTGACATTGGGCTATATAAATAAAATTGACATCACTTGACTTGACTACATTAAATATAATTGTGAGAAATATTAATGCCATGCATATAAAACGAGGTATAATTGCTAAGGAAACCATGTTTAGTGGTTCACCTCTAAACGACTCTCAGCAATCTTATTAACGCCCCCCACAGAGAATTACCAGTCATTTCTACTTGAACCCCAGCTGGCCTAGAGTTTGATTAATTAAATACCAAGATCTTCCCTGTATCCTAACAGATGTTTTCTGAGTCATGTGCCTCCTCAGGCAGGACTTTAATCAACGGCATCTGAAGAAGTTGCTGAAGATTCTTGGCCAAGTATCATCTACCTTCAAGCTCCACATTTATTTTCCCACCAACAATATCCTGACAGCATCTTAAAGATGGATGTATTCGTGTTTGTAAAAAGCACATTAGATTTGCCAGATGTGTACACACAGGCAGCGTGAAACAGGCCTTTTGTGTTCTATAATTATCATGAGTGCATATGGTAGTGGCTAAAAGTATTTGTTTATTATTGAATTTTCTAGAACGAAAGAGAGAGGTAGCTCCACCTCAGCTATTAGATCATAACAGCTTTGACCTCCCATAATGGGGAAAGATAAATGATACGTTCCTACGCATGTGTTTAAAGTGGGATTGTCTTTCATCTCCTGCAGGGACTCTGCCAGGAAAGATTTTCACTGTGGGGTGTAAGGCTCCGAGCTATAAGCCCAAACATGTTTATTTATTTTTACAATTCAAAAGAACCTTTTTCCCCCTTTCGTATTTCCTCTTTCTTTCACCAACCCCCCCAACCTTCTCTCTCTATCATTAACTTTATGGGAATTTCCATGGAATTCTTTTGTAATATAAGCAATTGTGTGGGATGGGGAGTAATCTGTGATGGGTGTGATGCTTTTGTTGGAGAAGCATAGGGTTAAATGATCCCTGCTCTGTTATTTTACCATGTTTTTCCTTTGAACTGTGCCCCTGCTAGTGATGACATGGGAACATCTGGATGCCACTGGCGCAGTGAGTAACACTAAATAATGTAGAGTCATTAAACCAGCATCCAAACATTTGTGTCCTTGAGATTATGTAACATCTAAGATCATCAAACAATAAAACAAATGAACTTTCTGGTAAACTCTTCTTTTCTCTTCTATTTTACTCTTACAGTACCAAGGGTCAATTCAAAGTCCTTTAGTTTTTTGATTCCTAAATGCTGATATAGGACCTGTCCTGTGCCCAGTCTCCAGTGGTGGAGGAAGTATTCAGGTCCTTTGCTTAAGTATAAGTGACATTGTAAATATACTGTACCATTACAAACAAAAGTCTTGCATTGAAAATTACACTTAAATTAATGTAAGTAAAAGTCTGTTAGTATTATTAGCAAATTGCACTTAAAAAGTAAAAGCACTCCAGAACATGCAGAAAAATGGTATTATAGATATTACTGGATTATTTACATTGATGCATGTGTAAGTAGTATTTAGTTGGTGGAGGTATTTATACCTATTTATTTTAGGTATTTTATGCATAGTACTGTTGGGAAGTTTAATCTATGACAGTGGGTCATATTTATTTATATATATTTTACATGCAAAATACTTACTTACTCTGTATAGTAACTAGTAATTAAACCTGTCAAATAAATGTGGTGGGGTAAAAAGTGCAGTATTTAGTAGAAGTGGAAGTATGAAGTGGCAATATAATGTGTAAGTCTTCCTGTATGCTTTTATGCTCATTATTACTATTTTTACTTTATTATCTCTTTGCATTCTTCTTAAGCTTAATGTAAAGCAAATTAAGATATTTGTTGGCTATGGAATGTGCTATTTAATATATAAAACCTATCTTGCTTCGCCTCTAGTTTGTTGTCTCCCCACCATCATCCAACTTTTCCCCACTCTCCTGCACGCGAGCCTGTGCTCCAAAACGTTTACTCTGGCCCCAGATTCCCACATGTGTAAGGGGATGTCTCGTCAGTCAGCCTACGGCAGGGAGCTCACAGAGTTGTGGTGCTGCCCCAGCACACTGCAGGCAAAGCAGTTAGAGGAAAGAAAAGAAGGGGAGCAAAGATATGAAAATATCATCAGAGGACTGGAAAGCAGCTTGATTTCAACCCCTGAAATCCTTATGTAAATAATGTACACATTCTCAGAGAGCGCGCACACACACACACACACACAAACACTTCTGGCATCTGTCTGGAGGAGGGATCAATTAGATCAACCACAGAGCTTGGCTCTCCCCCACTGGCTGTCCTCATTCTGCTGTGCTGCAGAGGTGAAACATCATCTGCTTGTTAGTTTTGGGGGCTTTCTGATTAACTCTGAATACTTTGTTCAAGCAAACCATTATGGAGGAAAATATTAAGCCTTTTCAGGGAGTATTAAGGGTATTACCGCTTGGCTGCATGTGATCGCGATCAGCCCACAATGCAAATATTGTCTTTCTGTATCTGGAGTTTTCACTCCCTACTATGAAAGCAATGTGTTCCAGCTGGGGAATATGGTCTTAATCCACGCTATTGCACTCATTGAAAATACGACAAACCTGATGAGATGTAGGAGAATCAAGCTTTTTGTTCGGTTCACTCGCAGAAATTGCTGTTTTAGTGAAAAGCTCCATCTGGGTGGCACAAATCCCCCATAGCAAAACACAACTGTTTTAAGCTAACTTTGTGCACATGCACATACAGTACATAAACACACACACGCACACACACACACACACACACACACACAACTGGAATGCAGCATTAGCACTCTGACTGTAGTCAAAGCAGAATACATCACAAATAAGCACAATTGTCCCTCATCAAAGGGTGGAAATTCTTCAGATTTCTAACAGTAAAAGTTGTAGTGCACGTGTGTGTGTGTTTGTGTGTGTGTGTGTGTGTGTGTGTGTGCGCGTGCGTGTTTGTGTATTTGCAGCAGTCAAGAAGCAAAAGATTTTATCCAACGTTGTTTTTTAATGAATATTCTAATTAACTTTCTAATTCTGTGTGGTTTAGCCTTGAATATTACATAATTGGATGGAATTCTTTACTGTAGTTACTTTGATGAATTTAGGATTTTTAAGCAGCCTAATGTCTTACAGTGATGGAGACACAATTATTGAAAATCTAAATGAATATTGCTCAAATGTAAAATGGACATTAAAGACACATAACTCTTTATCTACTGTAAACTTTAAGATAATTGCTCTTTTATTGGGTAACGAAGGGCGAGGTGTAAATTGGTTTCGTTATTTCACAGCTCTTGGAGGATGTCAAAATTACATGGTGTTCCGATAAGGAAACTGTCAGACTGAAAAAGCAAACACAGAGTCTACAGGAGACTGACCAGACAAGACTGCGCCATCTCTTTCACAGGTTTGGTCTTTAGGAATGCAAACAGCTTCTCATTGTTTCAGCTGGAACAATCAAGAGAATATTCCAGTAAATTTGAGCATTGCAACACTGGAATGAATACAACACACAAGGAAATCAAGCAAACTGTGAGAGGAATATGATGAAGTTCAAATTCTATTTTATGAGAGAGGGAAGGCACTGATGTGGTTAACCATGAACTGCTCATTGTGTCAGTAATGACTGCAGGACAACGCAATTGCTAGTTAATCATGAACACCCTCTGTACACTGTAGTTTGTGTCTGTCTTATGTTATCTGCCTGAGTCACTGCAGGCAAACAACCTCACAGAGCTACTGCTCTTTGGACCACTGTGTGTGCGTGTGTGGATGCAGCACGGAAATATTCAGATTGAAGCAAGCGCAATAAGCAAGCACACAAATTAGAATGAAGCTCCAAAATTGGTATGGCTCCCTTATTATAAGAAAGGACCGTGGTGTTAGAATGACATGTTTGCTGACAGTGCAGAAGGTATTAAAATGTTGACTTTGGAGAATCACATCCCATCACCTTTTCTTGGCCCAAACTTTAGCCTGCAGCTATTTCAATGCTCTAAGATGCAGCCTGAGAATGCTTGAGGACTAACCTCCATCACAAAGGGGTGTGTTTGCCTGACCTCTGAGTCTATCAGGGTCCGGGGGCCCAGTTTGGTTTGCCAGGCCCAGCTAACAATGTTTGCTTTGCTTTACAGCCTCTCTGTTTGTTTTCCCCTTCACTGGAGCGATCACCTCTTGGTGTCAGCAGCACTCAAGTCCTGCCACATTTGGGGGTCACCAGCCTGGGGGCTCGAGCCCACCCAGAATGCAGTGCGATAGAGATACAACTGCTCAGGTGGTTTAGTGCAGGCATGTAACCCTCCTTTTTTACAACACACACACACACACACAGTTGTAATCTACCATTTAATGTGGCTGTGAGATCTTCCTTCAGATAGGCAGCTCTTCTCTGTTTGGCATCCCACACCTCAGGCTTGTCATGCCCTTCAGGATATTATAAAATTAAATGACATACATCAGGTGAATAAAGGAGTTACTGTTTTTTTTTCCTTCTGCCCGAACCTGTGAATCAGCCAAATGTTGCCATCAAAGGTAATAATTACCTCATAGATTTATTTCAGAAGGTATCGCAGTAGAGTATATTATTAAAAAGTGTGTGTCAGAAAGATTAGATAGCTACATTAGATAAACAACTGAAAAACCAAAGAAAAGTAATTTCCCAAGGGGCAAATTCTTGTCTTTATTTTCATACAATGTTTGTATTTGAAACTGGTTATTAGCTTGTAGGAGTTACAAAAAAACAAACAAAGCAGATTAATAGAACATCCTACATTGTTTTGTACATTTGTTTTCCTCATCAGGCTGGAGGCAGCAGACTGTACCTGCTGATTTTCACAGTAATATTCTCAGTTTCACACATCTGTGCCTGTGATGCAAATAAGCCACAATAATGTATGATATGCAAAAGCAGGAACAGTCCAACAAACCTGTGACATAGCTTGATTGCATGTATCATATTTTCGTTTTCCAAAAGATAGGCCTACACGTTTTTTTTCTACTATAGTTATTGTTTGTTTCTTGGTCACCAGCAACTGCGGGTTATAGTTTGCCCAGCCTTTTATTCATCCCTACATGGCTAGAGCAACATCCACAACGCTATGATTTACAAATCCTAACAACACCTTTGTTGTAATTGTTGTGGGGGTATTATTAGTTCAGCCTTCTTGCTGGAGTGCAGGACGATCACATGAGGCCTTTAGGGGGATGGGCAGAGTTTTCAGAGTGTGGTATGGCTTTAAGAGTTTACTACCATCAGGGCACTCACTCTCTCGCACACAGCAGAAAGTTTGGAGGCCGGGCGAACACAGTGGGATACCGACAGATAGGAAGTGATGGGACTTCATGAACTGCATAGAGAGAAATAGAGAGAGAGAGAGAGAGAGAGAGAGAGAGAGAGAGGTCGGGAATATCAACACAAAGCAGAATGAGAAGCAGCGTCAGATTATACGGACTATTGGCTGTAGTGCGGGGAAAACTGAAATGCGCATGATCCTATCACCAACGCCGGAGCGAGAGACTTTCAGTTGTGAGAAGCAGAGATTTTAGTAAGTGGGATTGCCGTGTGATTTCCATGGCCGTGCTTGGAGCCTAATTCTGGAAAGTACTGGCACACAGGGGACCATATGGAACTGCGACCTGCAAATTGCAACTCCGCTTTGAATATGAAGGAAAAGACTTTACGAAGAATCCAGAAAAACAGTCAGGGGATATGAACGCAGATCTTTGTATTTCGCCTCGGTTTTTTCATCTGTCGGGTTCGGTTTTGCGTCTTTGGGGATGTTTGCGAGTTGCGCCTCTGCGGCTTCGGTTCGGATACTGACCCGTCTATGCGCCCTGGTGCTGGTCGTCGCTGTGGGACTCTGCTCAGAGCTACGGGTCCGGGTCCGGCTCTCTGACGGACTGGTGACCGAGGAGGTGTTGGAGGCGGACAGTGAGAGAGACGCGATCTCGCTCGAATTCAAGCAGGGAGACGGGGCACTCATTACTTTTGTGGCGGACTTCAAACAGGTGAGAGGTGGTCCTGTTCGGTTACCTCTAAACGTTGTTGTGCCTTGATGGGACGTTTCTCGCCCCTTGTTCAGACACCATGATGGTATTAGATTTGGAAGATGCTGTTAGAAAGTCTCAGATTAGCCTAGTGTATACCTGTAAATTTAGCCTGAACCAGAACTTGTTGCAACTGAGTCCACGTCTTGGCTGGGGCCAATTGGTTCTTAAACAGTGTGGCTAATAATTGAACAGAGTCCTGTAAGCAGACACAGTAAATTCAAGGTTAAAAGACATTCTTGGCCATCCTTAAGTTTAGGCTAAATCCAAGATCACTTTATTCCTTGTTTTACTTTGGGGCCTCTCAGGGAATATTTCTGGCCCTCAGCCTTCATTTTGGGAACCACTGATTTAATTTAAATCATACAAAAATTTCACCTAATTGAAGCTCCCAAGACAACATCCGACTAAACCGGGGTCTGAGTATGCTTCACATGACCAGAAACTCGAACAAATCAAAGTTATTTTCCAATAGGAGTGAGGTCTACAGCTTCAAAACAAGGTGTGATTAATTGCAATACATGTCCTTTTCCTTGATACATTTTATTTTTTTTGACTGAGCTCATGAGATCAGTCCCATATCTATTATCCCATCACTGCTGTAATCATGTAACCACAATGGCCTCCTGGGTCAAGCTGAATGGTAGCCTCTAGGCAAGGATGCAGGCTCACAAATCAGAAGATTAAAGGAAAACATCCCAGAAGTCTACCTCCTCCTGGAGTAGACACTCTAACATAGAAAATGTACTTTCATTAATTTTTTTCTGTCTCAGTGTGAGGTCAAGACAGCGGCTGCTCCTTAGACTTGGACGTCCGCAAACCCCAATGGCCTTAAAGCCCCTGCTGCTCATGGGTCCAGTCCAGAGCTGATCCATCAGCCGCCGTATTTAGCATTCTTCTAAAAGTAGACGAGCAGATCAGGTATCCCTCCCTGACCAGCGCTACTTCTGTGATTTTTGGAAAGATGACACTGTTTCACTTTTGACAATGACCATTCAGAGACACATAAATGTCAGTCCTGGAATAAAAAAAAACTACAACTGCTGTACGTAATGGGGGTGGGGTGGGGGCTCACAGAGGCGCACAGAGCAAAGGCATGTGTCTGTGATGGTTGCTGTCACACAGAAACTGACAGGCTGGCGAGATGTGAAGGGGGAGATTTACCAGGATTAAGTGGGCATGTCTGACCTTTTTGATCTGCACATCTGGTTCACTAACCAAAACAGCTAATTTAGAGTTGAAAGAGAAGAGGCCGTCACCCCCAATCATTGGTGACACAGCAAGATACAGAGACATAAACTGATCTGTGAGCAGTTGGAGGCTTTGCTTGATTGTGCAGGCGCCCCGCGTTGCTGCATCCCTTCATGCACGCACATATGGTTTTGTTTATTTGAATAAAGCCTATAGAACCTCTTAGATCACTTTACTTTTCCGCTGCCTGATTTATCTGCTCCAGTTGTAGGTCAGCTTCCTTGCCCCCCCCCCCCCCCCCCCCCCCCCCCCCCCTTCTGTGTCTGTGTCCCTCTGGCTCTTGCTCACTTCTTTCTGCTCTCTCCTCTCATTTCTCCTGCATGTGGTTCTCATTCAGCTCTTGAGCAGTATCTCCAAGATTTATGGAAAGTTGGATAAGCTGTCACTTCCAGCTGCCATGAATATACAGTCCAGATGAATGCATGTGGGGGAGAAGAGTGTTTTAACAGGGATATTAAACACTGGAGGTTAAGATTATAATGAACAACACAGCCAAACGTGGATGGGTACTGTACAGGTTGAATGACTGATTGGAAGGATTATTCCTGTTACTCATCATTGAGTGAATGTAATTGGTCAAACAGGCATTTCTCATTTAATCTGATATTGTTTGCTGTTATGTGTGATTCATCTGTGATTGAAGTCAGTGTTTAAAAGAATACTCAGATCTCTGCTGTGAAAAACACTATAAATAATCATCAGACAGCAGCCATCTTGCTCTTTACTGCTTTGTGAATATGTGGCAAAGATGAGATGGTAAATGTTATAGCCATTAGACACTGGCAGAGAGGTCTGCTGGATGTGAGAAGGAAGTTTAGTCAGCCCGATCCAAGCCATGAATCACTGTGAGAAGAACTGTGATTTCAGTTTGTTCCGAAGGCATGTAGCCATATGGAAAAGGTGATGTGGTTTAGCTTGCTTGTGACACCTCTGTCATGCTGAGTAAATCTCAACATGCATATAACATTGTCTGTTAAAACCACTGAAGAACTGTGAGGTAATATTTTTTGTGAAAGACGGGCATCATGGGAGGGAGTCGATCAGTCACTGCTTATTCAGCAATTACATTTGTAAGTTTCTTAATTTCCTCCAAACTTTTCTCAGTTTTGTAGAGGAACGTTTTGTCAGCAATCTCCATATTTTATTCATATCTTGTATCATGGTGAAGTATTTACAGCGTAATGTACTCTAAATGATGTGAAATTGCAGCAATCTGTCTGCAGTTCAGTAATATCCTGATGACATGCCCAGTGTCGATGCATCATTTTGCAACACGAGTCAAATCTGATGCGCTGTTGTTGCCTTGAAATGACAATTCCTCTTAAATCATTTTTCAGTTGCACATTCAATACAGTGCTCCCCCCCCCCCCCCCCCCCCCCCCCTTTCAACAACCACTGCCACAATTTATGGTCTAACACAGTCTAAGACCTTGAGCTGAACATAAACCATGTCTTGCGAGTTTAATCCAAGGGAAATGTCTCACATATTTCAGAGATGTAGAAAGATGTAGAAAACTTTGTCAGAGAAGCTAATCAGTTTGTATTCTGTGTGTCTTGCTTTCATGTCCAACCAGTGGGTTTGATCAATGCAGGAATGCGAGTGACTTTTTCACAGGCCTCTCGGCTGAGTTAACACTTGAAGAACATTTAATTTCTGGGATGCAATGGTGTGCATCCTTGTGCATCTATAGTTACATGCACCTTGGAGAGGTTTGTTTTGACTGATTTAAATAAAAAGATACCAGTCAACATTTGGCCATGCTAATGCAGAATAATTTGAAAAGGCTGTTTGAATTTGGAAAGCTTTCCACCCACACCAGTGTTTCCAGATCACTAACATTCAGCTGTCCACACAGAAATAGTGGCTTAAACACTGTCTTTTGGGAATGCTAAAGCATCTTGAAGATTTCAAAAAGCTTCATTATTGCCATCCATAATATAAATGTGCAGGAAAGTTTCAAATGCATCCACATCAGTGTAGACGTGGCACGACTGACCCCTTGCTGTGCTGATTGAGCCCACTTCACACTCACTATCTGACACTATCATGTTAAATGGTCTGGATTTTGTAAACAATGGCGCCGTAGTGAGAAGTAGTTGTGTCAGCCGTTTTAGTAGATTTTAATTTCAGCCTTATAAACCGGATTGTGTTTCAGCCAGGGGCAGTTTTGCCACCAGGTCAATTCATTCTGTTCTGATTGTCTTCAAAGCAAAGAGGCTTTATGGACACGCCCAACAGTAAGCTTGCTGTAAGAATGAATTGGAGACTCTCCACACACCCTCGTGTGCTATGTCAAAAACAGAACAAGAGTTGGGGCGTGGGGAGGCAGGTTGTTTGGCCTTTCTGTGTGCCCTCCCTTTGGGATTTACAGTACAGTGTCTGTGATCCATTTTGGCAGATGCCCATTCCTAGTTCGCTCACAGCCTTCACACACTGTATCGCCCATTAAAATTGTTGTAACGGATTTGGACAGTGGCCTTTTACTAGCTATTAAGCAAACTATCTCCTGCGTGGGAAGCTTGCTTGCAATCCATTGTTTTGTTTGTGGGAAAAGCCGGTGTTTGCCAAATGAAGCAACTGTTGGTTGTTTTTTACTGTACACCAGTTACAAATCTGTGCAGTGCAAGCACCACATTTCATGCCTTTCTTATTTTAATTTTTTTGGCTGCCACACCTGGCCTCTCACTCAACCCTGAAACACCATCCTACTTTGTCACTTGCACAAACTTGCTCTCTTATTTTGTCTTTTTTTTTTACAGTTAAGTGTCACCTGTTCCCGGAAACTGTTGTTGTGTCAGACACTGTTGAGGTGAGGACAGATTACTAGGGCATATTAGTTTTCTTTTTTACTTTTGTGAAAGGTCACGATGAGTCACCAACACTCGTCACTCGAGTGAAAATGAAACACAACTGGAAATAGACAAGTTTTTCTTCCTTAACCCGAACATTTTGTTCATGTTGCGCAGTACTTTAGGAGATCCCTACTCCTGCTCAGTTTCCTTTTTCATGCTATGGCTTCTTTTCATGTGGGAGAGAGAAAGTCCACAGTTGCTCCATAGTTAAACAAGATATGTGATTCAGAGGAACTGCACTGCTCTTATCTAGAAAGTCATCAGTTTCGTCATCTGTTATTTGGAATTTGAGTGCATTAAGGTCCTGTGAGGTTACTATGCAGGGAAACAACTAATGCACAGATAATTTTTTAATACCTGAGATTATTTCAGATGTAGGTCTTTTTTTTTTTTTTTTATGTTTCTGTTTGTACTCCCGGCACCTTTCATTGCAATGTGTGCCAACAGTGGACCTTTTCAAAGATGAGCCCATACACTTAAGTCTTTCTCCAAGGCACCCTTTGTTCCCTGCTGACTTTGAATCCCAGGAAAATAGCTTCCTCTGTGGCCTTTTTGTGGTACTTCAAGGCCCCACATGGTCCCCCTTTGGCCTCTCGTGGCCCCTCGGCCCCTGTTGATGTCTTCATCCTTTATCGTCCTCCCACAAGCAGGCCAGATGTTTGTCTGTACGGCTGCTGATAAAGAAAAAACTTCCCATTCCCACAGAATAGAGAGGACACAGCAGAGAGAGACCGCTGTCATCCCAGAGATTTCTTCCAAATGATCAGGGACCATGGACTTCGTGGCGCTGTGTAACAGCCTTTGATGGACAAGGAGACAGTAGTTGTGGCTTGCACCGTGCATAGTTGTGATCGTTTCTAGCTACCTCAGAGGACTTAAGATTGCAGTTGGCTAGGAAAAAAAGCTAACAAAGGGTTTACTCTGCCAAAGCTTCTGTTTTGTTCTGTTGTTCACACAATGTCCTGAAATGTCCTTTTGTCAAATTCATGGCTGTGTCCTTATTGGCTGGCTCAGCCTGGTTAGTTTCAAACTAATTTATTCATTCTGTTTTACTTCACTATGTAAACCTTGTGACACCTTGTGAGTTCAGTCAGTTCTAGTGCTGAAGCCATAAGTGTCCACACCTGGGAAGGTCTTACATCACCCCTGTTCTTGTCAAATAAGATAGAAATTAAATAGAAAGGAAAGGGGTGAAAATAACCGTTTTATAATCAAGCTGAGAGAAACATTTGCAAGTAACATTTTCCAAATAGATTCATAAAAGCAAAGTCTTACTCAGATGACAGGTCACACGCATTCAAAGACGATTTAAATGTAAGAATTACATTTTCAGTTTAGGTTGTTATATTTGAATATAAGACCATATAGTTTAAATTACACCATTATTTTTAAATGTCTTGCCATTAGATAGATGTTTGTATGTCCTCTGCAACAGGATATGAAAGCTGTGGGACAACGGTTAGAGGCTGAATGAGACTGTAGCCATCTCTATTGTTTATGCCTTATCTATCTGCCTCATTTCCTTCCCTGTTAGCACCCACTGTTTGTCTCTTGCTCATTTCCTGAATGCAGACTCTCCATAAACAGTTTGGGTGGGTTAATTGTATCCAGATTCTGTGTGAATGAATAGTTCCCTCGTTGTGGCGTGCACATATTTTGCACAGGTTTGAAGACTTTTTTTAAAGATTAGATTAGAGGATGTCTGTGGTGTTTTTGTGGCTATAATTCTGAGCACTTCAGCAGTTGGAAAAGTAAGTTACCTGCCATTGTTCTCAGGAGAACAGCCATGACCTCCAGTGTTTTTATTGTCCATTCACTGCCATTGTTTACTAATTGGTTTGCTCTTTGGACAGCCAGGTGTGACCAGCCCCAAATGTGACTCCACATTCCTGCCTTCAGAGCCTATGTAATTAGCTTCAACTCAGGCATTTCTTAGCGTAGCGGCTTTCTCCCGCTTCTTTTGTCTGTGTGAGTCCGTCTCACCCTCTCTCCCTCTGTCTCCCAAGATGATCTTTAATCCCTGGCTACACCTGTGCTTTTTGACTGGGCTCCCCTCATGCGCCAAGGCAAATATCCTCCCCATCACCAAACATAGTAAATCCATATGTTGTTTTTAAAGGGGCAGTTGGAGCCATTTAGGTAGGTGGGGGTCCAAAAAGTAAGCATTTCACTTATGTTTCTACAAATATAGGCCAATGGGATTAAGATGAAACTGTGAGCTTTGCTATTTTAAAAGAGAAACATTTGTAGTTGTTGGTTAGTTTTTTTGGTTCCTGTTCTAACCAACTCATATACCCACACAGACCCAGAGTGATCCCAAATGACTCACCAGAGCGTGGCTGACCCACAGTCCTCCCCAGCCAGCCATCAGCCTTATCAACAGACAGGGTCTTAGAGGGGATTGGAAAACAGGAAGAACCTCCAGCACAGTGGATAGCTACTGACACACTGTGTGTGCGTGCATGCATTTCTGTGTGTGTGTTTGAATGTCCATCCATGCATGTAAGTGTGAGTTGGCACAGTTAATATGGTCTTGCAGTAGTCATTTCACTAGGGCATTTAAACTGCCCTTAGCTACAGAACCCTCATGGTAAATAAGCTTATTTTTCTTTCAGTATAGGGCTTCACACAGCTCTCATTTTCACAGCCAGTAAAGCAGGTATGTGAAGAGAATGTATTTGGCTTGCTGGGTTACAACTACAGTGACGGAGAATGTTCACTGTAAACGACACCCTCTGAGTATCTGAATAGGCTTTTGTGCGCCTCTTAAGCAACCTGGCCCACCAAAGGTAACCACCGATCAAACAGGTCTTCATATGACCCACTAGTCAGGTTGCATGAATACAGACTTGTGTTTGGCTGTTGGCCAGTGGTCGTTTGTCTGCAAATGGACAAAGTCCTGGGTGTCAGGGAGCAATGCTTAGGAATCTGCACTTGTGTGGATTATTTATAGCCGTGCTGACATTTACACAGCTCTGGTTGGGGAAAAAACTCAAGGCTACTCTGTCCTTTGATTATGTTATTACACATCTTTTTCAAGACGGGAAAATGTCATTCTTTTACATTTTTAATGTCTGTACCTGGTGATTTTCTCTAAATGTTGCTCTGCAAACCTTTAATTTTATGTAGGTCTGTGAAAATGCACTTGTAGGGGGTGAGTCATTTTCCTGATATAGGCTTCACTTCTTTAAGGAGTAGTACTCTTGGTTTTCTATGATGTCCTAAAGTTGAATCTGTGTTTTCCTATTCAGATGTATCACCAGCATTAACTATGTCTGCTGTTTGGTAATCTGGGACGCTTGAGCAGCAATTGACTATCGTTATCTATACCCATAGCACAGATAAAGCAGGTTCTGCCACAACAGGAAACTATTGCTATCCCACAGGAGCTTGACACCTGCTTCTGTCATATTTGTCTGATCTTCTGTCAAAGTCATAACTGTATCTTCCTCCATCAGCAGTTTGCATAATTCCCTTACTTAGAAAAAACACCACCAAACCACTTGGCAGATTTTAAAAGAAGTGGCTGTTGTTTGATCAGTCGGTTCGGCATTCACTCTCTCTTGGTGTTTTGATACTGTCTGTCTGTCATCAGAACAACGGGTGTAAAACCTCCTTTAAGCATATCACAGCACGCCACGTGTCATTATTTTGCTGTGTTTTCTTTTATCATACTTTTGAGTGTGTCTGCACAAACTATTCAGTGTGTGCATGTGCCAGTGCTGGTTTCAGGCAGGCAGAAGGGAGTCTAGTCTTGTCTAAACAAACAGCTGAATCCAACAGCTTCTGTCTGGATGGAGATGTGGAGATGATGTCATTGTTAGTACTCTTTTTGCTTTTAGAAGCCATTATATTGTCAGCAGCACCGAAACTGCTAAGATATCAACACTGGTTTGTTATTGCCATTTAAACACCACGCTTAAACTTAATTTCTCTTAACAGTTAGCCCACTGGCTGCAGAGAGAAATACCTTCATGGGGTCTTTTATTCAGTATGATTAAATGAATCATTTCAGAGTTTGTAAGTAGTGACAGGACCCCAGGAAGGTACTGCGCCTGGTGAAGAAAAGAGTAAAGCACAGACTCCCTTTTTACTTTTTTTTTTTTTTTTTTTTTTTTAAACAAGTTTGTTAAGTATTGAACAAACAAGATATCACATCTGAACTGGTGAGCTGTAGAGGGGCTGGTAGACAGATTTTGTTAACTTCGGACAGAGCCAGGTCAGCTGGTTAAGTAGCTTCATGTTAGCATACAGACATGAGAGTTGTAATCAATTTTCTCATCTAACTCTCCGCCAGAAAGCAAATAAGTGCATTTCCCATAACATCAAACTATTTTCCTTAAGATTTTCTATTGTGTACAGAGAATGTCAACTTGAAACAAAGTTACATTAGAAGATGTTGTTGCCACAGTAAGCACTCTTGCTCTCCCCTTGCCCTTGTTGGCCTAAATCCAAATGCAGGGAAGTAGGAGTAACAGAAGTAGAGAATGATTAATCTGGGCACATAATGACACAAGAGGAGCAGGAGATCTCCGCCTCTAAACTTTACCATTGAGTAAGTTCCAGAGAAGCAGAGTTGGTGGAGCTACCCTCTGTAATTACCCAGAGAGCCCTGGGGCAAATCTGCATGGCTGTCTCTCGCTCGCTCGCTCTCTCTCTCTCTCTCTGCCTCGTAGCGCCATGTGTCTGCAATATGGGAGGTCCTGAAGTCATGGCCTCTGTGTCTCCCTGCACTTGAGGGGAAATGGCACTCTTGCCCGTCTCTCTGTCGGCATTGTACTGCCTCTTCCTTGCATCTCACTCTGTTCAATTTGATATATTCATGCCTCCTTTTGACATTCTCTTTAATAATTCAGACTTTACTTTTTGTTAAAAACAATACAACCCCCCCCCACCACCACCACCACCAGAGTACCAGAGTTATTATCACAATATTGGAACATATGAGGTATTTAATTAAAATTTTTACAGTCCCATGAGTCATTGTTTTCATACAACACTGAGCAGATCACCCAGATGTGTGAGGGATAAACCTGAGGTCAATATCACATAAAGCCTGTTAATCAATGTTTGCTCAGTAATTTGCTTTCCAAAGGTCAAATAGTATCGCATGATTGTCTTGCGTAATGCCCATGCTTGTATTGTACGCCTGCCAGAAACTCTTCTCACAGACAAAAGTGGTTCTTAAAATAAGGAACCAGTGACAATGCAAAGTAGGCTTATAAAAGAATTACAGAGCGTAACCTCCTGTGAGGCAGGTTGGATTGCTTTCCTTTGCACACAGGAAGTGGGACCAAAGAGCTTAAGGAGAACTCAGTGGGGTTATCGCTGGACTGTTTATCTGTCCCAGAGTTCATCCTGCTCAGGGAATGAAAGCCTTGAAACTGCTACTCTATTGCAGCCTGTTTGCTTCAGATGGTTGTGTGAAAAGCGGAGGAGGGGTGTTTGAGACTGTGTGTCTGTGTTGATGCTGAAGCCAAGGGGTGTGGGGGGTTTGATGAATAGGAAGAGAGGTCTGCTGCTCTGCTTTCCACACTGCTGGAGCTTCCCATCATGCTTTGCATGTCCTCTCACAGAACTCTTTATGGCCTTGGGTTTGGTGCCAGATCTCTCACACACTTGCCAACAGGAACATGTTGTTTGGTGTTTTTGCAAATTCTCCACTATCACCATTTTCCTACTTCTTACAGTTCCACATAAAACAGCATGTTAAAATGTTTCTGACTTTTACGGCATGTGAGGAACTCTGATATGTTTGTCAAGAAACAGGCCCGAAGCTTTAATTTGACAGTTCAAATAACCAGAGCATGACTGGAGCAACACTGCACAGGCCTAGAGACAATAAAAAGTATCAACAAAGTGTCAGATGAAGCTCTATGGGTGTGGTGAAAATAAACCCCTCTTTACTTTTAGCAGACATTTGTTTGAACTCCACATATTGAATTACTTTGAGTGTCTGGAAAAGTGGTACATTAAGTACCGAAATGGAAAGAATATTTGTTCTAATCTGTATGAGCCTACACATATAAACAGTAAGTTATTATAACCTCGCCTCATGTGCCACATCAATGTCTTCTGGGAATTGTCTGTTTATCCGTTCAGCCAGTCATCTCTCATCCCTTGTGCCTTGCAGGAAGTGAAGATATTCCGAGCGCTGATCCTGGGCGAGCTGGAAAGAGGGCAGAACCAGTACCAGGCCCTGTGTTTCATCTCCCGCCTCGGCCGCAATGAGATCATCCCCAGCGAGTCCATGGCCCGTCTCAGACAGGTATGACATGGCAGATCAAGGCATCAGCCAGCATTTATATGTTGCATTTCACTGTATTACATAGCATTGCCAGCTCCAGGAAAAAATATTCCTCAGAGCATCTGAGGGTGTGAACACTGATCGTCTGTGTTGTCTTCTCAGAAAAATCCTCAGGCCATTCGCTTAGCAGAGGAGCGGAGAGGACTGGAGCAGCTGACGATGAGCGCAGCGGTCAATCTAAGTCGGGCCTGGCAACTCAGCTCTCACATCCACAACATGTGCAGTGAGGCCCGGGAGGCCGTCTACACCAGGGAGGCCGATGTCAAACACTGGCTGGACAAAGGTCAGTGGTCATCTTATCTTTGTTAATCATTGAGTTATGTTGGTGGTTTGAGCAAAATGTCTCCTATCTCTTCTCTCCCATACCTCCTGATTGTCTCCATACACTATATCTCCCCAGCACTCTCTATCTTGCCAGTTTATATCTCCTAAACACCTATTTCCACTTCCTTTTAGTGAAATTACTGTTCATGCTGTCTCTGTTTACCCTCCTCTTTATGTCTCATTCTTACCTAGAACATATCGTTATTTCCATGAACTATTTGTTTTTAAAGGTCTTTTCTGCAGTTGGATCCAGTATTTTTGTTGTAATGTAGTAGTAACTTAAAAAGTCCAAATTATCCAGGCTGAAGAGAATCCATATGACAGCACTATTGTCCACTGACAGCACTGTTATAGAGGAAACAATGTTGATGGTCATGGTTCCCCAAGCACTCTGCACCATTATCAGTGGAGGGAATCACAGTAGCATCTCCTTTGCATAACAAAGATCCCCTTTTACTGCACCATCTCCCCTCCCTTTTAGCCACTTTGTTCACCCCCTCCAGTTCAATATAGTATTTAATTGAGTGAAATCAGAAAGATAATGATTCACACAATGCTATGATAGCTTGCTTTTGTTTTTAGTAGCACAAGCTCTCATAATAATGCCCCTATCCTGTGTGTGTTGTAGGAGTGGATGGCTCCATATTTGAGGTCCTTCCCCAAACAACAGAAGCGCCCAGCTTTCAGGCCTGTCACTCTACTAAAGACTTGTGGCAGCCCTGCCTCTGCACATACAGCCTACGTCTGGAGTGGTACCCGTGTCTGCTGAAGTACTGCCGCAGCCGGGACTCCACGGGAAAAGGCTCTAACTATAAATGTGGCATAAAGAGCTGCAGCAAAGGCTACCATTTCACATACTATGTTCCCCAAAAGCTGCTCTGTCTATGGGACGAGGAAACCTAGCATTTTGTTCTGGATGGTTGAGAAAAGAGAAAGCCAGTTCTTCTCCACCCCTGCTATTCAGAGTAAACACAGTAACACTGGACCTCAGTTTATATGATATGTGAAGCTGTCTCAGGTGGGGAGGGGTGAGATCCAGATGTTCAAGAAATTAATTCAGGTTCCAAGTGAGACCAAATCCTTTAAGGAAGGTGAGATGCAGCACGTTGTTCTAAGAGGAACCACTAACTTTCAGCCTTTTCTGGGAAAATGAGAACTCATTGTCAGCTGTAATGTGACTTGCTGCCACTTTTGTGCCTTTTTTTTGGAGAAAATATTGCTGCAGATGACAGATGCCAACAACTATAACCTCTCAAACAAGCTACAGCGTGCACAAAGTTGGACAGTGCATTTCTGGTCATTTAAACACCAGCAGAGTCCCACTCTGATCAGAGGAGTCATACAAACCTTATCTTCCATTCTGGTGAAGGAAAATTTGATTTATCTTTGTTTTAATTCCTGTGAAAAACAGTTTGTAGCCAGCTAAACACCTGTTTATAACAATGTAAGCTGGCTGAAAAATAAAATGCTCAAATGCTGGCTTTATTTATTTTGGTTGCAAAGTGAAATCATGGAGGACTATTTTTGTATCTTTTTTTTTTTTGGTTAAAAATAACCATCAGTTTTCTTTCCTGTTTGCATTCAACAAGCTCTTAAAGTCACACGTCTAAACCACAGGTCCTCAGTAACAAGAAGTATTCAAACACATTTAACCTCTTGGATTTTGGATGTTCCTTCCAGGCTCATCCCATATGTCATGCTACTTTGTTGCCAAGTTTTCATGGTTTTACAGAGAGAATGGGTAAACATCTTTGGGTAAACATCTTTGTTATCTTATAGGACAGTTTTAGCTCTGCTTTGCTCTATCGTGTCCCATGGGGAAGACCTCATGCTCACCAATCACATTCACAGTCTGTTTAAAAATGTCAAGTAAACCAAAGTCAAAGGAAATACTGTCAAAAGAAGGGTGTAACGTTTCAGTTTATAGAAACAGGCTCCTCAGTATGGTGTTTTTCCATGTTAGGGTTAATTTAATACTGCAGTATAGCCTTTTTAATTCTCTATACTGCCATCTTCTGGTAAAACGATGTTTCTGATTCTCATATTTGCTGTTGTATCCCAATGCCAGAATTCTGCTTTTTGGTTTCTGTTTTTTTGTGCTCCTGTCAGCAGTTAAATGGCTGTAATTTATGCATCTTATAACCCTTACAGTACCATTTACATGCGTAATTCAAGGAGAATATCTTGAACTTGTGGGACCAAATTTCATTTTGTCTGTGTGCTCTTTAGAGCAATAGGTTGCAAGTATAACTTTGGTTTGTCTTATATCCATCTTCATTTCAGTCTCATATTGTTTGTTGGTATGTCCGGCTAACGAAAGAACCAAATGAGTGAAACATTTCTATTTGTGGCCTTTTCTGGTGATCAAGTGCCTTAACATTTCCACTGATACCTTTTGCTATGTAATTGTAGAGTTTGTAAACATATTTTTTCTATGAAAGAGTTTTCATGATGTTGTAAAAACGTTGCCATAAGGAGAAAATGAAGCAATTAGAAAAAGAGTTGTGTTTTAAATGAATTGTTTCAATAAAGTCTTTCTTTGCACTGCATATGCAATTTGTATGTTATTATATAAGTATTTTGTGGACATTTTAGTAGACAGAGTAAGAGATGGGGTACTATTGAACAAATGTTCCAGGGCTGGACTTGAAGGTACATCTAGAGTAAGGGGTGGGACTGAAAGCCTTGCTTGTTGACACTTAGGCAGGTCTTCGAACCAGAGTTTGAACCATAGACTGTATATAAGAAGGTTTCAACCCTGGTCATGCAGGTGAGCTTTTCTCTGCGACCATCAAACTACTGTGCAGCCACGTATTACACGTTAGAATATAAGTACTATTATTACTATGTAGTTCTTCCATTTTGTCCCCCTGCTGGCAGAGAACTTGTGTCATTTCTGCTATTGACCACAAGGTGCCGCTACTGTTCAAAAAAGATGAGGCCATCTCCCATCGCTTTGGAAAGACATGATGGAAACGTGCTTTTTCTGTTAAATATTTAATAAACCTATCTTAGTCTCTCAACCACGGTTTAGTATTGGATAATACAACCAGGGCACTGTTCTACTAATTCCCACATTTGCATGTAAAGCGACTAATAACGTGGGAGAGAAATTAAGGGATGCTGAGGGAGCTCACGTAACGTTAAAGGACAACAAATAGCAGCCACTGTGTCTGCAAACAAACCTTTTGCGAAGTCTCCTTCAGAAACCTATTTTCACAGGACTCAAAACACACAGGATGTGAACGACGAGGCAGCCACATGTGCACTGTCAAGGTAATGCTATTTAACTACGTTTGTGAAGGGGTTACAATCCCATACGAAAACGCTTTGTGTTAGCCCTTTAACGTTAGCTTGCTACCCGGTTAGTTTGCTATCTAATCCAGCTAACTGGGTGTGAGGACATCATCTAAATGAGGGATAAACTGTGGTCCTCTTGCCCTTTTAGTTTAGGAACTAGCTTAGCTTAGTTTAGCTAGGGAATAGAGACATGAATCCAGGTAGTTGCCAAATGCTTTTCCGGTATTTCCTCTTACAAGTTTCCATA
The DNA here is from genome assembly GCF_021292245.1 of Micropterus dolomieu. Classification (NCBI taxonomy): domain Eukaryota; kingdom Metazoa; phylum Chordata; class Actinopteri; order Centrarchiformes; family Centrarchidae; genus Micropterus; species Micropterus dolomieu. The sequence goes on along the minus strand of NC_060166.1, from coordinate 22,531,478 downwards.
GGAACGTAATTAAAGCGTGGCAAATGTACACCTATGTTTCTGAGCATGTTAAAAACCTATCAACTACATCCACTTTTCTCATTTAAAAAGGGTTAAAGTGTCTTCTGTATTTATCACTTTATTAAGCAGGAACGGATCTCTTTAACAGGAGTTGTCCTGGGCCAGGATAGCAGCCCCACATAGAAGAAGACAGATTTATTATGAATTACATACAATCCACAATATTTCTGTTGTATCTGTTTTGCATGCTGATATTTAATGAAAATGATTTTGGAAATGTAACAGTACCCAAACTGAGTTGTCCTTGTCATTGTTTATGGTATATGCTGTATTTTTGCATAGTTTGTATTTCATTCTGTATTTTCTGTCTTTGCATGTACATATCCCCTTGTGTTTTGGATCTGTCTTTTTGTTTTAGTTATCTTCTTTTTTTGTGTGTGTTCTCTGTGTTTGGACAAGTGTATTACGTGTGGGTTGTTTATGACAGAATAAAACACCAAACTTTTCCTATTCAAAACACTTCTACAGTCTCACCTATCCACAATAGCTGTTTTACATCACAGGTGAAATGATCCATCGATAAGTCGACCAACAGATCACCTATTTTGATGCAAAAAAATTTAATGCCAAAAAATCTAAACATTCACAGTATTTTTTCTGCCATTTTTGAATGCTTAATCGAGATAATTATTTATAGCTGATACCCAATTTTGCATACTGTTATGTAAAGAAAACAGTTTTGGAATGGAACCCAAATTGTGTTGTCCCCCTACATATAATATCACACCTTCACCTCCCCATGCCATCCAGCTAAGCATCTGTTAATTTTGCTGTGTATCACAACCAAGACAACAACAAAACATTTTGGATTGATTTAGAGTGTTGTCAAAGATCACATACCATTTAATAACCTTTCTCTCCCATGAGAACTGTCTGAGGCCCATCACCCAGTAACTTCTCATCTAGTTTTGAAACTTGCTTAAAGTCTTAGAGGCTCACGTGTACATCTTGTTCCAGTCCAGTGAGTGTGGGCCTGTCCATCTGCATGGTCTCACCTCCTAGTACAAACGTCACAGCAGAAGAAGAGACGTCCCCCTCACCCCACCAGACCCTCGGACGGCCAACTATAGTGCTATTATAGTTCAAGCAAAGGCTAATTGTTGGTTACTTACAAAGGATTGCACAGTCCAAGTCTTGGACGGGAATGTTGTCTCTTTCTACTGTAAGGGATATTACAGAGCAAGATGTGCCTGAAGATGCATTTGTCTCTTTCTGTGTAATGTGATTCAAAGTGACTGCTGAAAGGCATGTTTTTGAAAGAAATGTAAGTTGGTTTTAGAAGTTTTTCTTGCTTTTTTTGTCTGTAGAAGAGAAGATGGCATTGCTTGTGGTTTTTGCGCTCCTGTGCCTGTCCTGTTGGGTCTCTCTCTACTTCATCTTGTGTAACGTTAACCGGTCCAGGAGCTACGAGTGGAACTGTCGCCTCGTCACCCTGGTGCACGGCATCCTGGCAGTCTGCATCACAGCATACATAGGCTATGTGGATGGACCCTGGCCTTTCACTCATCCAGGTAGGACGCTCGCCCTCTGTGGCTTCAAATTATCAATGTGTAACTTAAGACATAATCACAAAACAATAAGGGTTATACATGAGATAAGTTCAACAGATGATGTTAAGCTATAGTCTTTCGCATCATTATGGTGTAAATGCTACTTCAGTAACAATGTCATGTAAAGCTGGAAACATTGCTATAGGGCCTCAGCTAACTAAATTATTTTGTTGATTAATTGATTAGTTGCTCAAGGTAACATAGTCAGAACCCAAAGACATTCAGTTGACTTACTTAAGATAATGAAAAAGCTGTAAATCATCACATTTGCGATGCTGGAACAAGGTGATTTAAATAGCTTGAAAAATGACAAATTCATTATTAACATAGTCACCGATAGAGCTGCTATGATTAATCAAATAATCGATTAGTTGTCGACTATTAAATGAATCGCCAAGTATTTGGATAACTGATTAATCAGTTTGAGTAATTTAAGAAAAATGATTTGATTCCAGCTTCTTACATGTGAATATGTTCTGGTTTCTTTACTCCTCTATGACAGTAAACTGAAATTCTTTGGGTTTGGACAAAACAAGATATTTTAGGACATCCTCTTGGGCTTTGGGAAACTCTGATCAACATTTTTCACCATTTTCTCACATTTATAGACCAAACAACAAATCAATTAATCGAGAAAATATTCAACAGATTAATCGATCGTTAGTTGCAGCCCTAGTCGCAGATTAATTTAGTCTTGACTGACTTTGTTTCAGCTCTACATTGCTAAGCATGTTGTTGAAAGTGTTGACCAACTACCAATTGGAACAGTTTTCAAGTGGGAATAAACCCTTCAGCAGTGACTAAATCATTTTACCATGCCTATCTTTCCTACTATATCTGCTTTACACAAAGTTCTTAATCAGAAGTTAGTTGTAGCTCTGTCATTGCATGATTGTTTTTGCTTGTATTTAAAAAAAAAAATGTTAACTAAGAACTCTGTTTCTGATTGTGGATGCCAGGTACTAAGAACACTCCTCTGCAGATGAGTGCCATGGTGGTGAGCCTGGGCTACTTCATTTTTGATATGGCCTGGTGTGTGTACTTCCGCACAGAGGGACCCGTTATGCTGGCCCACCACACCATGAGCATCCTGGGAATCCTGTTGACCCTGTGGTTGGGGGAGTCTGGCATCGAGGGCTGTGCGGTACTCTTTGGCAGTGAAATCACCAACCCCCTCCTGCAGGCACGCTGGTTCCTCAAACAGACGGGACATTACGGGACGCTGCTGGGGAACGTTGTGGACGTCCTGTTTGTGCTGCTGTTTGTGGTGATGCGAATCTTTGTGGGAGGCACAATGCTGTACTGTGAGCTGATCTCCCCAAGACCCAGATTCTTTATCAAGTGCGGGGGAGTGGCCATGTACGCTCTGTCCTGGGTGTTTATGGTGGACATTGTTCGATTTGCCATTCGGAAGAGCAAGAGCTGGCACAAACAGCAGAGAGACCAACAAGAAACAGCGGCGGCTAATTGTCATGAAGGGAAGACGGACTGATTGGTTTGTGCTTCTCTAAAGAAAATTGATTCACATTATGTCTGTGTTTTTCACTTTGGACTCACTAGGGACAGTATAATGAAAATCCTCGTTTTGTATGTTAAACTGCGATTTTCAAAAATAGATACTTAATCAAGTACCCTGTGAAATCTCTGTGTCAGGTCCAAGACCTGTGCATTTTGGGGGAAAAACTCATTCTTTATACAGTCATCACAGACAAACTCATGTCATATTACTGTGTAAAATGTGCATTTAACATATGTCACTGAAAACCAAAGCACTTCCTATGAACACATGAACAGATGTTGCTTACAGTTGCAGTGAAATGTGGCCTATTCATATACGGTGGTGTTGCTCCGAAGGAAAGGAACAAAACAGTTTACACGGAATGCCTGTGGTCCTTGTGAAACACTTAGTCATATCATCATTGGTTAGGATGGGTTTCCTTGTAATCCTGGGGTTTTCTTGGCGTTTGTTAAAATGTGTGCAGATGTGAAAGGTATACTCAGGGAGATGAAGTCGTACCAGAAAACTGGGGTGAATTCCAGAGAAATGTGTGTGTTTGGTTATTTAATCTCGTTTATAGTAATTCTTATAAACCACCTGTCTGGATTCCTGTTCCAGACTCTGCCCCAAAAAACATTTAATTTATTTTACCTCGTCCATGTAAGGGAATACATGGAGAGGAACCTTTCAATTAGGTGGTTCCAAACTGGTGATGGTATTTTGATATTTATGTAAATTAAAATACCTTTATATGTTTGGTGAAGTTGTGTCAGAATGTGTACTTTATATAACATTATTAAGTAATTGGAAATGTCTGATTTCACTGTACCATCTGTGTGAACATAGACAAAATATCCATACTCATAGCTCCCAATTAATTTAATTGTGTAATATTTCAGTCTCACATAGATCTTCTCAAGCAAGACTGGACAATTAAATTAAATTTAGTGGAAGCTATCTGTACAGTGTGCTGATCCTTTGTCTGACTTACATGAGTTAAATGTTTTCAATCCAGCATCTTTGAGCTGTACATGCTCTAAACGCTGTTTGTGACAACCACATGCTACTGTCAGGACCAACCAGGTAGCCTCTGACTTTGGACAGGATGACAACCTGTGCGGGAATATGTTTTGTTTCTAGCCCTTAAAATGTTAGATCTCTACATTTAGTCTTTAGGACAGTAGTCATCATTTCAATATAATCATATCGGGTTATCGTTTTACACAGTTCTGTTGTCCAATTTAATCATTCAAAGCACTGACAACAATAGCTATTTCATTGTTTTATTTACATGTGTGGAGTTTTATGTGGGGGTTTTGCCTACATTTGATAATGTAATATTAATTTTCAGAAAAAAAATATTAATGTTTATATTGTGATATTGATTTCAGCCATATTGTCCTGACAGATTGCGCAAGTGCATCATGGGATGAAGGCAGGAGACTTGTTACGTGTGGAGAATATAATGATTCCACCCACTCCACGACTGGATTTGTTCCATGCCAAGAAAGTTAGCAAATGACCAGCTTTAATCTGTGGTTTTTGCTATGTTTGATTGCATAGCACTTTGGTCAACTATTGTTGTTTTTAAAAGTGCTTTATGAATACATTTGTATTGGATTTGGACTGAATTTGTGCTCAGACTTTAAATCAGTGTCCTTATAGTTATGAAATGATTATTAACATATCTTGTTTGTTATTTTTGTGTAAATGGATTTCTGCAGTAATGCGCTAAAACACCTTTCATCCCTTTGTTTTTCTATGTCTATGTAATTAAAAAATTATGTGCTGCTCTCATACAAGGTCTGTTTACCTGACTGCCACAGTTAGGAATCATGTGAGCATAACCATTACATCCAAGAAAGTAAAAATCTAACTGGTGTGTGCCTTAGTTATCTGAATGTACTTTCCTAATTTTTTTTTGTTTGTTTTGTTTTGCTGTATTGTAAACCTTCCAACGTGAGTGTAGGAGTAATAAACAACCATTTTAAGTTTGTGTTGGATGATTTGTAATCCCTGTGTGAAGTGAAATAAAGATATGATCGATTGTTTGTATGCTTTTGAATACAATTAAACAAGAAAATGTCAATAAAACTGAAGGACAAGCTGCATTTGCATCATTTAAAAATACTCAAGACATTATCATTGGACTGAGACTGAAGTTACCTAAGCTGTCCACATGATGGTGTCATATCAACTATATATGAACGATCAGTGAGGAAACATAAGGGCAGTCATTTGGTGTGACACATTATACTTTTAGTTCAGCAAAAGCAGCGAGCTTTACTTTTTGTTGTTGTCCGTTTTTAATTCAACAGTTTTAAATATGTTTTCATGCACTGGAGCAAAGTTTACTATGGTGTCTGTAATACCTAGTTTATTGCATATAATTATATACAGAGTACTAATTCATACATTTAGGATGCTAAATATGTGAAATGATACAAACAAACAAACACAAACAAAATAGACCGAGAGAAGGTAGAGAAGAATTAATGCACATATTTCACTCATGTACACAAACACTGGCTATTTAAAGGTTAATAGGATTTGGACAGGGGCTGCAAAAATGGCATTTTGATCACCCACCACTAACCATATATACATTATTACACGGGTGATGTTGTGATCTCAAATCAATAAAAATTTATTGCATTTATTGCACTGGATATCAATCTTGGTCTCGTCTACACTGACTCTGCAGTTTGAATTTCAAAATAAATCAAAGACGTGAATGGAATCCTCCAAATACTCTTAAGTGTCTTTTGTATTTTCATTATCTGTCTCATACACTGCCTCACACATACATCCACTTGAGTGTGTTTTCTCTCTCTTCTTTATGTCTTTCAAGATTTCTCTATGGATGAGTTAAGGATGTTTCATCAGAAAAGGAGTGTCTTCTTGTGGATAATGGAAGAAAGACCGGACTGTAAGCTGTAAATAATGAACATAAGGACTGTTCTCCCAGTCTCAGACCAACCACAGACAGACAGAGTGTCATGAAAACCACAAAATAATCACAACAACACACTTAATCATCAAGTTAATCAACCACCTGAAGGAAAGTGCCTCCTTACTGGAAAATCCTTAAGAGAAAGGAGAAGCAAACAATCCACCAATATCTATCTATACAACTGGGGCTGTGGCTAATGATTATTTTCATAAGGAATCTATTGATTACAATTGTTTGGTCTATAAAACACCAGAAAATAGTTTAAGTTTATGCCATGATAAAACAAAGAGAAATCAGAAAATCCTCATGTTTGAGAAACTGGAACCAAAGAACGGCTGGTCTTTGTGCTTGACTGACTTAACGTTGCAGTTTAATATTCTGTCAGTCGACTAATTAACATCAAATCTCGTTCTTCCTGTCTCACCCTCTCTCTCTTTCAGAATCAGAATCAGCTTTATTGCCAAGAATGTTTACACATACAGGGAATTTGCTTTGATATTTTGGTGCATAACAATAAACATATGTAGAAAATATAAGAAAGATAAAGCAAGTACAGGTCAAGAATCAGAAATATAAAATTGACACTAAGAGATTAAAATATAACAATAATAAAGTCAGAGATGCTTTCTATGTTTAATAGTCAAATAATCAATTAGTTGATCAACTAATTCACAAATAGTCTAACATATAACAACAACTCTATGCTATTGGGTTGCAACTAACTATCATCCTCAATTAATCTGCCTATTACTTTCTAAACTAATAATTTGGTCTATAAATGTCAACAAATAGCTAATGTCCAATTCCCAGGGTCCAAGTTGATGTCTTCAGAAGCTTTATTTTGTCTGACAACAGTCCAAAACCCAAAGATATTCAGTTAACTGTCATAGAAGACAAACAAAACAATCAAATAGTCACATTTGAGAAGCTGGAAGGAGTGATAGGTTACTGTTTTTTCTTTGCTTAAGATGCTTAAACCACTATCCGATTATCAAAACTGGTCTAGAGTCTTTATTTGACGATGAATTGACTGATTAATCGATTCAGTTAATCGTTGCAGGTCTGATATGACATTCAACCACATTAGGTGTCAGACTCTTTATTCAGAACCTAGTTGGCTATACATATATGAGCTAATTAAACACTATAAAAAGAAATATTGTACTAATGTTACTTGTCGTAGTAGCACATTAGTAGTGTCACTGAAAGTATATTCGTGTTATTTTGCAGCTGTTCTTGCTCACATGAAACAAAATGAGTTTTCCCATCTCCCGGCGGCGGAAGTGGTTAGTGGAAGCTAGTGGACTCAGCTAGCTGGCTAGGGCGTTGCTAGCGGCAGAAAGTGGGATTTTTGGTACCTTTCCGCAAGTTATATTATTGTACAAATAACGTCTTGCGTTGGAAAAAAACGGCGTTTGATGTTCGCTAAAAGTTTTAATCGCCCAGTTGGGTTTTTTGTCGTTGTTTACAGAGGAGTTGTTTCACTTTCTGTCCCGTTAGCTGACCACACAGCTAGGCTGCTCTCATCCACGGGAATTCTGCCGAGAAACGACTGAATTCTGGAAACATGGAGTCAAGGAACGTCGCGCTGTGCTAACCGACTTCACTGGGTTTTCTTTCCCCGAGGATACTTTGTGAAGGACATAACACGGAGACATATCGCCAGATAGTCAACATTCATGCTGTGCTGTATAGATATATTTTTCAGTCTTTGACCGGCTCATTGTTGTGAAGGGGAGTTTGCTTAGTTTGCACTCGAAACAGAGCATACGAAGCAAAGTTTTTTTTTTTTGCTGAAAGAGCTCATCTGTTTTGTTAGCTGGTGGTAGCTGGCGAGATTCAACAGCCAGCTCGCAGTGAGAAAGGATTTTCAAAAAACAGAAAACAGCGTGCGATGTTATTTTAATCGACCATCTAACCACTTTTGTTTTTGAATCCAACGTCTTAACACCGGTATAACATTAGCTGCGGTTGTTTGGCTAGTGTGTAACACAGGTTGTTGAAACTCGGCAGTGAGCGATTCTCATGGTCACGGGACAGTTTTCCCTACAGTCACAGACAGGCATTTCTGGGAACAGGGATTACCAAATGGGACTGGAGGAATTTCCAGCATCTTCAAAGATCATTTAGGAACCGAGGCCATTCAGCCGAGCAGGGGTGGTGGCGGACGGACTACATCGCTGGGCCAAGGTGTCTGTTACATTGGAATACAGATTGTTCATACATTTCATATCGGCGGAAAACTGGGATGTGAATGCAAAGGATTCGTACAAGGAGGTCATACATGCACGACAACTTTTGCCAGCTGGCGCAGTGTATTTATTGTTGTTGTTGCCAAAATATTCTTTACTGCCCGGGTAGGATATCATCTGACTGTACAGCTAAGACGACAGAGGCCCCGATTAATTTTTAAGGTCTGCACAGTAGGTTCCCTTCTGCTATTGCATTTTGACAAGGAGTATTGCTAAAGACATAGCCTATAGGTAGTATTTTTGTTTCCTCCAGCGTGTGGTACCCTACAGTTAATTTATTCTCAACACCATTCTCAAAATCCTTGCATACTTGAGACGAATGCCAGAGAAGGACGCGCCAGGAAATCGCCTCATCACACTCTGGAAAATGTTAATCGGATATAATTTGCTGCAAATCTAGAACCGGAAGCCCAATGAGTGACACACAGTCCAGCTTCACTGACAGGTACAGTAATACAGCCACCTTTTATATATTCTGTGAATGCAATGTCTGCACTCCACATGCACAGGTCGTGTCTTCAAAGTTCCTTGATCATCTGAAACACAAACCACAGCCTGATGAAGATGTGTTTTTAAATGGTCTAAGTAAAGTACTTTGTTGTGGTGATGGGCTCAATAATAACTGTGTTATACAATCTAATTGTTAACGATGGACATCAGCCCTTGATGGAAACTCTGCTGATCTCAGCATGGGTAGTGGACTATTTATCCAAGGAGTGCCACTGTTCCTCTGTGATCCCTGTACACCTTTCAACATCATTATTACCTCTAATCCTTTAAAGCTGACCTTCTCCAACACCTATTAAAACAATCTCTGGATTTAGACTAAACCTTAGCTCCGTCAAGTAATCACCTTATCTAAGGCATCTGCCACCTTCCAAAAGATTGGACAGTGTTGTTAAAAGCGGCTGGCTGAATAATGTGTGGTTGCCGGAAGAAGACATTACATGGTAGAGAAGGATTGGTCTGTGCCTAATACATAGTGATGTAAGCTGTCAATATTCTGTTGTTGCGTCATTACAAGAATGAAATCCCCCTGTGTTTTTGTACCTTGAGAATAAAGAAGTTTCTCTTCTGAATTTGATGGACTCTGGTGAAACAGAGAAGTGAAGCTGATGCGTTGCGTCAAGAACTTCCCCACCTGAATCCCACTAGCTTCAGGGAAAGCAGGGCAATACAGTGGAATTTGGTCGGTAGATTCAGAGCAGGAGGACGGTTTATTGCACAGTTAGGGATCTGAAATATTCTTGTGGCTAGGGCACAAGCTAGAGGCCAGAGCCCAACTTAATTTTTACATGACCCCCTCCCCCACTGAAATGATGGCAACAGTGGCTGGCACCAACTGCTATTGTAGTGCTGTTTATTATGAGTGGGTTTTTGTGTTAAAAGTTTTACCATAACACTGGGCATAGCATTGTTGACTGAACTGGTGTATATATTATCACATCTCTGGTTGCTTATACAAATAAAAAGAACAAATCAGTACTTTTCAATCAGTTAAGCAAACCTGGATTAAAATTTAATCTGCAGTTGGTAAATAAATCAGAGATACTCCTTAGCACCTAATGTTAGGTTGCTATTGCCATTAGACAGTGCAGTATGTCTTTAGAATATCATACAGCATTATTTGATCATTGGTTCATCTCAGATTTGCTGCTGCACGTGAAGGCCTGAGACATGGCTACACAAATTTGTTACATGTTCATTTGTTTGTTTTGGTTTCACAAGCTCTGTGTCCTAAAGGTCACAATTGTTACTCTACATGTAGAACATGATGCAGGCCCTTCTGTTAATGCAAAAGAAAATGCAAAACAGTGTGACAGTAGTCTAGACCGTTGCTGCGCAGGCAACTAGCTCTGTACTTCTGTTGCACAAAAATTAGAGTTGGCCTGTGATCTGAATTATTGTTTGGACCGCAGTTGTTTTCGAGGATGTTTTCTACAGTGGTTGATGATAATGACTTTATTGATTTAATGCTGTTGCCTGTCTCTCCCTCTGTCCTTAAGTATGTCTGTATTTCCCTGTCCTTGCTTTTTCTCCCACTGTGTGCAGTGTTGTGCATTTTGTTTTCGCTCTGTTGACTGTGGTGGGAGTGTGCACCCAACATCTATTGGGGATGGGCCGCCAGCCGATGGGTCAGTTTAGTGTTTAGCTCTTTGTCACAGAGTTCTGCTGATCTCCACGTTTTCCCCCCCCTCCCCCCACCCCCCCTCTGAGGCCCTCCCGGGAAGTGGTGCTGGTGACATCACTAATAGTAAACAATAGCTTCAGTGGGAGCAAACTGGCTGTCTGCTGCGTGCTCCTGCCCAGGTCTGTCAATGTAGGTCAGGTACATTCAGGGAAGCTGGTCAGAGAACGTCTTCATTGTTACCCTGTTGGAGGAAACGTGTTAAGTTGTGTCTGTGGCTAGATAATGGTAATAGAGGTGCAACTAATAAGTTTGTCATTGATTGATTTGTTACCACGGATTCTAATGTAATTGTTGATTGTGTGAATAATTGGGCGATTACTCATTTAGTCATTATATTGACAACCAAGGCGATATCTTCAGATTGTTTATTTTGTTCGGCCAACAGCCCAAAAACCTAAGAGCATTAAATTTACAATTAAAGTGAAGAGAGGTGAGATTCTGCAAACAACAAATGCTTGGTATTTGAACTGGATAAATAACTCAGAGGGGTCATTGATTCAAAATGATGAACTAATAGTATATAAATTGACTAATAAAGTAATTGCGTGAACACCAAATGATAATAACTCCTCAATATAAAGCCTTACTGCAGTGGAATTTGTTTCCTCATGATAAATGTTTTCACGAGTACCTCTGTCAGATCAGTCTGCTCGTATGCGTCTGCTGTATTTGGCATCCCTCCCTGATAATGCAGCATGCTTCTACTCCATCTAGTCAGCATTGATACAGGAGTCTGTGTCAGCTGCTCTGAACTGTGCATTAACATGAGTATCCAGAAGTCATTCAATCAGAATTGCAAACGCTCCGACTCAGGATACAGTGGTGTAATACCATCTTTACTGCAATTTGTGTTTATACAGTCAACATGTTTTCCGCAACATAGGATTAAGATAAAACTATGGTTTTAAAAGTTGTGGGGGAAAAACTCAAGTTCAAGTTAAAACAAACTTGAATGAATTGACTGACATATATTTTACATATTAACCTTTAGGCATAGCGGCTATAAGATGCCTTGTCACGTTCAGGTAGGATTTAGACAGCTGCACAATTGTGGAAAAAGCCAGTTGCTGAGTAAGAGATAACTGCAGGATTGATGATGTAGGCTAATGTTCTTTGTACAACTGCAGCAGTTAGTAGATTAATCAATTAGCAGGTCAACAAAAAAGCTATTTGAAGAAGACATCACTTTGGTTTTGGGGATATTATAATGTTTGTTCTTGATTAATGTATGTTATTTCAAATACCAAACAACTACACGATTAAGTGAGAAAATAATGAGGAGATTCCTCGAGAATGAAAATAATCGATAATTTCAGCCGGATCCCACGGCTATGGAAAGAGTGTGATTTCCCCAAAGGCTGTTACGTTTAAAGATTGTGAAGGAATTCACTTTCTCCCTTAAATTAATGTCAAGAGCAGAGACAAAATTCTCTGAATAATTTCTAATCACAGCCTTAACCTCTGTTATGATAGCCTGTAGGCGAGAGGTGTGCATCTTCACTGGTCTCACGATTCGATTCGATTACGATTATCAGGTCAACGGTTCGATTCCGTTCGATATATCGACGCATCACGATGCATCACCTCAAGGGTGGGAATTTTTAGACACCCCATTACGATTATGAGTGCTACAATGTGATTTGTAAAACGGACAGGATAAAGATGTATTTTTCTCACCATATGACTACTTGGTACTTGGTAGTAAAGTATTTCTAATAATCCAAACAAGTAGGTAGAAATAAAATGCAGATATTTAATGTTACTTCATATAAATCTGTTCTTTTTTCTTGTCTTGTCGTGTAGTTACATGTTTGTGTCTTGTAGGTTGAATATTGTAATCTTGTATTGAGCACCATGGGCCTTGAGAAACGGCATTTCGTTCATTTGTGTACTCGATATGTGGATGAATGACAATAAACAAACTTGAACTAGCAGCTAAACAACGTCCTGCTCAGCTTCCAGAACACAGTCTGAAGAGGAGATGTTAGCTAGCGCTGACTGCCTTCACTTTTCCAGTAGTTGGAAAGCAACAGACAGACTTGAATTAACGGACACACTGTGACCTGCACTGTACTGACAGACTGAAACCTAGCACTCATGTTTTCCTCTGCTCCTCTGTTTTCACCGTCACCTACTGCCACCTGTCACGTAACTGTCCTATGAAGAATGGGGAGAGGACGCTACCTAACCGTGCTGCACAGTGTGCGGGTGAAAGTCGTTAACCATAGTTGCGGATTGATTTCATCTAAAAATCAATTATTTTCCACACCCCTACTATAGGCCTTTCTTTTCCATTAAAATATGTGTCACAGCCTTTTTAGGACACAACAAGATCTTGTCAACCTAAATGTTACTGGGTCATTGCAAGCTGATGTATTTTGATTGTTTCAAAATTTGACAAAGATGGTATCTACGACAGCATATTAGGGCCTTTACTAAAATAAATTCCTGAGCCGGGATAGAGGAGTAATATTATTAGAGTAATATAAAAGAAAAACTTAGATTTTTTCTTTTTCGAATCATTAATAATACAAGCCAAGTATCTGTGCAGACATAAGAGAAGAAGTGGAGTGAGTGCAACAAAGCAAGAAAGTGTGTCACAGATTAGTCATCTGCAGTTCTTCCTCAAATTGTATGCTTTGGGTCTTTGAACAGAAGGAAGTCTTTCATAATGCTGGCTGGTGAAAGTAACTTATTTGTGACAGCTATTGTTTTTAACATCTTCATAACCGGCTTAATAGAGTACAGAGCCTTAAATAACACAAGCATCTGAAAAACAGTCATTTCTTAGTTACTTTAATCTCAGAGAAATTTTTTTTCCCTCAGAATACTACCCCTCTCTCCTGGCTCAGTAATTATTTATTTATTTATTAATTTTTTTGCTAGAGTGGCCCTAATATGCCATTGCAGGTATCTCACCCTTGACCTACATGTTTTTTTTTGAATTAGCAAACAAATTAGACTACAAACAATATAATTAAATATATTTGCTGTTAAATATGTTTTAATTTAAGTAATCAAGGGCTTCTTTTTACAAGTAGTAGTCTAACAATACATTTAGAGACACAACTTTTACAGAACGTCTCCGTAAAAACAGGAAGAAACAGGAAGCCTTGTATAGTCCTATGCAATCAAACGTTCACCACTGGGTCCCTGAGCAAGACACCTAACCTCTAGTTGCTCCAGAGGCATACAACCTCTGACATATATAGCAGTTGTAAGTTGCTTGGATAAAAGCCCTCAGCTAATTGAGTAAATGTACTTTTGCGATCAAAGTTGTCAGTGATGCATTTAACACAACGCTCTGGAAATAGTTGCCCTTTTAACCCCTCCTTGGATAGCTATGACCTGGATGGCTGAGAATCTCCACAGACAGCCCAGGAAATAGGTTTTTGTTATTGATGACATGGTCACATTTTGGTTAAGGTGGGCAACTTTATATTGTCTGTGCAGTAAAACTGCTGCAATATTGTTAGAGTTTTCCTTTGTGAATAAAGCTTGGCTCTGAATTGTCTGTTTTCAGGGAGCACTGGTAGCTCACGTTGGAGCGCGTGTACCACATATCAACGCTAAGTCCTTAACGCAGCAGCTCAGGTTTGAGTCCGACTCAGGCCCTTTACTGCATGTCACCCCCTCTCTGTCCAGTGCCTTTCCTGTCTCTCTCTCTGCTGTTGCTGTTAATAAAGCGAAATGCCCCCAGATATGGAATTGTCTGTTTTCAAACCTAAGAACTCGTTAACATCGGCACTGAACGACTGGCCCGATTCTTTGTTTTGTTTATTTGTAGAATGTAAATGAGGATGTTGACACCTGGTCACATGTCACTTTGGCAGACACACACCAACTCTCACCATTCTCATTCATTCTTGCCAGGTCCCATTTCACTCTTTTCCACTCACTCTCTCAATCACATCAATTTTTTTTTTTATTGTTTGTGGTCCAATCAGTCCCTTCATCCCATCATCACCACATTTTTATTATGCCCCTAGGTCAGGGGTATTTACTGTTGCATCTGACCTGACTTCCCCAATTAGTACAAATTTAAAGTGGACAGGTGTGAATGGTTAGCCCATTCTGTGGTTCAGCCTGGGTCTCTCTTTTTTTTTTTTTAATAGTTCTTTATTGATCTTAATCAAGTCAAGCCTGGCTAAAATGAATGGCAGGGACAATAAAAAAGAGAGGGAGATAGCAGAGAGGAAAAGAAATGGGTGATGCCCCTGGGGTAATGATGCTGGAGAGAGCGTGAAGTGTGGGCATTAGCTGGGGCTGTGAGTGCTGGGGGAGTTGGGGGGTCTATCACCCGGCCCTGTGATGCTGATGCTTGTGGACACCCTCTACAATCCTGCCCTGTTAGCCAAGAGAGCTTCAGGGCCCAAACATTACTTTCACTTCACAAAAGACACGATCACTACAATAGAGAAAAAAGGGGGACAAGGGTAGAGAGCTGTCTTGCCCAAGTGTCATGTCCTCACATGTCCATGTAAGGGTTTTGTTGCAGTGAACAAGGCTTGTGCCTTCAAGCTAAGTGGGGCACTTGTGAAGCCATGATATTCTGCAGATAGCACAGTGGCCCAAGATGTGATGCTAGTGATTGTATCTATCTTAGATTTATTGCTGTTAAACTCCTTATTTCACACTATGTTGATTCTGTAAATATACAAACAATACATATTTTTTTCTTTTTGTAGACGTATTCTAGGAAATAGATGGCTGACGTTAAATAGCAGCACCTCTGCTGTAGTCAATTGGATGTGATTTATGTGGCATGTTGAGACTACCCTTCCCTAGGTCACGGGATGGGGATGCTCTAAATGTTGTCTCTGTGTGCTAGGAGAGGCTGTTGCGTGGAGAGAGACCAGCAGCCTGCAGCTGCACTGTGATTAATCTTACGCTGCTTGTTTCTGCTGATTCAGGGGTGACTAGACAGACTAGCACACCACTACTGTTTCTCTACAGAACACAGGTTCTTCAAAACGCTTTGATAGCAGCAAGCCAGGATAGGAAAAGCAAAGTTTAGCAAGACAAGGTGCAGGGATGTGTAAATTATTACACCCTTGCTGTAAGAATCTTTGATTTAGATATTTGTGTTGTTCCAAGAATGTCTGAATGTGTTCCCATAATGATGAATCACTCATTATTATGTATCATTTTGCATTCACCAAGCTTCATCATCTTGCATTCAAGCTAGATTTTGGTATTGAGTAATAGTGTTATAGATGGAACATTGTATAGCTTTGGAGAGAATGATGTGTCAGTAATGTGCTTTTACTTAAGGTTGCATCATCTCCATCATAGTTCTGCTTCTAACAGCCATTAATACATCTTTGCGATCACTGCAAGATACCAAATCATACACAAAGTCTGGCGTTCCAGGTGTCCATGTATCCCTAAACCCCATACCCTACACTGTACATCTGATGTAAATAGCTAATTTGATCAACAGGACAACCTTACCCAAAACCAACCTGAACTAAAAAGGAAAATAATGCATTAGCAAGATTTACTCAGGTCAAAGAAATTAATCACAGGTTAGAAAAGTTCTTAGGTTTTGTTGCAGGACTCATGACCAGCAGTTGTGTGGACGCCGTGGCGCGTTGAACCACGTCTTTTCCTTTCCCAGTGCTAGAGGACAGCAGACAGCATAGCGTGAAGAAATGTCTATCCCCCGGCCCTCATGTCAGGAATCCTGATGAGGTTTATTGGGGCAGAAAGGGCGCTGTTTTCCCCCTGAGGCTGTAGCCTGAGCTCCAGAACTATTGCGCTTGCCTCTCTAACACACACACACACACACTCACTCTCAAAGGTGTGTGTGTGTCTGTCTGGCTGGCTGGCTGGCTGGCTGGCTGGCTCATACACTCACTTAATGCTGTCTCTCTTGAAATCAATATCTCAGTATACACAGAGGTACATGGAAACACTGCATACATCTTGGGTCACATGTTGACCATGACATCAGTGTGTTTGTTATTAGACAAAACTGTAACGCAGAAGTGGTTTAAAGACGAGTATCACTGTGTGGGTGTAGACTACTTCTTTCTCAGTGACAGGGAGTGGAAAGCAACGTCATACTGTGTATTTGTGTGTGCACCCACATTGTGTGACTCAGGTATATAGATTAGATAACAAGCAGTGTGTGTGTGTGTGTGTGTGTGTGTGTGTGTGTGTTCTCTATCATTGGCAGGCTGCAGACATGAATCAGGTTGTTCAAGACACTGTATCATTACACCGTTGAGATAGAATCACAGCAGTTTTAAAGAGGTGGCATATGAATGGCTGGCTGAAGGAGATATTGCTAGTTCCATACGGTACTTTGTAGGCCAATGGCATGACGTAGCAAAAAAACAAAGATAGTTTTTTAGTGTAATCTACCCTCTGAGGATGTTTCACTGTGTGCAACGTTACGTTGTATTTCACCTCCTGGAATGGCACACACCTCGGAGCTCCGCAGCCTACAGGCAACTCCCAAAGCTGCCCTCTCCCAGTTTTAGACAGGCCCCACCTCTCCCAGCCCCGACAACATCTAAGCTGTGAGCTGCGTTGCTCTGCTTCTGGTAGGAGATTCCAGATTACTGCAACAACTCCATATAGCACAAGTTACAACGGCAGCATTGTCTGAAAGGGTCAGGGTCAAGCTTACTTTATCAAGTGTCCACCTACTTTGGTCTATATCTTGGCTACCTCAGATGTATCCTGCCAACTCCCCATGATCAGTTTGAAGCTTCTGTTTAAATATTGAATTAGATGCTTAGATAATTCAACTCCCAGTTAAACTGTTTATATCTGCTTTTAACTGATTCTAAGAGGAACTGAGAATAACTTGAAGTGCTTCCTCTGAATCTTGCATGAGGTGTTGTAGTTCCTTATTGTGCACTGTTTTCCTTCCTCTTCAGTTTGGGAGATCCTTTCGCAGAAATGGCCATTGTGTCATAGTCCAGCTCCCTCAGGGCTGTTCGTCCCTCCCTCCTTCACTACTTTTTCTCTCTCCGTGGTCTGGTCTGGTCTCGGCCTCTCGTGCTGCCACTGCTGCTGCAGTTGGCCTAGCTCTGCCACAGTTTTCCATCAAAACACCAAACCTCAATGGAGCATTCAAGCCCAGGCCCGCTCCAGTGCTGCCCCTCCCTCCTATCCCACCCTGTTCTGACTCTGCCTTCTTTCTCCCTTTTTCACTCTGTGGAAATCTAATGGCCCTGTCCAGGAAGAGGTCCCAGCTCTGACATGAAGACTTTTTTTTAGCAGGATCTGAAGAATTAAATGAGAGAATTGATTCTTGAAAACTGGCTCTAGGTTTTCAGAGTCTAGTTTCTCATAGATCTATATATGATCTGTAGTATAAAACATTTAAACCTACACAAGTTTACATACAACTACACAAGTAGAACAGCTGCAATTGTTAGTGTTAAACTATATATATATATATCACCAAGAAAACATTTGCAAATTCTGCAGCAGAGCAAAGCTTCTATATGCTGTTTATTAATCTAGCTTTACTCAGTTATTTAGGCTTATAAATACTATCTTACAGAGTGATATTAATGATCTAATCACATGATTGCAGAGGTTAAATTGTATTATCATTGCTGTTCACAATGTATCTCACAATATAAGTGTGTATTTTCTAGGGCTGCGAATAATGATTTTTAAAGTGATTAATCATTTAGTCTAATAAATGTCAGAAAATACTGAAAAATGCCCATTGCAAAGCCCAAGACGAGCTATTCAAACTGCGTGTTTGTTGATCAACTGTCCAAACCCCCAAAATATTAAGTTTACTGTCATATAAGACTTTTGCTTAAAAATGACACAAATTATTAATCAGTTATCAAATGAGATGCTGATTAATTGTCTGTCAGTCCTCTTGTCGATTAATCATTTCAGCTGTTCTGTCCGTGCTGTTCTCAGTTGCCATATAAGTTGGTTATTTTTCTCATAACAGAGTGTTTAAAGTATCATTGGGACAGGACACAAAAAACTACTGTTGTCTACTGGACAGAGAATTCACTGCTCATGTGAAGCCATTGTGATAGTTCACTAGATATGCTGTAACGTTATGTGAGCTATGACTGTGTTTCAGTGATACCTTTCAGTGAAAGCCCAAGAAAAACGTTAACCTGGTAGTGAGGCCCTTCTAAATGATCATTCATCATTGCAGTGACTGGAGTCTGTATCCATCAAGATACAGAGCTATCTCCTCAGAATTTAGCTCAGCTACAAGCCTGAGCTAAGTAAAATCCTCACAATGGAGCCTGATAAGCTATTTACAACTATGACAATTACTTATTTTGGACAGTCTGGGGTTAGGGTTAAGAACGCATTGCTCAGGTCACTAAGTTAAATACATCCATCGGGACGAGGCCTACAGGTCTTTTACTTGCGCCTATTGTAGGCTATATTTACTGGCCTATCACTAATACTCTTTTCTATTTAGAACATTCTTTTGTAT
>NC_060166.1:22444932-22512434 GCF_021292245.1 Micropterus dolomieu | reverse complement strand
ACACACAAATAAAACAGGTGCATTTGTGTGTGATAATATATATATATATATATATATATATATATATATATATCACCAAGAAAACATTTGCAAATTCTGCAGCAGAGCAAAGCTTCTATATGCTGTTTATTAATCTAGCTTTACTCAGTTATTTAGGCTTATAAATACTATCTTACAGAGTGATATTAATGATCTAATCACATGATTGCAGAGGTTAAATTGTATTATCATTGCTGTTCACAATGTATCTCACAATATAAGTGTGTATTTTCTAGGGCTGCGAATAATGATTTTTAAAGTGATTAATCATTTAGTCTAATAAATGTCAGAAAATACTGAAAAATGCCCATTGCAAAGCCCAAGACGAGCTATTCAAACTGCGTGTTTGTTGATCAACTGTCCAAACCCCCAAAATATTAAGTTTACTGTCATATAAGACTTTTGCTTAAAAATGACACAAATTATTAATCAGTTATCAAATGAGATGCTGATTAATTGTCTGTCAGTCCTCTTGTCGATTAATCATTTCAGCTGTTCTGTCCGTGCTGTTCTCAGTTGCCATATAAGTTGGTTATTTTTCTCATAACAGAGTGTTTAAAGTATCATTGGGACAGGACACAAAAAACTACTGTTGTCTACTGGACAGAGAATTCACTGCTCATGTGAAGCCATTGTGATAGTTCACTAGATATGCTGTAACGTTATGTGAGCTATGACTGTGTTTCAGTGATACCTTTCAGTGAAAGCCCAAGAAAAACGTTAACCTGGTAGTGAGGCCCTTCTAAATGATCATTCATCATTGCAGTGACTGGAGTCTGTATCCATCAAGATACAGAGCTATCTCCTCAGAATTTAGCTCAGCTACAAGCCTGAGCTAAGTAAAATCCTCACAATGGAGCCTGATAAGCTATTTACAACTATGACAATTACTTATTTTGGACAGTCTGGGGTTAGGGTTAAGAACGCATTGCTCAGGTCACTAAGTTAAATACATCCATCGGGACGAGGCCTACAGGTCTTTTACTTGCGCCTATTGTAGGCTATATTTACTGGCCTATCACTAATACTCTTTTCTATTTAGAACATTCTTTTGTATATTTGTTTTTATGACAATAAAAATTTATAATTCTTCTTGGAAACTATGTGGCAAAGTAAGAAATTTATTTTGAATCAGCATGCCTTAGCTTTCCAATCTCTGTGGTTGCTGTGGAAATCTAAAGGGCAGGACAGTGCATAGCAGTGTAAACAGGGAAATGCAATTGATGTGATATTTGTGCTCTATTCTTTTTTTAATTTTCAGCATGACTTAACACATCAGCTCTAACAAACTTAGTATAGGCTTAGTGTGTATTCATGAGCCCTCTACGCACATGTAACCGAGGAGAAAGCAAAACAGAACGGCAGTTCATGAGGCTTGTTAGCCTTTCTGTTAATTTGTATTGCCACTACATAAATCAGTTGTCTATCATTGTCATTTAGCTGCTCTGCTGGCATACAGGCTTGTATTGGAGTAGGGACTCAGTTTGTGGTGTTTGTCAGTGCCTTAAAATATGGTTAATCTGTGTTATTTGTACGTTTTCAACCAAAGGACACTTTGGCTTCCACATTGAAAGTCATTTCTTTTTTTTGATTTCACCATGTAATTTAAGAATAGTTGATATCATTTCTGTCTCAGACAACTCTCACAGTAGCCCTGAGAAGCTATTCAATCTGATTAGTTATAAAAAAGCACAATCGAGAGCAGAGTTTGTCAGTGAAGACTTATTGTTAAATAACTCATAGTAATAATTTGTAGGTAATTATGAGGACACTATACTGTGTATAGGTATACATGACCTTTGCTATAAAGATGGATTATAGCAGCAGTTGAACTCCCTGTTTGTTTGCTTCATTTGTCTGTGATTACTTAGCAGTTTTTAGTATATTTTTTTAAGGCCTAATCCACACGGACACGGGTATGTTTATTACTGCAGTTTTTCCTTCTTCATATAAAAAAAAACATCTCAGTCTACATGAAAACGCAAAAACACACTGTCAAGCGCTGTCAAGAACATGCCAAACCAGGCGGCAATATGAGTTCTGATGAAATCGTTGCATCACTTTTTCAGAAAGGTTAGACTGCCTCCCTGTCATTACTGTTGTGTTGTGTAGTTAGGCTGTCATGCTAGTGAGTCATTGTTTTTCATTTTTCAATCAATCTATCAATTTTATTTTCGTAGTAGTAGTTTTGCTGGTTTAGTGTAGAAATCAATGTGACAGCAGCACTCTCGTCCACCCAGGCACAGCGTTTTTATATTATTTCATTTGAGCCTACCTTTTATTTTTGTATTAACTTTGGAAACGTCGTTGTCAATAAGGTCATGCAGACCTTAAAAAACGGTTTACAGTGATCCAGATCTGGTTGCCTGGGGCAGTTAGAGAACTTTTGCTGTCAAGCCCCAGAGTGGTATGTTTGTGTGTTTTCACCAACCAGAGGCCTGGCCCTTTCAGGATTCTGTGCAGCAGGATATTTTTGGATTGCCATTTAGAAATGCAACCTATATTTTAAGAAATGTCACAGTATATTTATTATAATGATGAAAGTCATGCTGTGCTTGATATCCTTGGAAGTCAACACAACAGCCCAACCCTATATGCAAAATAATTTCTTCGTCCTGGCCTGCAACCTTCTGTTGCATGATTACCTCCTTTTCGGTTAAACTAATATAACTGTTTGTGCTTTTGACTTTTGTATAGCTTTGTATTGTAGACATGCTTTTTCTATTTCACTTGTATTTCTCTTTGTTTCTGTCCAGTGCTGCCATCTTTCTTCATGACCTCTCCTTAGCCTTTATACGTGTCTCAGGCAGCTCATTTCATGGTCCCATGGTTATTTGTGATGTAGATACTGCGTGATATACTTGGAAACATAATTTCTTTTCAGTTCTGTTTAACCTGCTTTAACATGTACAAAACAGTAGAGCATTTTTTCTCTAAGCATGATTCATAAGTGTAGTTCAGCATAGACATTATAGCCTGCCTGATGCATCATCCAGCCCCTTAGAAATTGGTTGGTCACATTTTCATTTGTTCCTGTATGATCAACCAAGAACAACATCTGCCTACTCATTTTCCCCTGTGTGTGTACGCATGTCCCAGTTCAGTGTATGTGTGTGTGTGTTTATGTGCTGACTTTTCCGTCTCTCCAATTCAGAGGTTTCTTAGGGAGTGGGCTACTTAAAGCTTTTTCTGCTGGAGGCTCTGGAACTTATTACAGTCTGAGGCATTTTCATAAACGGGCCATTCAGCTGCCCCGGCATGGCTCTGAATGGGACACTGTCGCCAGGAGAACGAGAGTTAATGTGGGCTAGTTAGACGTGAGACCTCTCTATTAAGGATAACTGAAATGTTTAGCTATTCATACTACTGTTTTGTAGTATAATACTGTGTGCATTTAGATTTTAGTGATGGAGTTACATCCTGTTTATTATTGTCTTTGTCTATTTAACGTTTTTTTTTAAGCATTATACAAAGCATAATGCATGTAGGCTTTTTTGAAAATGTTACCATGTCAGACCTTACTTGAAATGAACTGTTGTCTTGCCTAGCAAAGATGCCCTGAATAAAGAGATGTGGGCGTGACAATAAAGTATAAAAAGGTATTAGTTTTTATTAGGTTTTTTTCTGGTGGAGACATGAGTCTCTTTGCCATGCTTTTCACTTCATCACAAAAAAAAAAAGATATAAAACCAAATCTAAATTTAGGCTGAAGAAGAATGGCAGAACGTGGCTCCCTCTGTCTGTAGAAACACAATGATAATTGGCACAAACTTCATGAGAGTTTTTCTTTTCAGTGGAAAACGCATAACAGATCAACTATATGATTAATATTGCCCTTTAAATAGCTTTGGAATAGATTATTTTGGGGCCCTCAATGACTTAGACCTATATCATTAAAGGGATTTTTGTAAAGTGGCTTATGTGTTTATTTATCCTTCATGGAATACTGGAGTTAAAATTGGTTCTTCGGTAAGAATTGCCACATCCAGCTGGTCAGGTTTTGCTAGAAGCTCATTCCCACAGATGCTAATATGCCCTTTTTTCAGTCCGGTGCAGTATTAAAGTGAGGAAGAAAACCCTTAGTCTTAAATGTAGACCTTATTAGAACGTTTTGTGTATAGAAAGTTGACTCTGAGCTAGCTTTTATGTCCATAAGGCTGTGTAGTATCTCCTTAAATCTTTCAGTTTTCATTCGTGGTTGCGTCTGCCAAGCTGCAAGTCAGTAGACAAATCTCTAACTTCCTGGAAAACATCACCTTTTCCAACATGAAGCTGACAGTAATAGTATCCCTAAATTACTTCATCACAACGTCACTCTGTGGCAGTAATCAGTCTCAGGCCAGGCTGCCTCGACGGAAACGGGCCATGGATGTGATTCGGATATGATAATTACAAGTCGTGATGTCTGCATGGGCTTAATCGCAACACACGCACACACAGCTGAGATTGGAGAGCCGGCTGACATTTGACCTGAAAAAGGGTTTAATCTGCAGCTGAAGAACTCTGATGTTTGATCGGGATTATCATGTTTACCCGCTATATGGGTCTCCGGAGAAGCAGTCGGCTTGGCGTCTTGTTTTTGTCTCCAAATAGGCATAAACAGCTGAGCTTTTGTTTACCTTTTTAGGACATTTCTGGGAGAGACTGACGGTCATTCTCTTTTATCTTGCAGGTTTCCCAAGAAAGCAAACAGGTAAGAATATCTCTGTTCTTCTTGCAAAGATATATGTGCATGCTTATCCTGTGGCCACATAAACACACACCAGTGGTTTACATACACAGAGCTCCAGACGAGGGAAATGAGGCAGGTTTTACTAAGCTTCATATGCTGCAACACAGAAGTCTTCAGAGTTTGGACCAAACACCCCCCCCCCCCACACACACACACACACACACACACTCATGTACACACACACAAGCACACACAGAGTGAGGGACAAAGGGTTCCCTCTCTTCTGAGGGCGGCCATCACTGCCTTTCACTGTGAACAGAACAGTGGCCTTTCACAGTTGGGGCCAGTATAGGCAGAGGCAGCCATACATAGCCTCCCGAGGTTCAAGCCAGAGTCTGGCCTTGTAGCACCTCCTCTAAGGAGCGTCCTTTCTCTGGCCTTGCTCCCTGGGCGCTCAGCAGAGCGGCTCCACATCCTCTCTGGCTGTCACATTATACAGTAGACACACTCAGCATGATTCATACAGTAGGAGGTCCTCTTGCCACATTACTCTCAATGCTGAACAATCGTTGGTTCTGTCTGTTGTTGTAATTTCTCCTGAGCCTTCACTTGCCATCCACTTGTGCATATACAGGGTGGTAGTAGTAGTAGGGCTGGGTATCGAGTTCAATACTTTTTAGGCACCGACCGAATTGCCTCAATACCATCGAGGATCAAAAAAATGCCTTGTCGTTCGGTACCAAAGTTCGATACCTAAAGGTTCTTGTTAACGCCAATAAGCATGCAGCATTCTTGATGTGCCCACATCTAAAAGTGATTGTAATTGGCTGTGGTGATGTAAACACTAGTTCACGCCGGTTACGCACAGAGATGTAGCTCGTGGATGTAAAAGACGTGGAGAAAATGAAAAGTGTGGCTTGATGCACCAGTGCGCGCTGCAATATTTGTGACGTAAGATAATTGCTGCCAAGAGCGGAGACACGACAAACCTGGTGAAGCCCTTGACTGTGCATGGAATAAACTTAAGAGCAAAAAGTTGCTCCGTCTTTGCTGCAACAAGACAGAGCCGATGCAGTCATCGTCTGTGCGCCCTACTGCCATCGAGCCTGCTTCAACATGCCCACCATACGAGCAGTGTTGGGCAGTAGCGTCGCTACAAGTAGCGCCATTACTAGTTTAACTACATTGCTCAGTAGCTTGGTGGCAGCGTCGCTGGTTTCTGAATTAAATCAAACCAAATCAAAGCTCTTTTTTTGACCGAGTAGCGCAGTAGCTTCCACACGCTACATTTTCCCAAGTATTTCTGAAGGATCAGTAAGAGACGCCACCGCCTCACACGGTCCTGTATGTGCAGCCGGCGGAAGCGCTTCCGTGTGATAGTGACATCAAGTACGAGCCTTGGGCTGATGTCTGTGGATTAAAGACACGTGCGGCTGAGTTTACTTTCTATTGTGATAGTTGTTGCCTGGCCACCTCTTCCTCTAGTGAGGAGGAAACTTTGATATGTAGTGGCAGAAACTTGTTTCCATGAGATGAGAGATTTCTCTCTCTTTCTCTCAGGCCTATTGCCATGAATGTTTAGGTTGCAATGTTGCCAGAGCACAAATTCACACAATAAAAAATATATAATTAATAAACAATGAAATGACATTATAAAAACTAAAGAAAGCGGAATAAAAACAACAAAAAATCAATATAGGCCTATGTTACATTGAAAATATGTCTTGGTTTTGACAAGCAGTAGCATTTTTCAAAGGAACAATTATTAAAATAAACTATTAATGATAATAATGTGATAATTAAGTTACTTTATACAAACAACAATGGTTCTCCGTTTGTTGAGAATAAAATTGGTATTGAAAAGTATCGTTCAGGAACCGGTATCAAAGTCGAGGTATCTTATTGATATCAAAAATCTTTGAACGATACCCAGCCCTAAGTAGTAGTACAGAAAGACACAATGACAGTGCCTGTAAAAAATGCTACGTATAAAAGACCACGGTGTTGTATGTGTCAGCACATACTGGATAAATGTTAATGTTTTGCACTATTTAACCACTTGTTTGTGGTGGGATAATCTATTTCTCACGGGTTTTCCTCTTTCTCTAGAACCAGCAGCATTCTCAGTAAAGACCACCCCCCAGACAAGAAAACCAAAAGTGACAAAACCTCCTTTCCCTCCAATGAGTTTGACCCTACAGGTAACTTCCCACTTTCGTTTTCAGGCGGATTCTCCTGGGGCCCTATTACAGAAACTTCCTCACTTACAGATCCTATCTTGACTGTTTTGTAACCATGGTAATTAGGGTTAGGGCCTGTTTTAGGAAAGAAATTCATTACAGATGAACAGTTCCTAAGTCAATGTTTCTATTTTAACTTAAGATAGGAAACGTGTATTACACAAGCATCATAACTTCCTAACTTTAGGATAACGCTTAAGCTGTCCTAACTTTCACTTTTTCACCAGGTAATGTCCACTTACTTCTTTAATACATATAGCTGCTCCTTTTATTGCTTTTACAAAATCGAAAAAAATGTCAGCAGGCTTAACTTATTCATTGAGAGGCTTATGGCAGATCCAAACGGTATGGGCTTAGATTTAATGACTGAAGCTGTATGCTATGTAACGCTACAAAATGTATCAGAGCAAAGATAGCAGAGACTATGTCTGCTATCTTTAGCCGTGTTTCGACCAAAGGAACTCTACCCCAGAACTAGGAACCTTTGGAGGAATTCACTGCGTTTCCACCGAAGGGACCAGGATCTAAATTTAGTTCTAGGGCCTTTATTTTACCCCCAAAAAGTCCCCGCTCAGGGAAGTACCAGTACCTTGGGGAGGTGGGGCTTGCCTTGCAGTGAATTTCTGGGAGGGGCGAGTAGAGGCCAGTGGCTATAAATCGAGCATGTTGGCTGCTCCTCTCTTTTCCAGCGTTGTTTGCAAACCAATAAATCACAATCAACATTCAGATAGCACATACAAGTCTCGCCGATGTCGCATGAGATCGTACGTCGGCATTAAATGTTTTGCTCGGAAACAGCAGCCAGCGCGCAGTGGTGTGTTTACAGTAAACAGCTGATGGAGTTACGCATCAGTCATGGGCTGAAGGAACTTTTTTAGTTCCTTGAAAAGAG
This sequence comes from Micropterus dolomieu, assembly GCF_021292245.1. Classification (NCBI taxonomy): domain Eukaryota; kingdom Metazoa; phylum Chordata; class Actinopteri; order Centrarchiformes; family Centrarchidae; genus Micropterus; species Micropterus dolomieu. The sequence goes on along the minus strand of NC_060166.1, from coordinate 22,504,591 downwards.
ATGTACCTTTGGTGGAAATGCAGCTTTAGTCCACTCTCTTTCTTTATCTCCCGAGTTAGCCCCAAGTTAGCATTGATGTAAATTTTGATTTCTCGACAGAGGTTACCAACACCTCTGACTCGACTGTCTTGAAGATCAATAACCGTTTTTCATTTTTCAATGTATGTTTCAGTATGTTTTAATATTAAATTTAAACAAAATGGTTGCAATGCTGTTTAGCTCAGCCAGATGAGAAAAGTAGCATTGCTTACTAGGTAACAGACATAAAAGTTGATAAGCGATGTTGGATTGAGTATTTAGGATTTCCTAGGATTTCCTTAGACTTTTCCTATCTTAAAACTTAAAATATAGCCGCGAGCGGCAATGATTGGGATCCAAGTCTTGAAAAACGCAACATTTGAAATTTTCAGAGGAGAAGAACAGATTCAGACGACTTAAGAAATTAAAGTGATGAAAGAGTTTGGACTTTGATATAATTGTGGAAACAAACTTGATTTTTTTCAGCATCACCTTAAAATCAGAGAGGGTCATTATATGTTGACTACTGGGTGAAATGTGCAACCCACCTGCGACTTTTTGTGTTTCCAAGATTTAAAGTTTAAGCTGCAGACTTTTAAGCGGAGAAAAATAAGACTAAAGTGTCACAGGATCGAAATATAATAGAGAACTACAATGATCTGAACTCCCGCATTGTCAGCAAGTCTGCCTCGGCCACCTGGACCTTCAGATCTCCAGAGTAGGTGACTTACTGACCGAGCTACTGGTGAGAGGCTGCTTCCACACACCTTCTCACATGTGGAGGTAGTGACGTCACATGTGCCAGCCCCTGATAGTTTTGTCAGTTAAAACTTCAAACGCTTACAACTGTCAAGATGTTGGTGAGAAAATTCTGAATAAAATCACTTATCATTCTGCCAGTTTTGGGTATGTTGTTAATTATTTTGTTGGCATTTGATCCAAAACTGATTTAAACAGAAAATGTTGTTCATACTGTACAAGTTATGACAAGATACTGAATACCACTGCAGACTCACTGTTTGACCGATCTGAAAACCCTTTGATACACTTGATATCGGCCATCTGGAGAACGACTCTGTCAAGTTTGGTAGCGTTTGAAGAAAGACTTGTGGAGATATAGATGTTAATTGATTTAGCATATTCTGAAAAATATAGAGTGACTGACTTCTGAATTGACCATAGGTTGCAGTGAGGCAGATGTTAGTCATACAGTATATCAGTGGATGTGCTGGAAAAATTTCAGCTCTCTAGGATGTACGGATGATTTTCTTAGATTTTTTGAAGTTAGGAATGAGAAATGTACATTTCTTGTAATAAGCCACGCCCACTTTGCGCAATCATTACCTAATTTTATACATCAACTGAGTAGTGAGCCAAGATCGTACAAACCGAATTTCGTACGAATCCATCCAGTGAATTACAAGGTATAAACTTTTTGCAAGTGTAGCTAGCACCTCCTAGTGGAAGAATATCCCAGGACTGCTCAGTGAAGCTTGGGCCGAGCATCTGAGCAGACGCGTCAAGTTTGGTGACAATAGCTTAAGCCAATTTGGATTTATGGGAATTTATGTGAAATTGTACATAAATACACAAAAGTAAAAAATCATGGAAAAAAAACAGATTGACGTATCAAAATTCTTTTGATCAGCGACGTCCGTAGATGATCCTGCCAAAGTTTCAGGTCGATTGGCGAAACCGTCTGGCACGAGTTTGCAAAAATAGTTTTTAGAGAAGTGATAAAAAGTCGTTTAATTTGACATTTTTAGAGAAGAAGACCATTGGAGCAAAGATGGAGATGAATCCAGAGATTAAAATAATGAAAAAAGTTCGACTGTAAACAAAGGCGTTGCAAAAACGCAAAGTTGATTGTTAAAGCGCCACCATGATGTCTATGAGGGCTATTTACAACCTACGTGCAAATTTTGATGAGTTTCCGTCCAGCAGTTTTTGCTGCCCAAACACTTTTAGCAGAGAAAAAGAAGAAAGAAGAAGAATAATGAGAACAAAACCAATAGGGCTCCAATAGTTTCGCTGCTTGGATCCCTAAATAGTAAATTTCTGTAATACGGCCCCTGTTCTGTTTCTCTTATTCAGTCTTTTTTTTATTCTCTGCCACATCCTTATTCCATCCTTTCCCTCTGTCTCTATCTGCTTCACTTTATCCGACTGCCTCACATGTTTCTGTCTGTCCATCTCATGCATTTCTTTCTCTCTCCTTCTAACACACACACAAACACAGTCTCATAACAGTTGTTCTGATGATGGTTTTCTCGATGCACAAGGCATGCTGGGATGGTGAAAGGTGGTGAGGGTATCTCGCTCCATTCTTTGCTCTCTTTGAACATTCTTCATTCATTTTGCTTGTGTGAACTGATCTGAGAAAAATGTTTGGATGTCATCATCGGAGCCTATTTTGAGCAGGATGTTTCTTTCTTCCTTTTTGAGTTAATTCAACTAATGGACGGTATAATATGTCTTTATTGGCTAAGCCTGCGTTACCCTGACAAATACCAACTGTTGGCAGAAGCGTATGTTGCATTACATGTTGCACGCTTTAAGCCGATAAGCACGGAAAGGTTTGATTATAGGACCTTAAAATCCGCAGCTGCATTTATAATGTCCATTTGGTTCTTGTAGTTTTACATAAATCAGTGCACTGTGGGTTTTGTGTGCTCTAAGTGGTTGGGTGGTCTCAATGCATAACTTGAAGGACACAAAAGCCACTAAGCCTGTTTTGCACTACAGTTTCAAGTTTATTGCAGGGTGAGGTTGTTAAGGGTTCAGAAACATACTGGTGTAAGATGTTGACATTCCCTGTGGTGATTGTCAGCAATCAGGGCAGGATTGAAATATGATTGAAGCCTCTGTATTCAAAACAAAACAGAATCCTCTGCACCACATGGTGGAGCTTATCTCTGTATGATGCAACAAAATATAGACCCAATGTGTCCTCTCAGAGGTTACACAAGACAGTGCACTTTGTTGCCTGCCTGTGTGTAGCAGCACACTAATCTTTTTCCACGTATTTCTCTCATGGTTTGGTCCATGGTTGGATGCAATGATTAAAAAAGCCATAGAGAAGCAAATTATTCTATATTTAATTGAAAAGCTACACCTTTAGGTCCTCCTTAGATTATTGTTTCTGGACATGATTCAAATTTGAATTTATGTCATGACCTTTTGCATGCCTGCATGTTATTAGTCTATGTTTCTGTCTATGCCTTTTAGTTATCTGCAAGTTGTATGGACTCTTTAACAATCTTTCCCCAGATTTTTCTTCTAGTTGCATCTTTTCTGTTATAATTTCAAAGTGGTTTGGGTTTATTAGGGATGGGCAGGAGAAGTCAGAGACTCTGGAAATGGATGTCAACACTGGCTCATGACATTCACATGTTGTCAGTGTTTGCAGTAATTAAGTTATTTATTATCTTTTAATTATTAAATGATTAATTTAAAAAAAACTACTTACTTTGTTTTGGATTTATTTATGTCAGCAGCTTTTTTGCCACAACTTATAAAACCACCGTTTGGTGTTCTGGTGTATATTGAGTATAATTGCAATGTCACCAGCTGTATACTGGATTCCTTATATGGGAGCTAAGTTCCAGTTTGGTAAGGCTATTGAAGCATTATGGCCCACAAATGGGGTTTATTTCATTTAGGTTCTGCTGCATTTTAAAATCTAATATGCATTTAAATCACTTAAGATTATGATTTTAATGCAGTAAAGTTTGGAAAAATGGGACCCATGTCATTGAAGTCACAATAAATTGGTAGAGTGACACCTATTTTAAAGAGAGTACTTTTAACAACAACAAAACAACAAGCTAGTTAATTTTCAGTGACTGCTCTCCTGCCTATCCAAACCATTGTGTTTTATTAAACTACCTATTTGTTCATTTAATTTCTCTTCTCCCATAATTGTTTCTCCCTCATGATTTTCTCTTTCCTGTTTTGTGTTTCCTTTCCCTGTGTTGGTTCTTTTTTGTGCGTGCGTGCGTGTGTGTATGTGTTTGCTGCTGTGCTGTCTGCGTGGTGGGGGCTGTGAGCAGAAGCTCTGTTGGTGCAGAAGAGTGGCAGCAGCAGTGTGCTAACAGAGGGGAAGCCTGAGTCCTGTGGTAAGATGCTCTTGGTGGAATGGCTGGTGTGACAGCTGCATCTAAACATGCTGCAGATACCTGGTGTGAAATTGCCACTGGATGTTTGTTTTAAGCAGCGCATATCAACGCATGATTTTACCTGCTTTGTAAACGTAACAGTTAAATTCACGCTGAAGAAAAAGGAATGCACTTGATTTAAATAAATGATCAAACTATTTCTGAAAACTGAGAGACATTTTCTTTATGCAAGCTAAAACTTGATTGCACGTGCTTTGACATAGGGCTGTGACTAATATTGTCGATTTAATGCAGATTATTTGGTCTAAATATCAGAAAATAGTTTATAAGGGCCATCACACACAAAACTGATTAATGCGAAATCCAAAGCTGTGTTCAAGCAAAGTGGGACCTTTGACCTTGGGACCTTGAAAAATGTAAATAATTTCAGCTCTACTTTGAAATGTCAGTGGTAAATGGGATTATGGTTCATATAATTCTATCGCTGCAGCAGCAAAGTGTCTGAGCAGTGCATAGTGCTCAAAGTAGCGCTGTTGCAAAGTTTGTTATCATTATTCTCTAGATAGGATGACAAAGGCTGAAGCCAGCGTAAAGCATATTTCTCATGATTATGTGTAATCGGTCTTCCTGTTTCCAATCACCAAATGTTGGCTCTGTGCCCTTATTGATCAGTACAGCCGTGATAACTTTGCCAGGTTGTGAGATATTTGGCTTTTAGTACTTTCAGAAGACACAATTTCTTTTCCGCTGTCCATTTGAATACTCGGTAAATTCTAAATAGCTAAATACACCACTTCCTTGGATACATGGACATTTGAGTAACTTTTTCCATCATGAAAAATGGGCAGTATTGGAATCACTTGTAGAAGGCCTTAGCAGATCTGCTCAGTACTACTTAAACGATTTAAGATTACTAGGATGCAGTTGCACAGTTCACTTTAAGCCATAATCCCACTCTTGAGTCAGGTCCTAATATTGATGTAAATTTTCAGTTGTGTGATAAACTAAATGTGATTAAAACAAAGCTCACGCAGAACATATTATTTACAGGCCTACACAGACTTACTTTAAAGTAAAGACAAGCACCCCCTGAACAAAGGGTTTAGTGACATATTTCTGAATCCACATGTTAGCAGGGTTAGCAGCATGATGGCTAAGTGATTAGCCTCACACCAAGAAGATTCTGCTGGGGCAGGGCCTTTCTGTGTGCAGCTTGCATGTCCTTTCCTCCATAGTTGCCGCTCCTAAAACTTAGACTGATGGTATGAGAGTGTTGTCATAACCCTGTTCAGATGCTCTCTCTTACATCATCTGGGAGACCGTTTATCAAATTCTCTCTTTAGACGGAGACAGAAAATATTGAGTAAGTTGAGATTTCCAACAAAAGGACTTCTAGTGGGCTCAGATGCAGCAGGCTGGCAAAACAAACTCAAGGCAGCTGTCAGAAATGCCAGATTCTGCAGATGTCTAGTCAAAGTCAAGAAATCATAGGTGCGTTCTTTCTGTTTGAATCAGTTCCGCCACCGTTGTATCTGGTCGTGCACCAATTTCACGGTAGAAATCCACAGAGGAAACACCTTTATCACAGAACAGCATTTGAATTTTCGATTGGTCAAACATTTAGATAGTCGAAACGTCGTCTGACCTTTTGTATGTAGTGTTTTAATGACTTGGGTTCCGTCTTTTTGTGACTGTGGGGCTAAAAGTACGCTGTCAGTTTTAAAGGTCAGTTTATTCTCTGGAGTACATTTGCTTGTGTTTCAGCAAAGGGTGCCGTTTATGGATCAGTTAAACCTCTGAATAAAACATTAGCTTAGATGGATTAACCTGATGAGTGATCATGTCAGCACTCCAACTCCTCATGGTTTAACACCTACCAAAGATCTCTGAAATACTGTTAAGCATAGAACACAGGCAAAAGATCAACATCTAGAGGCAAATTCGCACCAGCTCTTTAAACCATATGGCTTCATCTGTTTCGTTGACACCCCTGCCCTCTCCCTTTTTCCCTTCCCCCTGCTCCCTCAGCTCAACCTGACCCTCTCTCCACCCCCCACCCCCCAGCCTGGGGCTTTTGCCTCCTCTAACCGCTCTCCATGTCCGAACTCCTGCTCCTTCCACTCTCCAACCCCCACCCCACCACTGCCCTTATCGATCGACTTACCTCTCTGGTTGATGCTGCACTGACCAGGAAATAACAACAAGAAAACTGTTTAAGGTTCACAGCACAAGGACGGCGTATTAGGGCCATTGTAGCCTGTCTGAAAGCTCCACCTCTTCTCCCATGTCTGCAGTGACTCGTCTTGTACTAGTAATGACTAGTTCTTTTCTTATAAATTTACCACTTTAGTCCCAGAGATTAGCCAAGTGTTTTTCTCATAAATTTAAGTATTTTTTTTTTCAGAGTAATACATAATTTTTTTTGACCAACAGTGGCCCCAATATGCCGTCGTAATATGCTCTATAGCAATGTTAGATAGCTAACTTCTTGTTCGTGATATGAGACACAATTTATTTCTATTTGAGCATTTTGCATTCTTTGCATTATGTTTACCTTTGTTTGAACTGTCCTGTCAGTCTCGTCAGTGTCGGCCAGACATAAGATAAGCTCTGATCTCTTCTTCCTAACGAAACACTGCGTAAAAAAACCTGAAAAGTAACATTCCTTCTTCTGGTCTTTGAGACTACAACCAGAAATGTCTGGGTGTCAGATCTGTTTTAAACTTCATCTCACACGGAAGTACCATAAAAAGTTCAACATTCAAAGAGGATTCTTCTTCTTTTGTTGTCTAGTCACCAAATGAGGTAATTGACAGTGTAACACTTAAAATGAAAAAATGTCAACACTTCATAAAATCCCCCTTTAAAACTTTTTGTTCTTTGAATGTTTATTAGCTGAGCACAAGCTTTCTTAACTGTACACGCTCAGATTATGGGATGTTGTCATGTTATCCTGACAACAGAGTCTTAGACTACTGGAGATATGTTAGAGGATAGTTTCTGTGTGTCTTAAAACCAAACTCACATGCCCAAATGTACTGTACATTGAGAGCATTATTACTAGCTGTAATTTTTCTCTTGTCCATACTGACAGCAAAGAGGGCCCTTCTTTTGTTTCATTTTCAGTGTTTGTGATGGGGAGGCAAAGTCTCTTCATAGTCAGTATGGACAGAGGGAACAAATACAGAGATCAATCATTATTTTGAATGTGGACAAAATATGAACTTGTCCCTTAAATCTGGAGTGTATTCCCTTATCCTTTGGCGAATGTTTTTGCCCAGCAAATTCAGTATCAGGAAAACAATTAAGTGTAAAATGGAATGTTTATAATGTGCAAAATACTTGTTTAGCTTTTAGTACAAGGGCCTCACCCTTGTACTAAATGCTAAAGTTTAAGTTGCATAAGTTTTACTTTTCAGAAGGTTTCAAGTTCAAGTGAGTGAAGTACATTTCCTTTAGTGACTTCCTAGTCCTTTTAAAGAAACTGTTATGTATTTTTATCCTGTCTGTTTCACTTGCAGGTCTGGTCCAGCGATGTGTAATAATCCAGAAAGATGAAAATGGCTTTGGGCTCACTGTCAGTGGTGACAACCCAGTGTTTGTGCAGCTTGTCAAAGAAGGTAAGGCGGAGTCTCAAACTTGAAAGGAAGATGTTTTTACAATGGCTACTTCTAAGGTCTAAGCAATTCTAATAGAGTTAGAGATAGGGCTCCTTTTCCATTCACTGACATCAGACTGTCACGGTAGTTTGCTCTGAACTCACAGATATGAGGGGTAATTGGGACTCGACAACCACCACTCTGGCATTTACTTAGAGCAGTGAATCCACTGACTGTATATTTCACCCTCAGTAGATTCACAGTAGCTGCAGCTTCTGCTTTATCATGTTGTCTTTTAAAGAAGGGACTTTGACTTAGGATACTTATGTGGTCCCAGGCAATCTTTCACTGTCTGCATGAAGTGTGAGCTGTTATCACCTCACAGAAAACATTACATGGTCTGTACAGTAGTGAAGAAAGACAGAAAAGGAAGGAACTAATTGGAGGACTTTTGTTGCACTGTCATCAGAGCTTGTCAGTGTTTAACTATCCCTGTATGGCTCCCCATTTGTGCTTTTGTTACTAACTCAACAGGAAGAGCAATCTACTTAATTTCATCTGAATAATTTATATGACTTATTTTTCATTTTATTGTGAACTGAGAGGCAAGCAAAATGTATCTGTAGTATCATGCTGCTGCTTTTCCCATTCATACTTGTAAGATGAAGTCTAACTAAAGTGCTTGTGGTAAAACTCGGATGTTATGTTAATCTGAAATAAATGAATCCAAATATCTTATTACAATATTATTATTATTAATTATTATTGACAAAATTATTTAGTCACGCCTGTCCTTCTACTTTTAGACTAACTGATCAGACAAGTGTTAAGTTCAGTTATAGTACTTAAAATATCCATACTATTACAAAGCTGGAGACTGAAAATGCACATCATAAGTAGTGTATTAGTAAAACTGTATTTGGTTTACTTAAGCTGTATGCTGCTGACTATAGAGTCAGACGTGGATCTCATAATTACCTGTCTCATGCCTAAATCCCTTTGTTTGGGGTGGAGCTGCGAAACAGGTCCATCTCGTAATATAACCACTGTTATGGTCTTTCAAAATAGCACTCAAATAGTCACTTTGCAACACCGGGTCTGTCAACGCCGTATGGTGTATTCATTGTGCAGAAATATCAACAATTACACCATGAACCCATAGGTCCTTTGTGCATTCCCCCTTTCCATTTCATTCTTCCATTTGTTCAATTTCTTTTCCCAAGTCGTCTGTTGTTTTAATGCCCTTTTTTTCCTCTGTGTTTGCCAGATGGGGCTGCTATGCGGGCAGGTGTTCAGACAGGAGACAGGATCATCAAGGTATTGTGTTCATCTGCCCTAACTTTAAACTGCTAAGAACGCTGTTTTCTTGTCCAAGGCCAATACAGAGGCTGTAGGCTGCCACCTGCTGGTCAGTCAGTATTTCAACTCTCTTCATGTTGTGTCTGGGGAATGAGATGTCAAATTGTAAAACCGGGCCTAGAATGGGAGGTGTTGGACTTTGCATCTGTTTTTTTAAATTCTCATCATAGCACCATTGCTGTCTTCCAGGTTAACGGGACCCTTGTTACACATTCTAATCACATTGAGGTGGTGAAGCTTATCAAATGTAAGTTCTTCTGTCTGTGTTCAAGGAAAAGCCACATTTTTTAAAGATGAACCTTAAATTAAAACTGACATTTTGCATTGATTTTTTTTTTTCCCATTATAGCGGGGTCCTATGTGGCCCTCACAGTGTTGGGGCGTCCCCCAGGGCTCGCCCAGATCCCTTTGTCTGAAGCAGAGTCTGAAATGTTGGGCGTTAGCATTTCCTCCCCAAACTCCCCAGCAATAGAACGCCCCTACAGTCCTCAGCACTGCCTCTCCAACACTCAATCACCATGGGTACTAAAGACATCAGCTACTTCTGATGTCCTCTTTCTATTTTTTACCTTCACAAACTTGTTGTCTTTTTTCATCCTCCTTCCTCATCATAATGAACATTTTTACCTGGGTTATTTAGATCTTTCTCTTCTAAATATGCACATTTTTGTGGTTTTCTATGTCTTTCTTACAAATGTGTGCTTAAATTTGCTTAAATAAATGAATTACATACACCTAATATTTGTTTAAATGCATCATACCTGTAGTCTAAAGCACAGTTCCAGATGCTTTTTAACTTCCGTTTTTGTTTTTTCCCCACAGGATGACAATAGCAGCATGTGCAACCAGAAAGTTGACCTCTTGCAAAAGATGCTCTCAAGAGAGCAGCAGGAGCTGCAGGTTAGCAGAACAATCACTTCCACTTACTGTCTTCTCTCTCTTTTTTCGGTGGTAGATGTTGGCAATAGCGAAGTTATTATCTGTGTTGAGGATCAGCTCTCATCCATCTTTAAATAGATCACTTTTTGGTAGTGGCAGGTAGTGTGTACACTTGATGAGGCTGCTGTTTTTTATGCACTGATCTTTTCTGATCTTTTCCTAAACACTATGTGCTTCATTCCAGTCCACGTATGACATATTTTACTTACGTGATTGTATACAAACAATAGGATACTACTGGTCCTGATTGCTTGTTGTGATTTCACCCCCTCTTGCTGTATAGGCTATGAAGGAGGAGTACAGCAGGAACCCCTCCCCCAAACTACTGAAAGACATCCAGGAAGCTACGAAACACATTCCTCAGCTGCAGGGTCAGCTCTTTAGGGCCACTGGGGCAACACAGGTAAAGCAAATAACCCCCTTTAACGATCTAACTAACTACCCCCGTTTACTTGCATACAGAATAGGGTATCTAGGGACACTGATCTACCAGCCACATCCAAGCAGCCTTTGTATAATTTTGTGTCGTGCATTTAGGGATTGCTTCAGACAAACAATAATCCTAATCTTATCAGAGGATTAGGCTTTGTCTGCGGGAAGCCACTCTTTTGTGTCTGTGTGACAGCTTATTTTATATACCTCACTGGCGGAACACTGTGTTATGTGTGTCAACATATTGGTCTGCTCTCTCAATTTTAAAAGTTATATTTTATGAGAACACACTTTTAAAATAGTCATGAATTCAATACATTTATTAAAATAAAACCAATGTAGCCTGTTAGCGTTAGCCTTTTTTTGCTTATGTTGTTTAGTTATGGACTTTCTTGTTGTTATGTGATAAGGTTGTTCATAATTAGTAACTAATCTTGTGTTTACATGAATTCGTAGGAGGCTGTTCCAGGTGGTGATGCAGATGATGGTGGCATGTTTGAAACAGAGCACACTCCCACCTCAAAGGGAGACAACAGTACAGACCTGTCCTGGAGCAGCACTCCTGTAAGTCATCACCTATCAGCACTGCTAACCAACATAATAAAAATTTCCCTCTGAACTTCATATGATTCTTCTTGGATTCCAAGACTAGGGAAGCTTTAGGACAATAGATTCATGGCATCATGCTCAGCTTTGGCTTCTTTAGATCTAGACAATACCAGTGCAGACATGAAAAGTGTATATATTGATTCTGCATTCAAATTACTGTATGGTCACGTTTGAGAACTAACAACATACATTATTTGGGAACAGGTATTGAGGTTTTTGGGGATTTCTTTTTTTAAATTAAGATTGATTCAGAACGTAATGTTTTGTTCCATGCCACCAACAGATATCTCGTGTATTTGGGCCTGGATCTCCTGACAGCCTGTGGCCAAGAGAGTCATCCTACCCAAGCCCAAAGAGCACACCCAGGAACAGCCTAAACTCCTGCCACTCTCCAGAGGCAGAGGATGCCACTGACCTGGTAGCTATACTCTTTTGACATGTGATAATTCTGCTTAAAAAATGTACTTATTCCTTTCCCGGTGTTAACTTGGGAAGGACATGCATTTTTGAAGTGTGTTTCATTAATAAATATTGCATGTTTTTTTATGTATTTGATGAATAATCCTGTCTGTGAAGGTATACTCCAGATCAGTTGGGTTATAAATGAGAATTCCACAATGTACCGCTGTTTTTTCCCCCAGGACACTCTGTCCCCTACCAGTGTCAGCAGTCCATCCTCCTCTCGCCTCGTCTCGCAAATCATTGGAGCTGAGGACGATTATTTTGATTCAGACCAGGAGCAGGTATTTTACCACAGGGCAATCTTAGTCTGACTCAACACAGCTGGTATATTCAATATATTTTTAAAAGGTGTGACTGTGCTGTAATTATAAGCTTTTCATTGTAAGCAAGGTTTCAATAATATTATTAAACTCATGTCACATGTCCATACAGTTGACAAGACTGCAAAGTGTGATTTTTGCTTTCAGACAAATGGCCAGTCTAACAGTTTTAACAGTATTGAGCAGCTCAAGTCTCGCCCAGCCCACCTCGCAGCCTTCCTTCACCATGTCATCTCTCAGTTCGACCCTGCTCCTGTGGTAAGACCCTCTTCCTTCACATCTTGTGTAAATCTTACATGTATTAATTTACTTAAATTATGCAGCCTGGCAGACACAACATCTCACTGGTTTTTTTTAATTAATCCTAATCTTATTTCCTCAGCTGTGCTACCTCTATGCTGACCTCTACAAGCATACAAACTCCAAAGAGACCAGACGGGTGTTCATGGACCTCCACAACTTTTTCATTGACCGGGGAGCAGTAAGTACATTTTTTGTTCCCCACAGTGAAATATGGGAAACACTACAGGTCAGACATAATCCTGTACAATCTCTAATCTGAAACACCAATGATGAGACTTCTTTTTACACAACATCTCATTCCTGCACAGTTAACACCAAATTGCATTGGTTAGAATAAGGTGATACAATATACAGATTGGCAATTACATCATTCATAGGTAGTTTATGATCTATACATTGACATTTAATATCATTTGAAAAAAGTGTTTACTGGACTTTAGTATAGTCCCTCATTTCTTTGTTGTGCCAGTTTGTAAGTATGAAACAGTTTTGTTTGTTTTTTTAACAGAATTTAAAGGTTGCTGTTCCTGATTCCATCTCTGCTGATCTCGGTAAGTATTTCATGCTGTCCTTTTTGCTTCATTCGGTTGTCTGCCCAGTGTCATTATACAGTCCCTGCAAGTTGATCACTTTGCTCAGCCATGCACACTACCGACTAAGGTGTTAAGAAATCAAATGCTCCAATGATTTGGAAAGTATCATCTGACCAGTGCATATTTAGCCTGCATTTGCCATAATCCCTTGAGTGACTTGGCTTACAGTATACGTGAGTGTGTGCATGTGTTTGCAGACCGGCGGCGGACAGAACTAATCCCAGAGGAAATAAACAGACAACATGTTCAAACACTGCAAGACTCTCTGCTCCCCGACATCCAGAAGAACCTTGAGGATTTCAGGTAACTGAGCCAACTTAACAATTTGGTCAGTTCTCACATAAAGCAAATAACAAAAACAAAACAAAAACATAGTATCAGGTTAAGTGCACGTCCTTCTGTTTAGCCATTTTTGGCTGGGGCATTATCAACCTAACCACTGTATATGACTTAATGTGTTGGTACATGTAGGCAGAAGCGCAGCATGGGCCTAACAGTGGCTGAAGTAGAGTTGGCCAGACTGGACCAAGAGAGAGTCAGAGACCGTGTCACTCTGGAGCGAGAGCGCTCGTATGCTGAAAACATTGTCACCAAAATAGAGGATATCTTGTAAGTAGAATAAGCCATGTATACGGACATACACTGGTTGGATGCACACATACTTACAAATGCAAAAATTAGCCACTCAGACAGAATTTCTTCTTTGTATTGTTTATAGGTTAACTACTCAGACCACAGAGGAAGAGAAATGGTAAGAAAACCTTTTGCAGAGCATTTGGTTGGTTGATTGATATAAATAATAATTTTTGCCCCGGCCTTCCTGTGTGGAGTTTGCGTGTTCTCCCTGTGTCTGCGTGGGTTCTCTCCGGGTGCTTATAGACGGACTGGTTGTTTGTCTATGTGTGGCCCTGCGATGGACTGGCGACCTGTCCAGGGTGTACCCCACCTTTCGCCCGATATCAGCTGGGATTGGTTCTAGCCCCCCCCCGCGACCCTATATACAGGATAAGCGGTTGACGATGGATGGACTCTCATAGCCTCTCCAGCCATAATTGCATTTACTGTCTGTAATGCGTCTCAAAATAATCTAAATGAATTGTCACAGCTTATTTTTTGTGACGTTTGACTCATTTAAATTAGGTTTGGGTGTTCTTCTCTATTTTCATATCGTCTAATGCAGGATCCCAGTGAAAAGCCAGCATGGAATCAAAGGGCTTATTAGCTTTACGAGAAACCACCAGAAACCATAGACTGCATGCCAGAAACATCTGTAAATCCACAGTACAGTGTTTCCCACAGAATTACCATGTAACTCTGGCACCGCGCACGGGTAGACGCTACAATCGATACTGAACAGCAGCTGTGTAGGCTACAGCGTGCTAACCTCGACAACCCAGCTGTATTCTAATGTTTACATAGCTTTAACGTTACTTATTAGCTAGGCTCCTTACTAGCTTGCTTATTTGAAGGTGGGTCTCCAACACAAATCGATAGACTAAATTCATAGAGTTTACTTGAATGCTTTAGTTTTTCTGTAAAAACACAGCTCTGTTTCCATTTGTGAGAGAGAGAGGGAGAGCGCGAGCAAGCGGAGGTGATGAGCGAATCTATGCGCTGCGGGCAGCTCCACAATGAATTATTATCACAATGAATTTTACTCCTATTTATTAGTTTTTGTGGCGGTCAGCGTTGATAATTGAGGTGTGTCGTGTTGCCACAAATAAATCAGTGAATGGGAAACACTGCAGTGTGGTGCAGATTCTAGAGACTTTTTATGTCATCTTAGTTCTGATAGTGAGTTAGTTAAAATCGCCTTAATATCTGCGCATGAAGAAACAATTGCTGATCATCCTTTTAATCGTCGATAGCCAATCCAATCTGTCAGAGGTAGTAATTTTTCATCTTTGAAGTATAGTCTTTGATGTTTCCATTAAGCAGACATAACATATTGGTGTCATCCAAGCGCCATTCTACTGTAAAAATGAAGCACCCGGGCAGTCTCTTAAAGATAACATGTAATTTATGCAGTATGTTTATATTAAATAATTCAAACGTGTGACTGATTAAACTGTCTTGTTTGAAATGCCATATGGTAGCAGCACACCCCAGATGGTTTGTGTAGAAATTGTACCAGGAGGACTGGTGTGACATATGGTACAAGTCACAATATGGACACTTGTTCTCTTCAAATTTTAGAACTGTTTTGTTGTTGGTTGGAATTCAGAAACCATTCTCAAGCGTTGTCACTCTTGTTTTCATTTAGCACTACAATGCAGTATGTCATTTATACATACATGAAGCACCTTGGTGTGAGGGTCAAGGAACCTCGCAGCCTGGAGTCCAAACGGGTCAGGATCAACTTTCTTCCCAAGATCAAGGTACTTAACATTACTCTTTGCGCCTTGGCCCTTCTCCCCTCTCCCGTTATCATCTACCTGACACTTACCTTGTTTTTAATAAAATACAGAAAAGCATCAAGACAGAAAAGGAAGGGGAAGAGAAGGTGAAGAAACCCAGATTTCCCAGTATCCTTGGACCTCAGCGTCGGCCCAGCCGCATTGAAGCAGCATCAGGTGAGTTAGGACTTTTGAACGAGACAAAATTACGACACTACTTATACAGCTTTGTCTAATTTTGACGCAACCTTTCTCTGTATTCAGTGGGTAAGGCCTTGGATGGTCGCCCCCGGCCTCAGAAACAGTTGTCTCAGCCCACACTGGGGTCAAGTGATCACATGGAAGCTGGCCGCCTAAGAGGCAGCCAGTCCAGCGAGGGCTCTGAACTCATACACTCCACGTCTGTCAGCACCTCATCCCCAAACAGCGGCACCTTTAACTCAGACACCAGCCGAGACACTGATATGGGTAAGCTTCTGAACGACTTGAATTGAACACATCAGTAGTAGAAAAAGACGGCGGAAGCGATGGTTTCTAACTTGTTAGTTGTCTCTCAGGTGGAACTCCGACTTCGGGCCCCTCCAGGTTAAGTGACGGCCTTCAGTCCGACCCTTTGGACGGGCTGCTGTATCCTTCTTCGCACTTTGACAGCCTGGACCAACTCCAAGAGGATGACAGAGAAAGCGACAGGTGCATTTACAGTCACATTTGCAGTACCACTTTTGCTTCCTTACTGTGTTTTTATTTTTAACATTGATATTTCTTTAGAGCCCATGAGGGAACACCAAAGGCCATAAGAAGGTGATGATACCAGATCATAGTGACTTTTCTAACTTTAAATCCATCTAAAAGAAAAATAAGTACGGGTGATACGCAATGGTGATTTTTTTAATAGCCAGGTAAAAAGCTAACTTTGTGTCTTTCCCTAGGCTTGAGGGACTGGGTGCGGCTGATGTCCAGAGTGAGGACGACCAGGGAACAGACTCTGAGCATGACCCCCCAAACTGGCAACAGCTGGTGGGGCGAGAGGTCCTAGCGGGTCTCAGGCCTCAGGAAATCAAGAGACAGGAAGTCATTAATGGTGAGGACAAAGCTTACCACTTCACATAATAATAACAATTCATTCAAGTCAGATCTGTTTTCAAAGAATAGAAGAGGTGCTTAAATATGCAATTGAGTTGCAGAATATAATGAGTAGAAGGGAGAAGAGAGAGAATATGCAGCAGCAGAGCATTTTTTTGGGATCCAACCCAAGTTGCTGTCAAATGTACATCATGTTGAGCCGCACGAATGATCTGCCATCTTGAATTAACATCTTGCATTGTGTCTGCAGAGCTGTTTTACACAGAGCGCGCACACGTGCGGATGCTGAAAGTGTTGGACCACGTTTTCTACCAGAAGCTCTCCAAAGAGGCCATCCTGCCTACTGCTGACATCAAGAACATCTTCACCAACTTGGAGGAGATTGTACAGCTGCATGGTACACACACACACACACACACACACACACACACACACACACACACAATCACGACACATAAACACTCACATCCTGAAATCCAAACAACTATTGTTATCTATGCATGACTGCTCTTGAAGCCACTAGACACAGTGCAGGGGAAAAAACCCTCAGAAATAAGGCAGTGAGAATTAGGTTGAGTTTAAAGTGAAACTAAACTACAACAGAAGGATTAAAATATAGAACTTAAACTGTGCAAACTCTCAGCACCCTCATATTGTCATGTTGTATTCTTCATCTTTGTTATCTTACGAACACACGAACACACACACACACACACACACACACACACACACACACACACACACTCACTGTCCATTGGTGCTTTGAATTTCAGTTTCAATACTGGAACAAATGGTGGCCGTTCGGAAGAGAAATGAGTCTTCGGTAATTGATCAGATAGGAGACGACTTGCTCTCCTGGGTGAGTACAATTCTCAGGCTGAAATTGTATTTCCTCTTTCAAACATTTTCTGGTATTGAATACATTTCAAGATGACTGATGTGGTAGGGAGGGAAAAAAGGGTATTGTGCACCACTGTTGCCCGAAATAGCTTAATAGCAAGTAAAAAATGTTGACGTTGGCATGAGATTGCTTTCCTCAGCCCACAGTTCTGTTTATTTTGACTTTTCGTATGTACATATAAATGGTTACAGCTTATATATATATATAATAGAGAAGGTGTTATCAGCATTTATTTAACACTTAACATTCCTTATATCACCATAAACACCAAAATCCTGAAAGATAAAGCCTTGGATAATTCTTTTGGACAAAAGAACAGCTCTGACCTCCTCAGTAGCAAGAAATGTAATCAGAGTGGAAGTGAAATGGAAGCCTGTTTCTCAGGAAAGGGTTATGTCAGACAGTGCCCTAGATTTTGCTGACGTCTTCACATCTCAATATCATTTGTGATAGATTAAATGTGAGGTAGCCACATATCAGCTGGCAGCCTTGTCTTAAATGTATCAATGGGGGATAAGTAGGGTAAACGGTCCCCTAAGGGTCCAAGCAATGATCTAGTCTACATTCAAACTTAAAGCAGTCCCTGCTACAAGTACTTAAGCCTGGCCCCCTTCTGAGAGTTGCTGCTCATTGTAGTGGTTAAATACTAGGCATTTCCATGGCAACTGCCCCTGACCCAGTTCAACTGTGGCTGATTGCCGTCTCTGTCCTGTCTTGGTGTCGTGTCGCGGTTACAGTTCAGCAGTGGAGAGGAGGAGAAGATTAAGCAGGCGGTGGGGACGTTCTGCAGTAACCAGCCTTTTGCTCTGGAGATCATCAAGACCAAGCAGAAGAAGGACTCGCGGTTTACTTCGTTCATCCAGGTACTGACATTATGCTCACATGTTGCAGAAAATTGTTACTCTCAACATGAATAATATTTTAGTGAAAATTACTAGATGAAGCTCAAAACGTGTCAAACAGGGGAGTTAAATCTGTTTGATTCAGGGAATTCAGCTGAAATGTGACCTCTCTGAGTAAGAACCTAAGCTGCATTTAGTGCTGCTCAGTCACTGTTTATACTTGTTTCAACATGTATTTCGGCTGTTTGGTGACCGCTTAAGTTCACCCAAACTGTATCTATTTTTTTTTTTTTTTTTATTGCTTTGCAGGAGGCAGAGAGTAATAGACTGTGTCGCCGTCTGCAGCTTAAGGACATCATACCCGTAGAGATGCAGCGGCTCACCAAGTACCCCCTGCTACTAGAGAATATCGCCAAGTACACAGGTGCTGTAGCGTTGCCTTACCAATTAGAGTTTCTTCACAACAGTTGGCAGTGATTTGTCCATGATGTAATCAGGTTCTTTTAGTGCACAAATGCTGACTGGTTGCATAGTCTTGAATGTAATAATGATTCAAAACAAAATGTTTAAATAAGCATGTAGATAGTAGTTGTATTGAATGATAATAGAATAGCTGTAGCTGATGATTATTTTCATGGTTAATTGATTATTTGTTGATTATATAAAATGTCAGAAGATTCCCATTATAAGTTTCTAAGTCCAAAGTGGGGAAACCAGCAAATCTTCACATCTGAAAAGCTTATAAGCGTCCATTATCTAAATTGTAGCACACACATTTTCTGGAGTTGGACTAATAGCTGCAGCTCTATATTAGAACATAGTTGGCATGACACTTGATGTGATTAAAGCATACAGTGAAGCACCCGCCGGCCACTTGTTCTGGCGTTGGACACACATAAAGCTGTCATGATGTCAACATGCCTGCAGGAAGAGCCACAGAACAGCTTTGTGCATTCATACAAACCGCTTACAGTTCATGCAGAAACAAAAACGGACCCCTCTGCTGCAGTCTTATTTAGACAAGTCTGTTCCACTCAGTCACGAATACTTAGTCAATCACTGACTCTGTCAAAGCAAGAGAAATGATGATCTACTTTTAAAAATGACAGTTATCATATTATCCTGAATTCTCTTCACTATTGCATACAGTTTTAGACTCTCCTGACCTGAATAGTGTTTTTTCTTTTTTCTGTCTACAGTCCAGTTTTAACCACACTGGCTGGATAGCTGGATAGCTTGCTGCACCAGTACAACATATTTGGTCTGATGGTTGTCGTTGTCAGCTTAACAAGTATCGAATTCTTGCTCAGAGTCTGGCTGCCCTGCCCCCCACCTTTGCATGTGACCTCCATGATTAGAGCTCAATTATTGTATGCAGCTTTTCTCTCCAGTGATCCTCAAATCAATTAGATCCTATGAGGTAATTAATTCAGTATGGAAATTAATTTACTCATGTTTTGACTATCCATAGAAACATGTAATAGAGGAATAATACATAGTTTGTATTTCATAATCTGAATGTAATGTAATGCAATAGATAAATGAAAAATCAACTCCTGGGATAGAAGAAAGTCGATAAAAGCGAACCAAATGAAGTCTTAAGCAAGGTTCTGTATGGCAACATGCCAACCATTAGTGAATTACAGAGAGAGAGATTATCATTTTAATGGTCCTGGAGCGGTAGTGCACATTTTGGGAAATGTCTCGCCCATTATTTGGTCCATCATTTTAGTCTTGGCTGGGGTTTTGGTCTCACACAGAGAGAACGCACTAACGATAACGTATAACCAGCTATTATGGGATAATAATGCCCTTTCTGCTTTATCATAATTTTAAAGAATAATGGCGCGTTAATGGACAGAGGAAATATCAATTTGCCGGACAGCCCTCCTGCAGAACTAAGGAGGCCTTTCTTCTTATTTGATGTCATAATATGTTTCAGACAACACAGTGGAGAAGGACAAAGTCAAGCAGGCAGCGGACTGCTGTAGAAAGATCCTCAATCACGTCAACCAGGCAGTGAAGGAATCTGAGGACAAGCAGGTGTGATGTTTTTTTAAATCTCCTTTCCATTTTTGCCATCCCCTAGACTTTTCTCTTCCTCCCTTTCAGTCTCATCCTAAGCCCTTTCTTTCTTTCTTTTTTTTTTTTTTTTTTTTACTGCTCTACCACAATTTATTTTTCCACTACCTTGTTTGCTCCCCAGGCAGTAGCTTCCTTTTAAAGAGCGCTTACTTATCCCTTTCCCTCTGTCTCTATTTCTCTCCATCCTTCCTCTAGAGGTTGGAGGACTATCAGAGAAGATTGGACCTCTCTTCTCTAAAGCAGACAGACAACCCCATGATCCTGGAGCTAAAGGTGAATTATCTGCGCCACCCTTTTAGCTTCAGTTTAAGCACACTCACTTGTTGTACACCCACATGTGCTGTTAGGTAAAAATGTAGTACTATGTAAAACTGGACCAGTATCATGAACTTAAAGCTTAAATGTATTTTCCCTCCATTAGAACTTGGATCTAACTAAGAGAACGATGGTGCATGAGGGGCCGCTGTCATGGAAAGTGAACAAGGACAAGACTATTGGTTTGTATTGAGCACATTCAAAGAGTTTGATTCTTCTAAAAACTCCAGCAGACCAGCGCTCATGTTTGACAAGTAATACAAATCTCCTATCTGTCTCCTTTTCAGAGTTGTACACACTCCTCCTGGAGGACATCCTGGTTCTGCTGCAGAAACAGGATGAGCGTCTGATCCTGAAGTGTCACAGTAAAAACCTGGCAGGCACCGCAGATACCAAACATATCTTCAGCCCCATCATCAAACTCAACACTGTTCTAGTGCGCTCTGTGGCCACGGGTCAGTTAACACCCAGTCTCTTGTCTGTTTTTCTGCATTTTACAAAAAAAATGGCGGGACAATAACTGGATGAAGGAGGATCTGATCAAAACAAACTAACAAAAGAACCCCTCATGATAACAACATCCAGACATACAACCCAGAATAAGGTATCAGGTTTAATGCATGTGATTAATATCACCCTAACCCTTCTGTCCACACTCTCTTCTGCCAGACAACAAGTCCTTCTTCGTCCTATCCATGTCAGACAACGGAGCCCAGATCTATGAGCTGATGGCGCCCACAGTGTCAGATCAAAGAACGTAAGTCCAAATCACTTTTGACTGATTAATAACATTTTTATTCCTCCAGTTGTTAAACCAGCTAATAACTTGTTTTTTTTCCGCCTTATACAAGGTGGCAGGGTCTAATCACCCAGAGAGCCGAGGCCATGAAAGTCAAACCTCACAGCGTCATACCATTACCTCAGACTGAGTATGTGGCTATTCCATCTTCATAATTTGATCAGATGGTTCTCAGGGTTTGAGCTTGTTACTAACATAAGATGTTGCTTGTGCGCCAGTGGGGAGAGAGACGGTGTGGAGATCATTACAGCAGGTGTTTCCAGGCTAAGTAGAGACTCCGACCGCACATCCACCGGCAGCACCCAGTCCACAGGTAACAGGCGCCACTAATTTCTTTCTTTCTGAGTTATTCCTGGAAACAGCTTTTCTTCCGTATAGTTTTTTCTTATTCTACTCAACTGTGTAGATAAACTGTCTGTAATTACACCCCTACAGACAAAGAGAGCTGTCCAGCCTCTAGAAGTGTAATACAGAGTTCTCTACCAGGTAACAATCCGTTTGAGGGAGTAAAGGCAGAGGAGGAGGAGGAAGAGGAGGAAGAGGAGGAGGAATGTTTTGTGGACCCAGAGCTTCCTTACCAAGTGGCAGACGATGGCAAAGAAGGAGACTCGTTTAACATGTTCCCTTCCAGAGCAGACGAAGCACTGAAAACATGTAAGCACACAGCACAAATAAGTCAAAACCAAGTCCTGCATGTGCTGGGAATGAATTGGCTGTACACAGATATTGTAGGTACATCTTTCAAAGCCCTTAACCCCTCACCTGTCTCTCAGTGGCAGCATTAAAGCAGGTGTTGGTGACCCAGCTGATGTCCCAGGAGGCTGCCGAACAAAACAAACGCTCCACGGGGGCGCGTCTCCTCAGGACCACCTCTCTGCGGACCCCCGTAGACAACCGCGCACGGGTGATGGTGCACAATGGCTCACAGAAGAACAGCTCCCAGACAGAGGACCCGACCCAGGACCTGGGCTCTGGGGACACGGGCTTCTTTGATTCTCCTGAAGATTATGGTGAGCCTGGACAATTGATTTGTCATTATACATTACACTGGAGGTTTAAATAGATTTGTACTTAACCAGATAGATGTTTCTTTAAGTAGTCAAATGGCTCCTTTTTGATTCTCTCAGCAGGATATTTAGTCCTGGAGGGTTACGGTGGTCCAGGGGAGAGCAGCACTGACGATGACATCTTGGCATCAAGCACAGGGAAGCAGCTGCGCACCTCACAAGGCTGCGCCGCCGACTCCGGCATCAACTTGAGGTTTTCTACAGCGTCACAAGCTGGCAGCCTCTCCTCTTTTAGCAGACAGGTCTTGTCTCACCTTAGAAACCTTCAAGCCAACCTCAACTATCTGAAGGTATCTGTAACTGAGCTCACCAACACACAAACCTATGAAGAAAGTACAATACTGACACGGTGTGGTCTTTTTATTGCCTGATCTGACAGTGACTTATCTGTTTCTCTTGCAGGAGGTTGAGGCCAAGTACAATAATCTAATATGCCAAAGGCCAGAGAGGTCAGCAGAAGACACGGATGGAAACAAAGGTATGTCAATTTATGCTCAGTGTCAACATATGAATCACTACATCTTAATATATGAATCGCTTCCTGTATCTGGCCTTTTCTCTGATCCTACACCTCAATTTCTTTTCCCCAGATAAGAGATAGTGGAAGTCCGTGCCTCAGCTTTTGGCTCTGGTCCCAAAGAGGAAGTACCGACTCTGAGTATGGTTCCTACTTCTTGTGTCCTGGACTTTCTGGACATCTTATAAGCTTGTCCTCTCACTGCTGAGCCCCATTTGTTTTCCATCGCCGTCGCCCACGGTTGCCACAGAGAATGAGAGACTAAGTCTGAGCAGAAACGTTTGAAGGGAGGAGTCATCTTTGCTGATGTCACGCCCCAGCCCCTCCGTTAGCACAAGGCAATCAGGGAAGTGGGATTGCCCCATAACCTCACCTCTTTATCATCTAACACCCATTTTCCCCCCGGAACTCCCTGCAAGAAAGAGAACTTATACCAAAATGTACAAAGATGTGTGTTTAGAATATATATATATGAAACACAAAAGAAGAAAAGGAAAATTTTAAGATAATGTATTAAGATTTTTTTTTATCCCAAGATGTATTTATTTTCTTTCTTAAAAACTTAAAAAGTGTTTCCCACATTGCTTGCATGCTTTTGGCCATGGTGTTAGCTGTTTGGCTGCTTTTCCTGCTTCAGTCATACAGGGTTAGTGTTGAGTGTTGAGTGCACGCTAGCAAACAAGCACGCTAGCCTAGCGTACCCTGTTGAAATGGCAGGAATATATTCAGACTGATAGAGGCCAGAGTTGCACTGGTGATGGATAGATCCCCTTAAAAACTCTTGAACTGTGTTTTAAAGTCTAGAATTTAAGAAAAATTCTAGGTGTGGTGTTAACTAGAATGAAGAGTCCAAAGGCTCTGATCTGGTCCTGTTGCATTTCTGTGCTGCCTCCTTCCTCCTATTCCTCCTTGCTGTGAATGGTATTTTGCCTCTCGTCTGCTCCTCTTCTCCTTTGCGTGTGATTCTCCCCCTTCTTTTCCCTGTGAACACTTATGGGTGTCGTCCTTCTCTTTTTCCTCACAACCTGGTGCCTTTCCTGCTTATTTATCACGTCCCACACTCTTTCTGTCATGCTTCCTCATCTGCCTTTGGGTATCTTGGCCCGTTCCCCCACTTCTACAAGCTCTTTCTGTATCAGCTCCTTACAGAAATGCTGCTTCTTTCTGCTACTGTTGGTGATGCTGATCTGACTGCCTGATATTCTAATAATGTCATGAAGTTTAACATATACTGTACAATGATCAAGTTGGAAGGTTATGCATAACTTTAATAAATAAATGGTGCCACGACACATTCAAAATGGAAAACCTTGCCTGTTTTTTTATATTTCTTTAAGATGCATTTTGTGCAAATATTTCATCATCTCATTAAAGGATATAAAATGATCACATTGCTGCTGCTACACTGATGGTCAGTGAAACATTTTACTTGTACAGTACTTACTGAATGACAGTTTCAGTAATGGAGAAATGATTAAAGACCATTTTTTCACTTAAAGCCTGATGAGAAAAATCAAGGACACCTGAGCATTAGCCTGATGGATCAGCCAAGTGTCAAAAAACGTAGCCTGTCCTTGAATCTTTACATACCCTGTTGTTAAAATGACTATTTTTTATCAGTGACAAAGAAAACGTTCAGTTATGCTATCAATTTTAAGCTTTAAATAACCAAGAAGACATCAGATCACAATTGTAGGTCACCCACCGCATTTTTCTCCTCATTGAATTATAGTTCCTGTTAAAAGAGAATCATCGATATTAGTACATTTAAAACTACTATGTCCGCTGGTCATAATATAGCAGTACCACACGTGCTGACGTCTTGTCCTTACATGGCATCATTATTTTGTTGTCTTGTCCTTACATGGCATCATTATTTTGTTGTCTTGTCCTTACATGGCATCATTATTTTGTTGTAACATGATTCTCCATGTTTCTGAGAATTTAATTCTTTCCTAATATAACGTTAGGCCTAATCACCATAATCACAATCACAGTTTGTTATATCCTAATCGTAATTCATTAATTTAGCTAAATAACGACCTAACTTAATACTTGTACATTTAAACCTGCAATTAGTGATATTTTAGCCACTTATGCGCTGTGGGAAACAAGCTTTCTCAGCTTTTTTTACAACTATCATCTTGAAATTCAGACGCTAACCATGCTAGCAAACAGTTGCCTAACGTTATATACACATCCAGCAGACACGGAGCAACATTATCATTCATACTGAGTCATGTTTATGCTACCTGGCGAATGTAAGTCCAACATTCACTATTTTTCTCTTTTTTTGCTCTGTTTTTCATTTCCACCTTTGGCTCTTTAGTTGCTAAGTGTTACGAGCTAAGTTAGTTGCTAACTTTGCTGTCTGGTTCTTGGCAGGTAACTGTACAGTTATTATTTATTGTACAGTGGGTTTATCAGAGCTTTTTGGCTGAAAACAGCTGCCTACTATGGACGAAAACAATAAGGTGTTTAAAAGATACTGATTATGTGATCATAGTCAGTATTTAAAGTATCCTACTAAAACTATACTATAAGTCCTAATACATTTATTTAACTCTGTTACTAAATGTATATTTAGTAATATTGACCTTTTGACTAACTGTTTTATATTTACTATCTTGCCTTTAAGTGTTTAATATGGTTTAAGAACTTGCTTTTTCTATGTGCCATATACAGCTAATTTTTCTTCGGCTCTTGTTTTTAGTTCCTCATTTTTTAATTATATAACTTAAAGTAACCTGGAATTGCAATTTGAGCATATAGCAAAGGGAGGGTGGTAAGTTATGTATTTTTGTTGAATCATTGGTAACTCGAATCCAATCCACAAGTTATAACGTTACGGTGTAAGTGAAGGAACCACAGCAGCTTTTAATAATGTGCAATAAGAGAAGGTGATGAGCATTACCAGTAGGTGGCAAACTTCTACCATTAAACATCAAGTCAAGAAGACCCACCCTGAAACCTGCAGTGACATCAGTGTTTTAAATAACCCAGGATACCTAGTGATTTTACAGATGCATTTGACTCTAGTGTCTGACAAATAAATGGACTAATGTACCCAGTTTGGCTCCCTAATGAGACAGTCCCACGGGACTGTGCAGCATTTATTGTGACTTTGTCAGGGTTTACTGCTACCTATAGTAGTGGAGTCACATCAGTGTTACGCCGGGCAGTGATTTTGCTTGGTGTGTGTGAATGGAAAGCAGGAGGACGCCTCACAGTCCCTCTTTTTCTCTCTCAGTCACCTGACTGAGGCATGCTGCAGTGAAATGGAGAGAGAGAGAGAGTGTGAGAGAGGATATTTTATGAGGAGACAATGAGAAGCCCGACAAGGTATGAATGGGAAAATGGTAAAGAGGAAGTAAAGACGATAAATTAAGAGTAATAGAAAGGAAGAGGCCGAGACAGAGTGTGATAAAGACACAGGGAAGATGAAAAAAGAAGTGGGGACAGTAATTGATTGTCTCGCTTCTCCACATGCACCTGTCACCGAACTAATTGGAGTGGCGAAGACAAAGAGGAGAGAGGTGTCAGTCACATCAGAGCCTTTCAGGAGGGCAGTTCATGTCAAGCTCCGATGAGACGAGTCGTCCACCCCACCCCCCCAGCAATGCAACAGTGCTGTGAGTCAGGGGCAGGAAAATGAAGCTTTATCGTTTCGGAGGAATCCAAAATTGGCCCTGTGTACAACCAAAAGCAAAGACCTGCATTGTTTTATTTACTTTCACCCACCAGGCCTATTTCCCATCGTGTCATCCTTTTAAAGTTATAGTTTAAAAACAGAACAGAAAACATTCACCCACATGTTTCTAGATAGTATTGATTTGCATAAATGTCGGATACATATTCAAGGCTGAAAATCAAGTTGAGGATTTGATGTGTTTCCCTGATGCTCTGCACCACAAAGAACTGCTGCAGATTATTATGGTGGAGCGCATCGTTTTGGTTGTTGCCATGGAGCTTAATTCCAAGATAAGGATGCTTGACTAAATAACTCACCTGCGACAGGAAACAGACGAGGAGAATTGTTCCCTAAACAGCTTTGAAATCATCTAACTCTGAACAGCAGTCCATATATGTGAACCGAAGTTCCTAAACAAGCACACACATTCCCATACAGGATATATGTGCATTTTTCTGTCCTTAAAGAGTTTCTCATCAATATGCTAATGCATCTACAAGTACATTTATTACCTTTCTGATGTTTCAGGTCATATATATTTACACACCAGCCTGTCTGCCTGCGGGCAGGCTGCAGACACCGTTCATCCTGCATCACTGTATAGAATTGAATCAAACTCTATTGTTGCTGCGTGACTGGCTTCTACAGCCATCGCTGTCACATAGAGAAATATTCAGTGCCAGTACTCGTGTTAAAACATGACATTTCCACGCTGCAAATCATGCACAGAATGGGCCTCATATCGTCTTCTGCGTGCCTCATTTTACAAGGTACAAGGTTGTTTATTAGTCATTATACAGCACAAGGCTGCATAACGAAACTAAATTTGTAGTTCCTTCATGCTACACACACAACATATAATTAAGTGAAGGCCTATATTAAAATATGTTAACGTATAAAATAAAATAAAACAATATAAACAGTTATTTATATACATAAATGTATACACCCCAAACATTCCACAGTGCATTTTTTGAATTTGCATCTGGGTGTATGAATGTAAGCAGCAGCAACCAGATGATATGAAAAATGAAAAAATATGAAAGTTTCATTGTACGGGCATAGTCGAGTGCGCCGTTCATCCCTATTCATCCGCGTGTTTGCAGCGGGGTGCACCCACGCAGCTCAGGAACGTCGCTGTACACAATATATGGTCAAACACTAGTGTGATCAGCAAGACTGTGTGAGGTCAAACTTAAAATCAGTCAAGAAAATAATTAGTTATCTTCCTCCAGTGCTTCTGCTTTTCTAGCAGAGTCACAGTGGGGTTGTTTGCCTATGCAATAAATCACTGTCTAGTTGTGTGGTGCTCATCAAAGACTATTATATTTCAAACTGTGGAGGAAATAAATAAAGAAGAAAATTAAGTGGACAGCTCTTACAAAGTTGAAGTTGGATTAAAGTAAATCAGCTATTTAGTGATTTATGACTGTGGCTATTCTCTTTCTTTGAAGGGGGGGGGGTTAGTGTTTGTCAAACTAGAGAAATTTGTTTATTTTCTCTTGCCTCAGTAGGCTTTAAAATATTCTTATTGTAGATATTTACATTTAAGAATATTATACCTGTCAAGTATTTAAATTAAAACTATATGGCTTTTTGTAAAGGACTTTATCAAAAGTCTGTTTATTATCAAGCTGTACTGTTGAATGCATGTCACACTCAATCAAGGACATTTGATTATTCCTTGTAACACGGTCACCTCAGTTATAACCTGTTTCCCAAACGGAAACCCCTGACCTTGGGGGATTGATATTCACGCTGCACTTCTCCCCCCTCCATCGAGCAGAAGCCAATATCTGATGGATTGGGCTGAAGATCAATGTGTTCTCTACAGTCTGATTAATCCATAGTGTCTCCAGAGTAATCACTGTCCCAGACGCGACAATGAGCCAGACGAGAGGATGTGTTAAGCCGATGGTGAGAGATGAATGGACTGACTCCTTCAAATGGGAGGAATATGCTAAAATATGTGCTGCTGAAAGAGCACAGACTCACATATGAAAACCAACAAAAAGGATACCTGAACCTATTCAGTGGTTGTTGCTGTGGGACACTTGATAATCAACCCATCCAATAATAAATAGGCACCTGTGGCGTGGCTTGGCTTGGCTTGGCATTAACCCTGTCTAATTACCACACTGCACTTTGATGGAGTATGTGGGTAAAAAGCTCCAGGCAGGCCAGCTGGCATTGGGCTCCCTGGTTCAGTCTGCTGTGAAAGAGAAACCAGATAGAGCGCCGCATAGGCGTTGAGCTGCTGAGCTGTGACCGGGGACCGAGCTTAACGTAGCTCAGAGCCACAGCAGAAATCGATGGCAGTTTTGGCAGGCATTCTCCTGCTGATTTTGGTGACCAGTGCTGGCAAGGTACACAGGTGCTGCTTCTGTCCTGCCAGGTTGGTTGGGCAAAGAGTGGGTGTCTGGTTTTGTGTCCAGTGCCATGCAAACTGAGAAAAAAAGGGGAAATGAAATCACAAAGGAAAACAGAGCGAGATGTTTTAGGATTATGTGGGTTGATAGACATATGGATGGAGTCAGCTGCTCTGTCTTGTCCTCTGGGCATGTGATGGGTCCTCATTTAAACAATGTGACAGCGATAAATGCAGACTGCCTTACTCCTCCTGATTCTGGATTTGGTTATTTATCATCCTTAATATATGACTGCCATGATCGAGACACAAGGAAAAGAGTCATTTAAACACACAACACAACACAACACAGTAGAATACATTGTACTTGTAAAGCACTTTTCTCTATTGAACCAATAAAGGGATACTTTGAAATGTATTCAATTTCTTGCCCAGACTTGGTTAGGAAGATCGATGCTACTCTTGTGTCTGTACAATAAATGGGTAGCTGGAGTGAGTAGCAAGTTAGCTTAGCTTAGCTTAAAGACTGGGGGCAGGGAGAAACAGCTTGCCTCCGTAAAGAGCCAGGCTAGCTGTTTCCCCCTGTTTCCGGTCTTTGTGCTAAGCTAAGCTAAGCAGCTGCTGTATGGCGTTTAATTATTTATGAAAGTGACCAGTCAAAGGAGGGGACACATCAGCCACTGTCTATTCCATCCCCACCTCCAAAGTCTCAAAAGTCAACTTGACTAGCCAGCGAGTGCTGAGCAGTTGTGAGTTGGCGAGGGCTGAGCTTGCGCTCATTGCAGGCCCTGCTCGTGAGACCACATTTGTGCACGCGTGGTAGAAACGCTCCCTCTTGAGGATGCTCACAATACTGTTCTGTGCGCTCATGCAAGCACCTGTGTTTTTATGTGCTTGGGGTTTGAGACTATTTAAACACTATAATGCTGGCTCCAGCTACATATTTACTGTTACTAATGTGAGAGTGGTATCAGTATTTTTGTCTAACTCTCAGCAGTTAAAGAATAGGAAAAATGTCAAACTATTCCTTTAAAATTTTAGTATTAAAAAAACCTAATTAATCTGTCTTAGCTTAGCTGCTGGAGAAATAGAAGAGCGTATAGAACATATACCCTACTGTATACTATGAGGAGTTGCATTTGGGACTTTGGAGAGTCTGATCTCACTTAGTTGCCACTGGCACCTTGTACTAGAATGAGACATACACACATCCCATTACAGTTTTAAGCAGCTGCTAGTAGATAACAGCTCACATTGGATTAAAAAACAAACCTGATGAAGACCTACGGCTGAAAGATTATATAATTGTTGCATAAATCTGACGGTATTAACAGCAGTGTGTGGTATCCTCCCTTTTTTAATTCCCCCTAGTACAACATCCTGAGTCACTAAGCGTGAGTCATCGAGAAATCATGAGTCTTCCTTTCTTGCGTGGAGCGTACAGAGCATCCTTAAATGTGTGATCATTCTTGGTGAGCATGTACGGTATGAAGAGGCTTTGGCATTTAAGCCCACATCTATAATTACTATCATGCTGTCCACTTACGAGTCGCTGATGCCCCACCACCGGTTTGGCTTATGTTTTAAGCATGAGTATGAATTTTACATGAGCTTTGAAGCCGAACAGGTTTGTTTTACATTGACCGTGTTTGTAAACAGTGGATTTTAAAAAAAGGGCTTCAATCTTGAACTGTAAGGGAGCAATATTTTCCAGGCATAGGTGATTTCTAAGGCAACATTTTAAGAAATGTTGTGTGTCCAGAGAGCTTTATCTGACCACAATCTAATCCCACTTTTTTCTTAATTCTCTCTTACTGTGATTGTGATTTCAGCTTTCAAAATAATAAATAAATAGTGATCATGGATGCTGCTCACTCTCAGTTTTTCAAAATAAAACCAGTGTGATATATTAATCCTAGTGCATTTTAGGGCAATATCTAAGTTCCTGGTGCAATTGAGCTGTTGCAGCACTATGTCTGGTGTCCAGTGAGGTGTCGGGAGGGAGGGCGAGTGTCAACTCGCTTAGCTTTCACAGCTCCAGTTGCATCCCACTATTAGATAATGAGTGGTAATGCACGCCTGTCTGAAAGTCCTGGATGGATGCTAAGAGACCAAACTGGGGTCAGGTGATTTAATCTACCTGACATGCTCCTGCAGAGTGCTGATCAATAATGCTCCAATGCTAATGTCAACATCAGGAAGGAATGAATCCACTTGGAGAAGAAAAAAAAACGCCAAGAGTGAGCAAAGACAGGAAGAGAGTAACAACAAAACCTGACTGGAATTGAAAATGACTCTTTTGTTTGGTCGTCTGTTGCTTTTCTCTCCACAGGCTGGAGGCCCGAAACTAGTCATTTGGAACAAGAGCGTCTCTTGCCGTCCACTTCAACTCATCTGACAGCATCCTGCTGACTTTTGAAAAGGGCACGAATTCGGTGGACGCTAATAATCCCTGGTAAGGCCCGAAGGTGAGCTGTCTCTCAAGACCTAGTGGAGCACACGTCCACCCAGGGGTACTGCAGAGAATGACTCCAGTCACCCTGATAATCCCACTAAACTGGTTCACAAGGGCGCTATTTGGCAAAGAGGGGAAGTAAGGGAAGGGCACCTATTAAGTGGTGCCCCACAGATGGGCTTCTACTCCCCTACATTAACCTCTTCACCTTGAGAATTGGATAAAAGGTGCTGCCGCCTCGCAAAACAGCATGAGAGCTGCTTTTACAGCATATGGGCGTTTGTCAAGTGTTGCGGTATTTTGACCTATTTAAATAATGCCCTTCGCTTCATACTTCTCTTTCCGAGCAGGAGCCCCTGTTCTTGAGAGACAGCTTATTTAGGTAATAGCTGATCTGGATGGTCTTTTCATTTCCCCCTGTTTATAGAGGTCACGCACTGACAGTCCCAGTGTGCCAGCGGCTATGATGTAGTGAACTGATTATGAAAATACACACAACCAATGTATAGTCAATTCTAGAGGGAGGAGAAATTGTGATCTGTGCTATTTAACCCCTAATAAAGTCAATACCGATAACTGACACTCGGACCTGATATTCCTGAGCTGAGGGAAATGAAGATCAGAGAGGATGGTGTGTGTGTGTGTGTGTGTGTGTGTTAGCCTGCAGGTGAATCTTCTCAAATTGAAACTGACTTTCTTCATTTGGGGTCAAAGATGCACGTACTTGATTCATAGTCTGACGGATGATCTGTTTCTGAAAGGGCAGCCATGGCAATGCATGCTACGTCGTAGTGATAGAAGGTGAACAGGAATGTGCACGCTTCAGTGACTGCACTATTTCCCCAGAGATCAGTATTTGATCTTGCTTATTCACAAGAAGAATTCTGAGAGTTTGTGTGTTTTTTGTACCAGCTCAAGTACAGCCTCCGACTTGCCAGCCAGATGCCTCGTGCACGGTGATTTGAGTCCTTCTTCAAACTGTAACTGTCACTTAAACGCTCCCACCTGTCCTCATTGCTCATTTCTCCTGCCGTGGAATGAGAAAGAGAAACACTTAACTGCCCATTCTCTTTAGCTGAGTGCAATATAGCTCTTCTGTGCTTGGATAATGGTTTGCCACGAGTGACTAAATTGTCGAATAAAAACACGTGACACTGGGTTTCCTCATCATGCTTAACAGCAGCTTTTCTACAAACGGGCATATCCACTGTAGCACATGCAATTCAGATCCCGGCAGCATCTAATTGTGTGATTGCTTTCAAAATGATCACATACAGTTTGTGTTTGGGTTGGCCTACCTGTGACAACAACATTGGAAAAGAGTTCTTGGTTTGCAGCTCCAAATTCATGTCACTCTACTCTTCTTCAGTGCTTTATTCCTTATCGCCCACCCTCTATCTTTTTCTCTCATCCCTCATATTATGTCTTCCCATCTCTCTTTGGCCACTGGAAGAAAGCCACAGCCATTAGCATGCTGCCGGTCTGAGGGAAGACGGGGATCTATCCTGTTAGCTGATGCAAAATGAACAGCACCACTTGGTCACACAATGCACAATACTGGAGGACCTTTGGAGATGGAAGGTGACGCGGTACAAGCAGAGAAAGAGAGTGTGCCTGTGTGCACACAGCCGTGCCACACAATCTGACACACTGACACACAGCAATGCTGTGGCCTGATTCATAGCTAATGAATATTTACCATCCGGCCATGCTGTGTCTCAAACTGCTCCCGCTCACAGGGGAAACTGAGGTGTTGAACCACTATTGGTTAAAAGTTGTAAATCAATCTCTAACACAAGCAGCTGTCGAGGTGAAGCATTTACTCTATGTTAACATGCGTATTGAGGGCTTTACACACAGTATATGTACATATATTTATGTGTGTGTCCATATGTATGTGGCATCAGATATGTGTTCTTTTATCCCCCAATGGGCACTCACTAGCTGCAGTATGATTTAGCTGCACTGTACATTGCTGTTTGGCTTCAATCTACATTATCGTTTGATCATACACCAAGAGATAATTAGGTTTATATAATATAATAAATTAAATGTGACAAATATGCTTCACTTGTGTGCCATTTCACTTACAGGCCCCCCACATTTTCCTGCAGCTGGAATGTAATCCCCTAAAAGTGGTTGCTCAATGTGTGTGTGTCGTTGTGTATCTACAAGTATGGCACTTGCATTTCAGAATTGTCATTTATTTGCACCAAAAAGGGTGGCAGAGTTATCCAACATCAAAGCAACAATGTTCATGCATTTCTGCAAACAGTATAGCAGCATGAGACTTTTACAGTGCATCAAAGCCTCTGAAAACACGGTTTCTCTATAACATTAAATATTCATTACTAAGTGTGCAACAGTTAAAGTTTGGGGGAAAAACACGGTTGGTTATTTCTGTCAGGACAACTTTATCAAAGAAACTTTATTTGCTCGGCGGTGAGTTGTGTATGGCTCTGTTCTGGAACCCCCCCTGTCCCTCCAAACATCTAAGTGGAAAGGCAGGGAGAGCACCTCATACTAAAGCAGCTTAAATAAGGTCCCTTGTATGGAATTTGCCAATTAATGCTAAGAGAGGAATCAACTGAGTTGTCAGTTGATGTGGCTGACTTTGATGTGCTGGGATTGTGAGCTGAGCTTGACTTCGTTGCCTGCCTGAACTAACGCTCTGCTTGATTATTAATAGTTTGCCAGTCAAAAACTCAGCTCATCTGCGTCATCAGAATTGTGTAGCTCTGGTGTGATGACATCTGAAAGAATATGGCCAGGGATGGGCAAAGATACATCAAATGTAGTGTAAAATAAGATACCAAATACCTTAATTTTAAGCGGAATAAAAAAATACTATATACAGCAGCCACGCCATGTATCAAATTACATTTTTGTATTTCAAAAATACTAAAAATACAATAGTGGACATTGTTTGTGGGCAACAGCTTTTCTCTGCCTAATGAGTCATGCAATATATCTGATCAACCAGTTAATGGATCAAATATTCACACATCCCTGTGATCACCTGGATAAAGGTTAATTTTAAAGTAACCAACCAAAATTAGGATTTTGTTACTTGGTGTTTGGTAATGAGGGGCCTACTCTGCATTATCTGAGCTACAGCAAACACACAATGGTGGATGGGCTGACAACCTGTTGTTTAATGGCATTGCAGCACAAAGCTTTTAATGACAGCGAGGTACAGGTGTGTGTTAACAAGATACACAGTCGTATAAAGTAATATAATAAATAATAATCTTTTTTTCATGCACAACCAATAAAAAATGTACATATGCTAAAAGTATCAAGCTAACGTTAACTGAGGACTGATACTTGGGTCAAGTAGTTTGCTTGAATCTTACATAAATTGGTAAATGATTTAACCTATAGGCTACTAAAACGAACACCAAAACATAACAGGAACTGTTAAGAATCATAGCAATTTATGCTAAACTGGAAACCTACACATTTCTCAACCTTGACTTTCTTCTTTGGGTGTGGATCCATTTTCTGTTCTGATCTCAACAAGTCTGGGCAAATCACTGACTTACCAATCAGAGGCAGCATTTTTTTATGTCATCACACAGACTTCTCACAAAATATTTGACAGTATTTTGAAACTGTAAAATACTAGTATTTGATACAAAATATGAAGCCATTTCGTAAATGCATGTATCATAAATATTGCCCATTCCTGACAATGGCCTGGCACCATAAGCAAACAACGCTACACCTGTCATCACAATATTGATTCAAACAATTCGAAATTCTGACTGGTGCACAGAAAGGTGTGACATCACTTTTTTCCACGCCCACTTCAGAAAAGTGAGAACCAAAACTCTTCGAACTTTCTCAGGATTATGCTTGTTCATATTATGACCCCATCACTCGTGATAGCAAAAGGCTAATTGGAAAAATAAATGAGATTGACAGAATAATTGGAGACCAGATTTACTCACGGCGATGAGTGATCTTTGTATTGGTTTGCAAAGTTCAGTGCAGAGTTCACACCAGTCCTCTTGTAGCAAAAGAACCTCTCAGGTTGACGAGTGAATAAGGGAGTGAATGCCAGAACAGCTGTCAATAGAATAATGCTTTGAATGATAATGAGGGAAATTGCTGACAATCCATGTTCTGATTTGTCAGTGGATTTTATTCCCTGTTAGAGCACCTTGCCAGCTTCTTTCAATCAATAAGCCAGTAGGGAGTACTTCTCTCTCACTTCAGCATAAATGTGTCATCCATTGTGAGTTGCACCACACACCCTTGTTTGCATCATAGTGAGGTGACTGTACCCTTGCCCTGCCATTTCAGCATCAGCAGCCTTATTCACATCCATCCCACCCACACATCGCTGTAGCTCATTGGGGATTTAAGACTTTGTCAATAGTGCCTATTGCAGTGTCAGTGTGCTGCCTAATTACAAATTGGCTCTCGCTCAAATATGGTTTGTTTCAAGTTAGACAGGGTCGTACAAACATAAATCAAGGCACACAGAGTTCACTCTTACCAATGGCAGATGGCTGAGAGACAGTGTCAGGCTCTCGGGTGACATGGCTTGAATGCAACATATTTATGAACACATCTATTTTTATATGGCTGATTTTCCATATTGCCTCCTTGACTTGTTCCACAGTTCTGCCGCAACTCAGTACTAAATGGCACAGGCACTCATTAAAGCATATAGTGTGCTGTGCTGTGCCCCAGCGAGTGCTATGCAGCTGTCAATGTGCCAGTTCCACAAGTCAGATTTTCAGCCACAGTTAAGATTTTTTTTTCCCCAAGCTCCATTAACAACCTATTTCACAGCAGGAGATGCACACTTCTATGACTGTGACTGAAATGGAATATCAAATACGCCCGTCCATATTCTAGGCACTCATAAGCGCAGCAAATCAGTACTGTTCAGTGTTTTTTTGGACAGCCTATCTACCACTGCACTGAGCTTTGAAACATTTGACAGTGCATTTATATCTTCATTGACTGTGTCAATAATGTAGGAATTATTTCTTCTCATATCTGCTGATAGGGAGTACATGTGATGGTGTGAATGTGTTGCTAGTGTGTATAGAAACCACACCCATGGTGTTAAGGAATATTCTGCACCCCTGAGAGTTAATGTTTCATTGCTAAAAATATAAGTAAACACGAAAGAATCTTTTAAAATGTACTTTCTTAAGTTAAAATAAACATTTGGTAATATTAGTTCACAACGCCGGGAGGGAGGTGATCGATCTCCAATATTGCAATTTCTATATAAGTAGCATAAGGGAAGAGAATATTTGTACTTTAGGCATGCTTATTACATTTTTGAACTATAAACAATGAATCTCTTATTTAAACTTATGTTTGTTACAATTTAAATTGAATTCTGTATAAGGCACAACTTCATAGGCACAACTTCCAACAACCGGCCAACTGTTATTAACACTAATACATTTGATTTACGTAGATTTTCTTTCAAACAGACAGTTTTTTGTAATTAATAGAGACCATGGAAGAAAAAGAAAAACACAATACAAAAACAATATAAAAGTAAAAGGCAGTAATAGAAGATCAAAAACATTCCTGTTTGCCTTTTGTTTTCAGCGCAGCCGGAGGAAATTCAGCCCAAATATGACAGGCTGCCTTCAAGGTCTAATACATAAGGGAACCTGAGCTACATTTTAAGTGATCAATAAAGTAATGAAAGCAGTTCCGACAGCATGGGGATGTTATGATTGAAACATGCTCCAAAATGTTATGGTTCAAAATGTACATCTGCTCATTTTCAGCTACTTTTTTCAAACGCTTTTGATTCGATGGGCAGCTTTGGAATGGGCCTCCAGTTATTAAAGATCATAGGGTGTGTGTGTGTGTGTAGGGGGGGGAGTTATCAGGAGGGGGTAGACTTGTGCGCGTTAAAAACCAGCTACTGGTCAGTAATGTATTAATGATAGACAGAATATGAACTCCAATGTCAGTAAAACAGTTACTTTTATCATTTATATACTTTGTATTGCATTATTGCACATATGTATTATTATGTTTCTATAATGCACAAAATAATTGTAATAATTCATGCTTTGTGTTTTATGCATATTTTTGTTTGGCAAATTATTGGATTCATGTCTTCTAATTATTTCTTTTTTCTGTAAAATATACTATATCTCAGTACTTATAACTAATAACAACTTGGTTTTCAGCTTTGCTTTTTAAATTTACTTTAAAAATGATTAGGCGGATGGGGGTTCAAAATTGGGCTGCCCCCAAGTCAATTAAACTGTCCTTCTCATCGACTAATTTCTTTTGTTTGCTGCGCCTTGTCACCATGACAAAAGGATCAGGGGATTGTTGCAACACAGACCTTTTTGCTTGTATCGTGGATGTCACTTAGCGGCGCACTGCTGGTGAATGTACTAGCTGGTAGTAAGGTGGCATGCCAGTAATCAGTCCTATTAGCTGACTGTACCAGTACCAGTTTTGTGTGAAGAGGCTGTTCAATAAACGTCCGACATGAGAGATAACGCCGTCCATCTTAATTCATGAGTAACGTAACTTCTACAGAGTTCATTTGTAAGTACCATTATACATCATTCATCGTGTTGATAAGTCCGCAAGTATTTGTTCTTGTGTAGCTGGATGTTATTAATTCCTGTTTTGGAACGAGTCTGTGTTGAAATACTTTTTAAAAATGTTCAGTCTTCTTGCTGGTAGCTCGGACACATTACGAATCATTGACTTTTTGACATATTTGAATCCCCCGCCCCTGAGTCAAAACAACCAATCAGAGCCAGGAGGAGTCAACCACCAGCAATGAAAGAACTGCCCCTCCCTCATTTGCCAACAACAGTGTTTGGACTCATTATGTTTGACGCCATGGCGCTCGCATCGACAAGTGCCAAAGAGGTATGATGCCAAACTGACGGATAACTTGACAGTGGTGGACTAGCCAGGCTCTCATCCAGCTGCCTCTGAAGCCTGGGGTGATGTGGCCTGGGCCGCGAAGCATCGGAAGGGTGTCTTTGAGAAGACGAGTCGATGCAAGAAGGGCCAGGGTTTTGGCGAGGCCCTCGTTGTGGAGAGCGAGCCTTATGTGAGATGAGGTTTCAAAGGGCCAACGGCTTCTTCTTGTGGCTTTGGTGGGTGGGACTTAGTGGAGTGCTGTGAGCAGCAGAGAGAGATGTGGAAGGTTTTGCAAATGTTCAGTTGTTACTGACTGCTGCTTTAGTGGGTGGCTGGCTTCGTGCTCCTAGTAAAATGTTCTCTGTAATGTAACACAGTGTTAACAATGTTATAACATTATTTGTCAGCCCTGGATGGCAAACCATTTTCTGATGCCCCCAAAAATGTATTTTTACATTGCATTTAGCTGACGCTTTTATCCAAAGCGATTTACAATTGCTATACATGTCAGAGGTCACACACCTCTGGAGCAACTAGGGATTAAGTGTCTTGCTCAGGGACACAATGGTCACAGTGGGGAATTGAACCTGGGTCTCTCACACCAAAGGCATGTGGCTTATCCATTGCGCCATCACCACCCCAATTTTGAAAATTAAATTAATGCCATAAATGTGTCAAGACTAGTCGACTAGGAAAAGCTTTAGTCGGGGCAGCCCTAGTTTAGAAAAGGGGAAGAATTACATTCCCCTCCAAAAGTATTGGAACGGTAAGGCAAATTCCTTTGTTTTTGTTGTTCATTAGAGCCTCATCGGAGGCTAGCAGCCCGAGGCTACATTAGCCGCTACTAACACACGCTACTGACTGAACCTTTGTTGAAACACCAGGTTTTGACAAGGCAGAAAAAACGCTTGGAAGAAGATATCTGTTTCTGTTTAATCCACAGGTTACATCTCTAAAGCATTTAGTGACTCCTCCGCCTTGTTATTGAGTGACAGCATGTCAAATCAACCTGTTATGATTTCATTTTGTGGTCAACAGGGACAAACTCCTTATTATGCAACATAGTAATAGTGATTTAGCCAATAAGTTTGGAGAATAGCAAATAGCCGAATACATATTCGGCATAGTTTGGTGTTTTTCCCGGGGGGCTTCTGAAAAATTAATTCTCAGCCTGCATTACTAGACACCGATATCGCAATACATTTCCATTCTGGTCACATAGAATACTGATGCTGTACCGCTTCATTGAGTCCTTCTTGACGCAGGCTGATTTTTTTTTTTTTTATCAATAACAGATCATAAAATACTGACACGTAGCTGACTGTATGGTATGTAAATGGCATTAGTAATAATGCACTTCAGGAAATAGCAAATCTGCTACCGTGTTTGTGCATATTACAGTATAATTCATTCCCAGTGCTATACTGTCATTCCCATCTGCTTCCCCTTGGACATATTATCCTTAAACATGGCATTTCTTTTCATATTTATGCTGATGACACACAAATATACTTGCCCGTCAGATCCACAGACCCTGGAATGCTGAGTTCACTTAACAACTGCCTTTGTGAAGTTAAAAAATGGATGTCAAATAATTTCCTCCAGCTGAACTCAGACAAAACAGAAATCCTGGTCATTGGGTCCCAGCAGATGGCAAATCAAATACTGCCATCTGCTGGTTCCCTAGTAAATCACATTAAGCCTGTGGCAAAGAACCTTGGTGTTTGGTTTGATAGTAATTTAAATTTCGAGCAGCACACCACAAAGCTTGTTCAATCATGTTTTTATCAACTTAGAAATATAGCAAAAATTCGATCTATGTTAACTTTTAAGGTAAACGAGACCATTTTACACGCCTTCATCTCATCACGCCTGGATTATTGCAACAGCCTTTTCACCTGTTTAACCCAAAAATCTATTGATCGACTCCAGACTGTCCAGAACTCAGCTGCCAGGCTTTTAACCAGAACAAAGAAATATGACCACATCACCCCTATTTTAGCTTCATTACACTGGCTCCCAGTATGTTTTAGAATTGACTTTAAAATTTTATTGATCACTTTTAAAGCTCTTCATGGCCTCTCGCCTTGTTATATTTCTGAACTTTTAGTCCCATACACACCAGCACGTACCTTGAGGTCCTCGGGCAGAGGTCTGTCGTCTGTTGCAGAGTCTCGACTGAAAACTAAAGAGGACAGAGCGTTTGCAGTCAGGGCCCCGAGGCTCTGGAACAGCCTGCCCGAGGAAATCAGGTCAGCTGAGTCAGTGAACTCTTTTAAGTCCCTTCTTAAAACATACTTTTATAGGAGAGCCTTTACCGATCGTATTTGACTTTATTTTATCCCTTTTTTTAAATTCTATTTTACTAAGTTTATATTTATCTTAAACGTGTATTTTAGTCTTTTCAATATTTTCATGCTTTTATCTTGTATTGTTTTTGTATTATTGTCTTTTGGGTATTATTGTCTTTACACTTGTTAAAGCACTTTGTAACTTGTTTTTGAAAATTGCTCTACAAATAAAAATTATTATTATTATTATATCTAAACAGGCCTGTTGATATGTTGCAACTGCAACAAGAAAGCATCCCCAGTCGGCTTTGATAGGAGAAGCCTCCCTCAACTTATTTTCCTCCCATCTGCTTGTACGTGACACGATTCTTCGATTCTCCAAGCAATTCTTTTTTGAGAAATATGTTTGCATGTGGACAGGCTGCTCTTCAGTATCTCTCTATAGGCCCCTCCACTGCAACGACACATATGCTATGACCAGCGGGTACATTGAGGGTGGGGTGGTGGGCTTTGGTGAAAATATTAGAAGACATTATTCTCAGATGTCCCCTCACAGCTCTCAGAAGCAGTTCCATCAACCTTCATCAACGAAAGTGTTTGGTGCTAAAGCAGACTTTTAAGTCCACTGCTACTGAGCGTGCGAATCATCTGCATGTTGCACAGAATGGACGTCCCTCTGTAGCTGCAGCTCACCATTTCTCCCACTGGACAATGAGCTGGTGACCACTCTGGAGTCTTGATGAGTGCAGAAGATTGTATGAAGAAAATACTTAACCGACAGCCAGTCAAAGGGCAAGATGGAGCAGCAGCATGACCTTATTTCTCACCCACTTAATCTCCACAGGCCATGACAGATGTAAAAGTGCAAGCCAAGGCTGTTTGTTGCAATAAGGTCAGTAGGAAGTCTTCTGTAGGGGTTATATTGTACTTTTGTTCAGAAGGGAGAACACCTTGTTGCTACTCTGTCTGTGCCCTCCAAATGTTGCTGCTGCATTCCCAGTGGATTTGGTTAAAGATAGTGAAAAATATGTTTACATTTTAATGTGCCCCAGGGTGCAGTAAACCTGGTAGGAATACATTTATTTATAGCAAGTTGCATCAAAATGATGTTTTTACATTTGCCTCAATGTCACAAGTCCTCTCTGCACCTATTGTGCATTTTTTTGTTTGTTGTTTGGGTGGTTTTATTGCCTCATGATAAATTATATATTTTAACCACTACTGAACCTTCCAGTACACAGCCACATTTAAAAAGATGGACTTATCCCCGCTAATATGTCCGTTTGATTTCACGTCAGATGAGCTTTCCGTCGCTGCAGGCTGCTTTCTCGTGTTTAACAAACGCATCTCTGACAAGCTTCGGAGTTCTCAACGTTCCTATAAATGCATCAAGAGTCCGGAGCGTCTTGCCTTTCACGTCTAGTCAGCCGCGGTGAGAGGAAGGCATCACCAAAAAAAAAAAACAAATCCCCTCTTTACTGTGAGTGAGTGTTTGCGCGCAAGAGGCAGGGACGAGACTTCGCCTGCACCCTCCGTCTGCTCTGCATCTTTCCACCGGACCGCATTGGATACAGCCGAGTGACTGTGCGGGACTACATCCACAGCACAAGATGTGAAGGAGGTGATTTGGCACAGAGCGTGTTTCACGGGTCCGTTGTTTGAAGGAGCACAGCACAAAGCGAAATCACTGCCTGGCTTTTTTTCCCTTTGCGCTCTTCACCTTACTGGTAAGCGAGATGCAGGAGACGCAGCATCACCGGCACCGTTAGAATAAGCCAAATAGATTCCAGTTCAGTAGGCCTATCAGATTTCAAGGCAACGTAAGTGGTGAAGACTAAATAGGGAAAATAAAACTCTCGCCGGTGTGGAAAACGGGGCTGCCTTTCTTGTGGAATATTTTTCCAACTATTTGGGATGTGGATGTTTTTTATTTACCGGGCGCGCTAATGCCCCCCACGAAACGAGGACTGATTTGGTCACCTAAAGATCACATTTAACTGGACTGCTGTTGATCTTATCGGTAACGCATTTTTATCTGCCCAGCGGTAGAGGGAGGCGCGGAACAAGACCCAGAGAACTATACAGAGGGGAATTGAGTTACATCGCAATTACGCTTTTCTTGCGAAACGGCGTGTTTCTGCGGGCAGCGGACACACACAGAAGCTGAGCCAAACTAACTAAGAATTTATTTTAAACCTAGACAAGAGGGAGCACACAGATAACCTGGTAAGACAAATAAGTTTTTAAAGTCAAAATTTGCATTTCAGAGCCCCACATGCAAAACAATAAGAATGCGTAAAAGGTTTGATGTCACATTGAGAAAGATATAAGCTGCGTCAATGACAGACTAAACCTCTTTTGTTATATTAGCCTATTGGGCTGTTATAGGCTGCTTCATTGTGCAGTAGAAGTTTAGACATTGCTTATCCATCATATGGTCGCTAATGAGGCAAAATGAATGTTTTAACCCGTCTGATTCAGACTCCAAATACTCAACCAGCCATGATTTCTCTCCCTGTGCATTGTTCTGATTGTCCTATGTGCCAGTTATGTTGGTAAACTCCTGCTTGTAGCCTAATTGTTGCATGCTGGTGCTGAACGGAAACTGTCCTCGTGCAGCAGTAGTAGGAGACCGCGGATCAGAGTCTCAGTAAGGGTTGACAAATCGTTAAATTGGTAGCCTAGGAGTCAGAGGCCGAGGACGTTTCAGTCGTGACGGATGATAATGATAAAGTATTCACTTTAAGTGGAGTGATACAGATCAGGCGTAAATTCATTAAGGGGACGATTGCCTTTGTGGTTAAGTGTTGATTTAACAGTCCGTACAAAATTGAAGTTTGGACTTTTACTCATAAGATATTTTTTTTTATTAAAAGGTAGCAAAGAAGGAATGATTGAACGTTATGTTGTAGGATAATGAGATTTAGTGAGAGAGGATGGATCAACACATGAGCTCATTTCTGGCACCACCCTGTGGTTAAATTAAGTGTCTGTTTTGGCTCCACTCGTTGCATCCACAGGTTCGGCTGTCATCTTTTTATAGCTTTTTAAACCCCTATTTTTGTTTATTATCTCAAAGATAATTAATGTAATGTGAAGTGATGCAGTAAATGTTATAACCATAAACACAAACAACAGGTATATTTCAACAAAATGCTTTTGTCCATTAAAGAGTTCATCTGCATACAACTCCATGGGTTGATGAGTGAACAACAAATAGGCCTAACTGGCCTACTCAAAGATATTTTGTGTTCCAAATATAAATGTGTGACGTTTTTATGTGGGTTTGGCTTCCTCTACACCCCTGGTTAAATGTTATTCCCACTGAGCAATAGTTGATAATACTTTGTCTTTTTTGTGTAAAATAGACTAAAGTGTTATCTGTGCTTTGCTTATTCCCCATTTTTCAGCAAAATAAGTTACTTAAAACTTTACTGGCAACTGCAGGTAAACACCTGTTATTGCTACAATGGATGCGAGCATTTCTGCAAGCTCAAGTGCTTTGTATGGATCCCAAAATGAATAACTGCTGCATCCATAAACTCAAACTGCTTCGCTGGCTGTCTTGTTAAGTCAGATATTTGCTCAACAGAATCAATTTCATGTTCATAAGTTTATCTGCAGCTTGGCAACTCAAGCTCACACAGTGTTTGATGCCAAGTGCCACTGTTGATGCCTCAGAGGAACACTGAAGTTTCACAGCTAAATAATGGTAATGGTGATAATCTTGAATTGGCTATATGCAATCATGAATTGAGTACACATCAACAATTTGTCGTCCTGCAAATCCAGTTTTAGCAGAGTTTTGTTCCAAAACAGAGAGTGAGTTTTAAAAGCCAAAAGTACCACCATTTGGGGATTAGTAATTAGGATGATCGCATTAAGAATAATTCAGTGTTATTGGAAAATTAAACAAATTACAGGTTTGTGCTGCCAGATAGTTAAAAAGAAAGAAATAAAAAAAACTTTTTAGTTTTGATAGATTACAACTGAGAACAACTCTATGACAACTGACCAAAACTCCATCCACTGATGAAGACTGTGAGATGCGGTTGAAAGCTCCAGTAGTAGTAATAGTAGTAGTAGCGTGTAACCTTGACCTTTGAGCTAAGATGATCAAACTATTATTTCCAAAATCAAGAATGTACCTTGTACACACTCTATACACTCTATAC
Source organism: Micropterus dolomieu (assembly GCF_021292245.1). NCBI lineage: Eukaryota > Metazoa > Chordata > Actinopteri > Centrarchiformes > Centrarchidae > Micropterus > Micropterus dolomieu. Next base: position 22,459,975 of record NC_060166.1, on the reverse strand, counting down.
ACTCTATACACCCTACCTGTGTGAGAGTCTATTTAATCTTTTTATGCATGATCTAACATTGAGCATATAAAGGCAATTAAAACCGTTGTGATATGAATCCAGACCACTTTAGTCAATCACACTATTGAATTTAGTGAGGCAGATAATGAATATAAAATGTACAATCATTAAGGCTTGTGATATAATTCTTTGTTTGTTGTTTGAGCCGACAGAATAAATTGAAGCAGGTCAGTTCAGGACCGTGCATAATGGTGATACCCTAACTGAGGAGCCGCTTTTTCCAATTTTTTTTCCAAGGTACATTGAACATAGCATACAAGTGTGCGATCTCACCGTAGGTTCTCATTGATAAAAAACGACGCTAAAGGTCTTCTGAAAGGTGGTCGAGAATAATTAAGGTATGTTAAATTTACTTTAATTTCAACTGTTAATTTTAGTGGATCAGAATCATAGTCTGTATATAAAAAGGTCAGAATGTCTGGTTGTTGCCTGTTAGAAAGCTAGGCTAACGTTAAATCCTGGCTAAGTTCAGCATCCAGCTAACTTAGGTAAGTTAAGTAACCAACACTTTAGAAGAAACCCACAAATCGTTTGAATGTTTCTTGGACTGAATAAAACAATAATTAGTAACGTTACTGAAGTGTGCTTAAGTTAGAATCATTAATTTGAACAACAGAAATTTGTAAGTAAGTTAATCACATTGTTTGAATATACTATTAAAATGTATGATACGTTTCAGCTTAAAGGAAATAAACAATTACATTGAGCTATTACCTATCCCTAAATAGACCTAAAAAAATAACACCATGTTATTCAAGTGATACTGCTTTCTATTTAAAGCCTTGAAATGGAAATTGACTTGACTTGCTGCAGACAGGTGCCTACAATTATCTTTAAATTAGTTCTGTTGAAGTTAAATTTAACAAACCATCCACCTACTGACAGATGTTAGAATAATAGAGTACTGTTAAAGAGTGGAAGGAGCAGCCGCTTAGCACAGCTTGATGTAACCCATTTCAGCATCAGGATGGCACAGAAAGGGCTAGTCCAAGTCCCAGACCAGTAGCACACCTGTTCCTAAGCAAGAAGGTAGTTCAGTTAACAGAGGAGCGGCCTGCAGGTGAAGTCTGTCTCACATATGTTCAGGCCATGGGGATTCCACTTACGGATTTTCCTGCAACATACCAGATTTCAATTATTAGTGGCATTAACAAAGCATTATGGCTCTGTTTTTATGCTGCACTTGGTGGAGGAGCAAATGCTGACAGATTAAGTAATCCGGTGTGAATGTAATTCTTGTCTCCTCCTGGGCCTGTTTGTGATTTTCATGGCCCTGTTTCATGCCTCCTTTTCTGAGATGGGTGTTGCTGCTCACTTCCCTCACTGGCTCCTATTTATTTGTTTGTGTGCTCCAGAGGTCACTCGTTTGCAATCCTGTGTTTTATAGTTCAGCTGTTTTAACAATCAAAGGCCAGATTTTTGGGCTTGTAAATCGTTCCAGTTCTTATAATATTGCATTATTTTTAATATCCCACACATTTCCAGCAATTCAGGAGCCAGAATTGCCCCGCAGACTTCTATTTGTTGACCTGTAGACTACAATAAATAAATGACTGGAAGTGGATCAGGCTATCGATACTTTATCCTTTTATTGTTTTATATTAAACTAAATATATAAATCATTCAAATAAATTGCCTCAATCAGCCCCAGTACTGATACTGGAGAATGGCTCTAGAAATATCTAATTTAATATACAGAATTTTATTGTGATGAATATTTATGGTTAAGGTAATTAAAATAACCTCTACCACTACTATTTGTTAAATGTTTCATAGCGAAACAAATAATTATAATTAAGGTAGCGGCACTTAAAAAGGAAAGGTGAACCCCTCATTTGCAGAAACAGGAACCTGCTATTTATTCAAGTTATCTATCAGATAAACACATCTGAACCACAATTCTGTGAGAAATTACTGCAATAGTTGGATGAAAGGTCAGGAAGATGAAACAAATATGACGATTTGTTGAGAGATTTGTAATTCTCATAGCAATTTAATTGGCGGTGTATGTTGTCTTGTGGCATTTCTGCTCTCACACTGGTCAGTCAGAGTCAGTATGTTGTTTGAAATCTACGTTTAAGTATGTTTGAAATCATTAGATTAGGAGGCATCTTAAATTCTGTGCTTTAGTAAGAAATGCAGACTGTGTTATTCTACCTCCAGTGAACCATGTATTATAAGTCTCAGTAAACTAAATATACCTTGATTGTACAAAACAATTAAGTCACTTAATCAGGCGCACTGAACTAACTGTGACAGTTTGGCAAAGTTAATTTGACACTTGCGGAACAAGCTATGACGAATTGAAGATTTATATAAGAAAATGTCAGACAAAATTAGGCAAATGTATCTTGTGCACCCAGATAACCCAAAATAAGAAGACATGGTCGGTACCATCTTGTGCCTTTTATTTAGACAGCCCAAGAGGGTACCTCCAGGTCTAAAAAGTGAGGCCAATGCTGAAGTGCCTTAAACCTGCATTCTTTCTGATGGCCAGCAGCCCCCCCCCCCACCTCCACCCTCCCATCCAAATATGGTAATGTCTGGTTCTAAAAAACCTAGATGGCAACGACAAATGTGCAAAACTAGAGTCATCAAAATAGTAATCCACAAACAGATTCACTTCTTTGATACAGTCTATGGGTATGTCAGAATACAGATATTCTTCTCCTGGGGTCGCTCTTGGGTTCAATACAGACCATATCAACTCAGTAACAGTTGTGTTACAGTATGACATTTCTTTTCAATTTACAGGTGTGTTACACGAGTGAAAACATGGCTCGGCTGTTAGGGTTTGTGTGACATTGCTTTCCGAGGTCTTGGGTGATTGTGTTGAAGGTTAATTATCATCAGCTGCTCTCTGCCTCACAGTGAAGGGACAGAGTGACAATCACTAGTCCTTAACGAAGGCTCTTTTCATGTGAGTAGGAACAGCGCTGTTGTGCTCTGCATCTGTCTTACTTCAGTTAGCCAGCCGTCACTGCAGCATGCTCACACTCATGACTGAATGCTCACACGCTATGCTCAGCACACATTAAATATGGCATTTCTTTTTTAAAACAGGCTTCCTGTGTTTATCCTTGCTTCCATAGGTCACATTTAACATATTCATCGTGCTAATATAGCTGGTGGATGCATTTGCTCAAGGTTACACTAACAGTGTCCTTCACATGATAAACACAGCATCCTAATAGCACTAAGGTATTCCTCTCCACCGTCACTTCCACTCATACTATACACTACTGGACAGTTTTCAAGGTTGAGTGTTTAGGGCACATCCTTGGAGGGCTGCAGTGGCTGGCGTAGATCCACAGATGTTCACTAGGATTTTTTGGTTTGCCCTAACCTCATTGTTACTTGACACAGAAGCTGTGGTAGCGGTTTCTCAAGGCAATTAACATAGTGTTTTTAACAACCATCGAAGAAATATGCCAGTTTAAGATTTGTTAGTTAAATGTTCTGTAAATGAGATTCTTTAAATTAATATAGCAACTATTTGCTATGTAAAGATATAGTGGAGTAATGGCGTCCTGAGGAGAGATGCACTGATCAATCGGCCAGTGAACGGAATCAGCCAGTTTTCAACTTGATCAGCCATGATCAGCCGTGTTGGGTTTTGACGAATAAAGTAAATAGAGGAGTAAAGCAAGGTGACCAGATTAGTAGTAGTTTGTGAATAAATACTAAAATAAGGTGAATTGGCCAACGCGTGTGCTAATTGGGATCCTAATAAAGAAAGTAAGAAATAATTTTCCATTAAAGTAAAGTTACAAAAAAATTTCTGTGAATGTTGTCAATTATAGTTCTTAGATATTAGAAGAAAATCAGAATTGGCCAAAATCGGAATTGGCAGGTCAGACTTTTAAAAAATCACAACCGGCCAAGAAAATTGCAGTCGTTGCATCTCTAGTCCGGAGCAGAAAATGACATCACACCCTCTCTGTGTGCGCTGGCATCCGAGCTTCTGTTTGTTGTTGTTTTGGTAGCTGGTCTGGCTGTGAGTGCATGTTAGTGCATGCGTCCCTAGTTGTGAAGCTCTATTTTTTTAATTTGACCAAACCAGAGTTGGTGTTTTCTGGAGAAGTGGAAAAACTAACTAGACAGTTTTGGTTGAGTTTTATTTTGTGTCTGCCCAGTTTGAAAGATGTGTGTTTTACGATGATAAAGTCTGGTGGGCTGTACCCCGAATTGCCCTTGGTGGCTGTTCCGCCAGTGTATGAATGTGTGTGAATATTAGTTTCTGTTTGAGCACTTAGGCTCAGTGTGTGAATGGTGAATGCAGATGTAGTGTAAAAGCGCTTTGAGTGGTCCAAAAGACTAGAAAGGCGCTATACAAGTACAGAGCATATACATTTACATTTACAGTATGTTTTGTCTTGGTCTGAGATTTAGTGGCAGTGAATGTTCCTTACAGTTCCTTTTAAGTAAGTTGACTTTAAACATCCTGTATGACTTTGACAATCTCATCCATTGTCAGTTTTGCTGTAGCCATTTTTCTAACTCAACCATAGATGATGCCATTGTTAACCAAATTTATTTCAAAGTAAAATATAGGGTTTGTGCCTCCACATACCTTTGAAATACACAAGTTATAAATACTTATTTTGCTTTGCCTATGAGTGAACCAACATAAAGAGAACAGGTCATGTTAAAAGGTGGCTATTTGATGTCAGTTATGTGTCTGCACAACAAGCTTTCCAACTGTGTCACTGTTTAAGGTTTTTTTTAAGGTTCAAACCGTCAGATTCACTTTCCACTATGGAGCATATTTGTATTTGTTATTTCTCACTGGCTCTGGCATTTTGTGTGCACAACATTTTGACTGAAATGCATGAGGACATATTACTTTGTCATTCAAGCTCCCATTGGTCAACACTGATTTAGTCACAGTCAAAATTAATTCACATTCGGTCAAACAGATTCATGTTCAGTCAAGCTGAATCGACTTCACTGTTGCAGTAACAATGCTAGCTGCATTTTGCAAAAATAAGTTAGAGAAAAATTTTGCTGCTAACACAGATTAGGAAAGACCAATTTGTTTTACAGGGATCAAAAGTCAGTATATACTAGGTGACATTCTGCAGGCATGTGATGTAGTATTCCTCTGTGTTTGATTTCAAACTGAAGAAGCAGGAAAGAGCAATGAAACATTTAATTATGTGTCTCAGAACATGCGTTGCAGGGCTGTGTAGGGAGACAAGAATGAGAGTAGTTGTGTAAAAAGAGTTTGTGTAAGCCTAGCTCCTGTGGAATTTCAGATTTCTTAAACACCCTTCATTTTACGTAGAACCATTCAGACTTGTAAAGAATCCAACTTTGTTGTTTTCTGTGAACTTTCTTTTCCTTAGCTTCTTTATTCAATTTTCCCACACCATTTATAGACACGAGGAGGAAGAATATTAGAAACACATTTGACTATAATGCAGTCCAGCATAACACCAACAATCACAACGACCTCAGCAATAACAGACGTTTTATAGAGGAGACACGCCACTCATCACATCCTCAATACAGCTCGTTGGGGAAAACCTGTAACGCCAAAGATGGTGGTTATCCTGACCCTCCCACTAGAAAGCCAATCGTGTACTTTTAACAGCCTAAGGGGGAAACATATTTCAGCCAGTCGTGTGGTTCCACTGACGTAAGGGTCTGTTGTGGGTCTGTACATTCTGGGCGAAACTGCCCAAAGGTGTTGCCAAGATGGCTACCGAGTGGCATGACTTGCCTATAAGGACTTTTGTAATAAACAGCTGAATTAACACCTCTTGGAAAGTTTTAACAAAAAATGACTATTATAAACTTTCGTAAAGGTAGAATATGTAGCAGAGCTGTTAGACTGGACTGCATTCGATTGCACAGGTGTACATAATATAGTAGGCAGAGAGTGTATTATCGGAACAAAATTTTAAGCACACATAGCAAAAGTTTGATGTAAAAACTCATCAATAGTTAGCCAGTTTCTCTGTTGGTCTGTTTTTCTGCATCCATCCAATAGAAAGAGTGCTCGAATTTCAGTCCTAATAGTAAATAAAGTCCACTGAAAAAAGTTATAGTGGAAAGCCAAATCGAGTTTTCTGCCTCTATTTAGAATAAGTGCCAGGCTGTGCAAACATGATATTACGTCTGCAAGGGCCATTTGCAATGTGCTGACAAGAAAAGTGAAGTAAGATTCATGGTCTCATTGCGCTCTTGATCAATTGATGGATTGGACATGGGAGCCCAACTCCCCAAAGTTGTGAAGGTTAACCAGCTACCGCACATCCATCCTTTAGCCTCTGAAGCATACGTGTAGCAACTAGCGACAATGAAGGCAAAGACATGTCATTTACCCAGAAACTGGTGTGCTTCAGGGGGCATTTGAGAACCTGAGAGTACATACAAGACAAATCCTCTTTCAGATATACTTAAGCAGTTTTGAAAATGTAATGGAAAGAGAGTGACTACAGGGCCCCCATTCTAAAAACACATATCCTTGGGGATGAGAGCTGAACAGCCTACACAGGGCTGTACTTTTTTCAGAAGTTGTATGCTTTTGTCACATAACATCGTTGCAGCCCAGTTGCAAGCACAGCACAGACCAGTACCAGGTCATGGCCTGGTCGTTCAGAATCACTGACCTACAGTATATGTGATTCCTCTTGGGCTTATGTCTTTTCTCATTTTTCTTACGACTGTATGTCTCTGTGTGTGTGCACAGTGTGCCTTTGGGAGTGGTTCATCTGACTGTCTAAGATGATCCATATCCACTGCACTACTTGTCAACTGCTTAGACAGTGATGAATGAGAGGGAGAATATGTGCAAGGCAGGCTGCAGATAAAGCACCTGCAGGGATTCTGATCTACCTGTGGTCAAGACAAAACAGAAAACCTAGATGGACACACCATGTATGCTTTCCTTCCCATCATTGCCAGCGTAGTAGTGACCCAGACTTAGTCTCTGTTGGTATAAAGATACTACACTTTCTTGTACAGCAGGGCTGATGTTAGCAAAATTTGCGAGGCAGTGACATTAAATTTTGGCATTGAAAATAAGATTTAGAAATTGAAAACTAAATGGATGGATACTTAGTTTAGATAGTTTCAGATGGATGGATGGATGGATAAACACACATACAGCAAATACTTTCAATTACTTAATGTACGTGAAAATATATATGCTTTAGGTTATAAGAAAAGTTTGTTTTATGCACTCTCTCCTCAGTCTCCTCCTCTTAGTGGCATACAGTGTATAAATGAGAGGACATATTGATCATTTTCTTCAAAGGTAAACTGAAGCTGGTTCCTTGAGTCAGGCAGTTGGCAGCCATTCATTCACGTAGACTCACAAAGCCCTTTAGGTCAGCGTACATCAGGGTGGATTTCAAAGACGGCCTGTATAATGGACTCTGAAATGGCCTGAGTCTCAAGCTAAAGTATAAGGAAGGGAGAGATGTGTAATCTCCCTTTTCTCTATGTTGACACAGACAAATGGTCTCTTTGCTATAGCCTCGCCCTCATTATGATGCTACAAGGGAGGTTAGATTTTCACTACTGCAAACCAGTAACACATTAAAGTTGCACACTAATAACGGATATGCAAGTAGACTGAACAGATATTGCCCACTTTTTTCTCTATGTAATCATCCATGATTAACCTCTAATTTCACAGATGGCTTGAACAGCCAGGGATTTTTTTGAGATCAGTACAGTGCAGAACCATTTGCATGATGGGGCTTTGCTTTTTGATATCAGACCTAATAGCAGAGTCTTTCAAGAAGCTTCGTTTGGACCGCACTTTGTAAGGGGAGTGTAATTTAGTGTGCACAGGAAAAAACTTTCCTCAGCTTTTATCCAGTACTATCCTGGCTATGCGATACTTGTTGCCATAGCAGCCAGTCCCTACCTACCATTTTGTGTCATTCTGGTGATGATCCATAAAATGTAAGTAAATGTACGAATCTGTCAATACAGGAACACAGTTCAATTAGACCCTGTCATGTTGTCAGACTGTTGCTATTGTTCAGTTAGTTCACAAAATAGTGCAGAAGGGTAGAAATATGCTGACATGATGTCCCAAAAACAAATTACAACTTTTACTACATTCTTCTTCTCCACTGACTAGTTAGTTATTTAAATGAAGCATATTCCTTTTGTAAAACATTATCTTCCTTCCACCAGAATTATGCCAGGGCAGGATTTTGTTAAACATATAGAGCCGTGGATTTAGTCAGTTGGAGATAGACAGGAGAACTTTTTATAATAAGGCTCCAGTGGCTTCGAGATAATAAAAAACTTACTCAGGAACAGCAGCAGTAATACAGGATGTGTATGGTCAGCCACTGTGAAATCAGACAATATTTAAAAAACCTGCAGCGAGTCGCGGCATACAGATATTTTCATTCCTGATTTAACAGCCACAAACAACAAGTAGTGCAAAAACACCAGATATCAACTCAGTTGAACACCTGAGAGAGATTTTAGAGTTGACAGCGCACTCTCCATCACCATTATTAAAACACCAAAAGAGGGAGTATCTTTTGGAAGAATGGTGTTTATCCCTCCAGTAGAGTTTCTGAAACTTGAATGAAGCTAGATAAAGGAGAATTTTGGGTGTTTCCTTTAATTTGTTGCCTATGTGTATGTCAGCATGTGTGTATCTATAGCTGATTAAAAAAAAATTCTTTGTTACACGAGTGTGCTAACTTCCATAGACTGAAAAAGTCACTAAACAGGTATCATGAATATTTATTCAGCTAAAACTCAGGCATCCCACTCCAGGTCTCAGCCCTGACGACTATCATATTAATCTATCTCTGTTTGGGTACTTCTCCCACTGGTGCGTGCAGAAAATTAACATTGTTAGAATTGATCCTGGTACATCACTCCTAAAGCTCCCCATCTTGTGAACCAGCCCTCCGTGCCTTCCCAATTCCCCCTCTCTGGCCTGTATGCCAGCCAGCTCGGCTGGCAGCCTTGCACTTCACTTTGATTTGTGAATTTGAATTTTATTAAACATCAATATTCTCTTTTGAATCATGTCCAAATGGGCATTTTATAGTGCCTCAGGCAAGAAACTAGCCTTTCCTAGCATTGCCCGACCAGCTCGTATTCTGTCTCCAGTTCTTTAAGATAAGAATTAGAACTCATGTTCAGAAATCAAGTTCATGATTAATGATTAATAGATTAATTGCTGTTAATAATTTAACAGATTAAAAATGTATCAACTGACACTGTGTTTTTTGTTACTATCCCTCTGGAGCTCACACCTATGAACTTTTATATCATAAGAGGGTGTACCTCATCTTTGCATTTCAGAAAACCTACTGTCAGTAGTGTATCACAGTCAAGGGGAAATGTTGACCGACAGTTGCAGTGCATGTCGAAAGTGTGAGCTAGACTGGGCTGGCTGTAGTGATGAGCGTGCAGAGGCAACAACTCAGAGGCTTTGCTTTATGGTGGAAAAGTACATGATGCCTGTAAATGTGGTGGACAGTTACAGATTTCGGGAACTTCTGAACAACAATAAACCAGGCTATCGCATCCCCTTGAGAGGTACAATTACTAGCGGCGTTAAGAAGCAGTACAACGAAAAGAAAGATGAGCTTAAGGCACAGTTACTTTCAGCTGACAAGTTGGCTATAACTGACTGTAGGACTGCGTTAACTGGTCGCACCAGTCAGACACACCTCAGACAACCTAGCGTGCTAGCAGGTCAAGTCACAACCTGTGTCTGTTTAAATTATTTGTGCTTCATGAATTAATGTTTCTATTAAATTATGTGTCGTTAAAATTATTTATATGAAACTTAAACCAACAAACGGACATGCGTTTTACTTCTTATACATTTGATTAATAATTATCATGATTAATCGATTATTGATTGTGAATGCATTCAACTTGGTTAAAGAAAATGCACAAAATTTGCAACCCTAGTGAGTAGTAGTACTTTATATTTCTAAGGAAAACCAGAACCTGTCATCCTTGTCATGAGAGCAGTTCTCAGTAGAGTAGGGTGCTTCATGCTGACTGAGGGAGACTTGTGTTGCACAATAAATTCTTCAACCCTAGAGTGTAATCCTTAGCAGAAAAATTGCACTCATTTCTCATGTAGGTTTTAACAAGTGCTGGTGATTTGTCTTACGGTGACAGAAGACACCAGTTGGTCAGGTCCCAAGGTGCTGGAGCTCTTCCTTTACTCTTTTTTTCCCATCCTTTTTTCCCCTAGTCTCTCTTGCTCTTTCCATTTTAAAGCACACATTCCCCTTTTCCATTTTCCTTTCTGCTCTTCTGTATGCTCATTGTGCGCCATGCTCCCCTTTCTGTCTTATTTTGCAGCTTCTTTCTGATTAGCCATAGGAACCAAACAGAAGCCATCCATTTTCACTCCGGGGACAGTTTCAGTGTCTGTAGTCCCACTTAGGAGAAATACTCCGAGGCGGTGCTTTCCAGGTCCCTAGACTGGATTTATCTGCTTGCATGGATGAGTCGGTTGCACCTAGATTTTTCTTTCTATAGCCTGAGTCCAGGACCTTTCAGCTTGCTTCTTCCATTCTCCTGCCTAATCTTTCTCTCTTTATGGGAGATATGAGTTTCAGTAATTTGCCCCAGACTACTAGAGATCAGTTGCCACCGACTCTTCTTTCTCCTTGTGGTCACTAAGTCTTGTAGAGTTCCAAAGCTGTCTCTTTCCTCATCAAAATACATGTGTACCTCTATGATACCCCACTATTTCTGCGGAGACCCCCTAATGTATGGCATATGCTATGTGGCTTTCCAGTCATTTTAATTGGCTAGTGGGGGTTGGGAGTCAGTGCACATCCACGCCTCTCAGCTTGATTGACATGCGGCAGAGGCGACCAGTCATATCCCAGGTGGCAGGTGGCAGAGGCAGTATGTCCTGGACACTTTTTAATCATGTTCTCCAGGCTGGGTCTGATAAGAGATGTAAGGGTGATTATGGTTCAAGGAGGACGTCCTTGCGCAGGGGAATTGGGATTATGGCTCTTCACTGACTGTTCTGACTGGGAGAATGAATACATCAGTATTCAGATGGCAGCCTCCTCAGGGGGAGTTCCTGGAGAGATTTGGAATGGAGAAGAGAGACTCAATCTCTAATCGAACGCCCTAGGATTGTGTCTAATCTGTGAACTCATTTCATTCTGATGAGCACAGCAGATGACAGTACGGGTGTTAATAGCATTTTAGATATGATGAGCTAGGTTGACCTCAAAACTCTGTTCTCACTTCATTTTCAATATATGAATAGCACAAATGTGAACTGAGGCAACGTTCCTGTGCAAAAGGTGTGAAGAGAAGTCACTGTATGCCCTTCTCTGATCATTTTTAGATTCCCAGAAAAATTGTATTAACTAGACTGACATCAAAAGGCCCCAAAATAGCACAGCCATTTTTGCGTTTCAAGCCATGCAAACATTTACAGGCTGGAAAGGCAGATATAGGGGTTGGTTGACTAACAAACCAACAAACTAGCATGTTTGATTTTGCACTGGTCATGCCACAGCTTGAAAACATTTCACATAATTGGATAATTTTATTGGCCGTATGTAAGACTGATAATGTTGCGGCTAAACTTAGCATCAAAGCGGTTATTTTTAGAGCTCTGACACACCAAGCTGGACTGATGCATTGGCTCAGATCACCTCATGCCTTTTAACAGTTGCACATGAAGACACAGCCAACACAGCAATACAGCTGACAGTCAGCATAACCCAGACGTGCACAAATGTTCTGTGCAATATGTGACAGCAAAGATATAGATAGTAGTCTGTATATGACCTCGTTGTATAGAGATGTACAAAACAAACCAGCCAACCGTTCTCATGCCGCTGTGAATATGATTAAGCAGTCTGATCATATGCTTGGAATACAAATGAAAATAGAATGTCTGAGAAACAATACTGGCGCTGGTGCCGCAGAGGTTTTTCTTTTGCTGTGATTTGGTGTTGACAGCCTTTGTGTGTTTTGGTTGTGGAAGAAGAACGGAAGAGGCAAGGGTGAAAATTATGGAGGAAGAGCACTAAATGGTCGAAATCACTGATTCGCTAGGCTGAAGAGGCAGTAAATTGAGCAATGGCCAGCCACACTTGGCTTAATGGTGCCCAATGGCTGGCTGACCCTTTATGAGTGTAAGCGCTTTGCATCTATTTTACTATAAATGCGCTACAAGGGATGTTATATTACGACTGTAGATTGCACTAGATTTGATTACTTTGCATAAATTCCCTAGTTGATATTTTATAGGCTATAGAGCATAGTGACATAGTGATAAAACTATGCATAAGGTGTAAATGTATTTATGTTTTATGTAGTAGCAGCTAGGTCTAATGTATGTACTCCAGAATTGGATGTTGCAGGCTCCTGAAATTGGTTATGTGTTATAAAAACAATGACAGTTTCTCCAGCTGCTGTCATCTATATGCTTCTATGCATATATTGGAGGTGGGTACATATGATTATCTCTAAAGACTGCTGGACATTTAACCCATTCTTAAAGAAGAAGAAGACATATTTTTTTAATCCCTCTAAAGAAAATCCATAGACACATTAAAGACAAATTAAAGGAAAAACATGAAAAAAATTAGTGGAGAAACATAACAAATGCAGATGGTTCCCCACACGTGCACTGTGTGGTAAAGTAAAGCTCTGTGGCATGTATAAAAACGCTGAACAGAAATCTAAGGAACTTTGAAAGAGGGTTCATTGTTGGGGCGCGAATGGCAGGAGCTTCAGTGACAAAGACCACTCAGCTGGCTAGTGTTACCGTGGTGTAAAAACCGTGGCGTTGGTTTACAGAGATGTGAAAAAAAGCGATATGGTCAAATGAGTCATCTTTCACTATATTCTTGACATAGGGGCAAATGCATAAGTGGCGTACACCAAAGCCTGAATGCTTGACCCCTACTTGAGAGGATCCGGTGGCCCTGTTATGCTGTGGGCGGCATTTTGCTCGCGTAGTTTGGGTCCACATGTCCCCTTAGAGGGAAGGGTCACTGCAGATCAATACAAAGTTGTTCTGAGAGATTGCCATTATCCAATGATGAAACCTTTCTATCCTGACGGGAGTGGTCTCTTCCAGGATCACAATGCTTACATCCATAGAGCATGAGGGCTCACCGAATGGTTTAATGAGTATGAAAATGATGGGAATCATAATGCTAATGCATAATGAACTCCAATAGAGTTCCAGAGACTTCAGAGTCAACAAATAAGGGGGGAGCAACAACTAAAAATGAAATCAAGTTGAATTCGATTGAAATAAAATAAATCATAAAGGTTAGCATGACAGCATCAGCAAACTCTTGGTTTTTTATTTCCCTACATAAATTATGTTCATTCAAGTTAGCTCCTCTCCATATTTTTCCTCTGGTCAACCATGCCCCCCTTGCAGTGTCTCTGTACTACCCCACCAGTTTGAGAACAACTGTCTTAAGGTATCAACACATTCTGAGAGACTTGCATATGCTGCTTAGTCAAACAGCTGATAGAACTCACACCTACATACATGTATGAATGCCCATCCATTCAAAAGATATATATGTTTTAAAATTGCCCTTTCTACACTACCTGTCTGGATTGCTGCAGCTCTGTATTTTATGCATGTCAGAGATACAGGGAGAGATAAAAAAGTGCAGAACAGATTGCTTATAATTACCTGTATGCTCGTGCTGATCACAGTGTGTGACCTGCAAGAGGAGGAGAATTGGAATCTTGCTGCCTTCTCATTTAGCCCGCAGTGCACGTGCCCAGTTCACACCTCCAACCGACACCCCTACACACACACACACACACACACACACACACACACACACACACACACACACACACACACACACACACACACACACACACACACACATTCGCTTTCCTCCTCTGCTGCAGGAGATCCTTTATCATTACAGAACCATCATTTCTGACCTTTTCAAAAATGATATTCATGAATGCCTGGATACTTGTTTTCTACATTAATCCCACATTAAGTCGTCACTGTTACATTAAGAATAGTGCAGGGATTCAAAAAAGGATTCCACACTGTGTACTTTTTAGTACACAGTTTCATCTTTTACATTACATCAGAGAGGTAAATATGGCTAAACTGGTTATATGTTATGTGAATTACACAATCAAATATTATGGTCTATTAATCTATTTTATGACAGCTTGATTTGGACATGATTTTATTGTAGGCACAAATGTAAATTATTCAACCAAATTCTTTGTGTGTTTTATGTCAGTAGACTGTAGTGTTTCATTTGCAGAACTAAATTACAGTTGTCAGTAAGTTATTGGTAATTTGGTAAAGGGAAAAAATCCTGTCATTATGATCACATCAGTATTGTCACACATTGTGGATTAGTGTTTTAATGAAAACATCACTCAACACTAAAGTGTACAAAACATTTTAGGTTTATGTAATATTTTAAAGCAGTTTGATATCAAATTTATGGGACCAGCTTGCTCATTAATAATAAGAGTCCAGTTTGTAATATGGAAGTTGCAAATTACTCATCATGTTTCTCTATTAGAAGTTACATTGTGATAAATTAGTAAAAAAAACAAAAAAACATCAACAGTTTAGCAAAAGCTTCACATATTTCCCTGTGCCAAAGGCCAGTGGGAATTTCAAAGCTGCTGACTGATTTTTAGGTTAGTCTAAGCCATGTGCATGACTTGAAAGGAAGTACAGAAGAGAGAGGGAGAATCTTCTAAAAAATTCAGGCAAATTATCATACCAAGACACAACATCCTTATCTGAGTACACAGTTGGCAGAAGTTGTGGCAGCACTGACTCAGTAAAAGGTGTTTTTCTTTTCAATTCCTAAGTTGAACCAAAAAGAAGATGAGTGGATGAGAAGAGTTGACAGATACAGTTCCCGCCTAATCTTTTTCTAAACCATTAATTTTTGAGAGGCTGCTCACTGCAGAGCTGGACTAGGCCAAGCTCAAGGTCCAGCTGCACCCCAGCTCAGTTCAAGCTCCAACCGAC